>NC_141941.1:9486471-9794436 GCF_057802395.1 Ceratotherium simum simum
TAAAAACAACACCAACAGAGGGCAGCCCCGTGGCCTAGTGGTTACTAGCCATTCTCCACTTAGGCATCCCGGGTTTGTGGGTTCAGATTCTGGGCGTGGACTTATACCACTCATCAGCTGTGCTGTGGTGGGGACCCACAGACAAAATAGAGGAAGATTGGCACAGATGTTAGCTCAGGGCGAATCTTCCTCAAGCAAAAAAGAGGAAGATTGGCAACAGATATGAGTTCAGGGTGAATTTTCCTTATCAACAACAACAACAACAACAAACAAACATATAGACAGAGAGTAGATGGGTGGTACCAGAGTGGAAGGAGGGGGTAAAAGGGGTAAAAAGGCACGTGTGTGGTGACAGATGGTAGTTAGTCTTTGGGTGGTGGATATGATGTAGTCTACACAGAAATCAAAATATAATGATGTACACCTGAAATTTATATAATGTTATAAACCAATTTGACCTCAATAAAAATACGTACATACATATATACATACATACGTAATTGATTCAGTAAAAAGAAAAAGAAGTGAGTGTCCATGAGGAGGGTCTGGGGTTTCCAGGGACAAAGGGCAGATCTATTTTACCATCCTCTTTCCATACATAAACCTGCCCTTCCACTCAAGGTCAACAGCTACGCTTTACCACCATCACTACATTCCCTTACATCTCCATCCATGCCCAACAAACATTCCTACGAAATATCACCCTCCTTCTCAGACTTGCACAGTCATAAATTTAGGGCGATTCATTAAAACTCTCCTCCTGGAGAGCAGGAATCATCCTTCATGTTTTTATATATCCCCAGTACCTTGTATGATATTGGCTACACAGTTAGTGGTCAATAACGGTTTTGGTATAAAATGAAATTTGTTTTTAGCTAGCCCCAGAGGAGTGGTTTTGGAGAGCAGCAATGACTTATAGTGTTTTTGTGAGAAATTATGCTCTCTATTTTTTTTTAAATAAATTTTTGGAGACTCTAATTTGTCTAAATGTGAAAATTATAAGCAACTCAAAGGAGGGCTTTATTCTCACTGATACACTGGTTTAACTGTGGTTCCATTGTGACTGGCTCTGCATTAGATTTCACAATAATGGTATCTTTGTGTATAGTACAGATATTTGTAATATTGCTATCTTGGATTATGGCTTTCTATTTTAAAAGTTTTTCAATCTGTCATTTATCTGATCCTAACCATTAGAATAAGAAGGGTAAATCAGCATTTCCATTGCAGCTGTGATGAACTGACTGGTCCCACATTAAATGACTGATAGTTTTTTTCTCCAAGTGCCGCAACATTCGCATTATTCCACATCAACTAGCTGAGAAAACAGGCTCTCAGTAATAGGTGAGACATTTTGGGATATTTTCACCTAATAGATGACTTCATATTTCTTTACATAGGATATCCAATTATAAGCCAACTGTGGATAATTTACTTGAAATAACTTCAAAGATTTTCTTCTCAGCCTTATTTGAAGGTTACCTTTGAAATACTCATTGCTTTGTTTCATCTAGATTATTTGCCAGTGCTTAGCTTCAACAGGGTGATTATAAAAGCCAGTCTTCTTCAACCTGAAAAATCATAAGATATTTTTCCTGGAGAGATATAGTTTGCCAAGATAATAAAAAAAAAAAAAAAAAAAAAAAGGAGAAGACAAGAAAGAAGGAAGGAAGAAAGGATGGAAAAAAAGAAAAAAATCTACATTAGTTCTAAATATCCAGACTATTAAGCTCTACTTTCTAACCTTCCCAGAGATCATGAAAATTTTAGGACTGGAAAACTATACCCAAGGTCCAGGTCGTTTTAGGCAAATTATGTCTCAATTTAATTTTAAGGTGGAAAAGAATCATGCTTTTGAAAAATCACTTTCAAAATTGATATTTTCTTAAAATCAAGGCACTCTGTTTTTTACCCCCAATTTTCATTGCAGTTTTACATCAGGATGTACCAAATATTAAAGGACTTAGATTTGATCATGCTCATGTCCAGTATATTCCATAGAGACAGTATGAAACTGGCAGAGTAAAACACATATTTATATTGTCCTTTTCCTTTCCTTCTAAGTGCTTTTAGGACACTTCATTCTCTATGACCATCTCTCGAGAAGCTTCTGTATCACTGTCAAGGGAATAAAAGAGCAGATACTTGCCTGTTCCAGGGTATCAAAGTGACTTATGTTTGAGATTACATGGTAAGAGAGTGATAACGTGGTTAGAATATTCTCTTCACTTTGGTCCCATTTTGGGCACATCTGTTACTTGTTAACCTCAAGTCATGCACGCACCACAACAGAGGAGGTGTTTCTGAAAGTTAGGTAACTTCACCTAAATGAAGAGCTTCCTTTCCACAATAATGTCCATCATGGATCCAAACACACAATAAACTTTGAGCATCAGGTGACTTACTCTTCTCTGCAACATAGTAATGGGAACACCAACTTGGGTTATGAAACCTTCCTACATATTCCTTTGTTAAATCACCATTTTATGCAGTCTTGCTGTTAGTTTTTGCTGCCTTTGTGTGATATCTCTTTTGTATTCTGTTGAAAAATACTTCCTTCTTGAAAGCATTATCTGTTCTAGTGCATTGATACCATCTCAAGCATACACAACTGGATCCAAACGATTTATTTATTCCTGACAAAAAAAATTTACATATATTTCCTGAAATTCAGAAAAGCAAATCCTCCTTCAATTGACTCAATACACTAATATGAAATTCAAATACTTCCCAAAGGGCAAATACGATGTGTAGGGATAACTCAAGCAAGTGGGATTTCTGAGTAATTCACTAATTATTGCAAATTTAATGATTCAAATCTCCACATATTTTAACTATTCCATTTTCACACTTGATGGTTATTTATCACTTTATGTCCTGCACAAAACAGACTTTCTCATGAGGAAATGTTTTTTTCAGTCTATTGGTACAAAAGTAAACAAGAACTTCGTATCACACAACTATAATGAAACCAGGGGACTCATCTGTTCCACATTTTTTTGTGTGTGTGTGAGGAAGATCAGCCCTGAGCTAACATCTGATGCCAATCCTCCTCTTTTTGCCAAGGAAGATTGGCCCTGGGCTTACATCCGTGCCCATCTTCCTCTACATTATATGGGACACCACCACAGCATGGCCTGACAAGCGGTGCATCTGTGTAAGCCCGGGATCTGAAGCTGCGAACCCCGGGCTGCCAATGTGAAGCGTGTGCACTTAACAGCTGTGCCACCAGGCAGCCCCTCATCTGTTCTAATTTTGATCTCACTTTTTTTGGTCGTTTTGATGTAGTATCAATTTAAACCCTTCAACTGCTGCAAAATCAAATCCATCCGTGAAACATTACCCATGGACAGGATCTCAGGTAGATTAGCATGCATGTTTTCCTTCCCCTTTGTTTGCATTAAATTGGAACAAGGTAACTTAATGTTACATGAAAATAGTGAAGTGTCACCTTAGTTAAAAGATAGTAGTGCTGCATCTCTTGGCTGAACCTCAACAAGCACTTTCTATTTCTTAAAAGTAAAACATAATTTTTGCTGACGTCTCATAACCTAAAATTTTATCTTAATCTAATTTGATATGTTGGACTCGGCATGTTTGTGCTGTGGAACAGCTACTCAACACATGAGAATGAAGCCATAACATTTTGACAATTTCTCAGCATTGAGGATTATCCAACAGGAATAGGCCGTAAAAAAAGTCAATAAGAGGGGTCTTCTGCTGCTAAAATGTGAAGGAACAATTGTCAGGAAATGAACACTTTTTTAGTAGACATCAGATAATGCTGTACTTTATCAAAGGACTATGAATTTCATTCTTTGAGTCTTTCAGCCTGAGTCTTTCAGCAGCTGTCAGCTCTAAGAAAAATCATGTTGGATTAACAAGCTAGATTGCACAGCACAAGTTGGCCTGTTACAACAGAGGATGTGTAGGGGGTAAAGCTCTCTTGTAGCTACTTGAACTGACCAAGGTCTGTGCATGTAAATAGCTTTTTCTTTATTTACAGAACGTACCAACATACTGACGGTAAGCCTAGCAATCTGCTCACTGATATTTCCAAAAACTGCCTTAGGACTGATTAGTTAGTATTTCTGAGCAAGCAATCAAAAGTGCACCCAAGCAGCAGGCACATATAAAACTTTCTATAGCAACACACACACATATATGCATGCACATAATTCTCCCAATTTGGGGAGACAAATACAATTGTGAGTACAGGAACATAGAGGAGGTGAAGCTAAATAGAATTCTCCAAAAATGAGTTGGTTCAAATATATCAACATTTATAAAAGACATTTTGATGCTGATTAAGTGGATACTACCTTTCTCAACATGCCGAATGAGTTACCTCTTGCTCAAATTTAATCATTCCTTTCCTGGCTATTCCTTTAGAAAGAATGAAACAACTCTGCACATTGACTTAGCATTCATTGTAAATTTCCTTCAGCATGGTCTTCAGGCAGCTGCAGAGGGCTGTTTTCTGTGTCCCTCACTAACTGGGCTCCTTGCACTCTTTTCTTGCTTTCTTCCGCTGTGATTGGAAGACTGCAGGTATTCAAAACTAGAAGGTTTTTGACTCTTGTTAGGTTCTAAAAAAATCAAAGTGTTTTCAGAAATCACAGAAGAGAAGAGTAAGAAGAGATTACAGGAAAAAAAAATTCTAGGAAAGATGGAAAACAAAAGGAAAAATAGGAAGATCTCAGTTAGGCCTGCAGAGTGATAACCATGGCTGCATATGGGGAGACAGAAGAATTTCCTGATCGCATGGTGTAAAAGTATGATCCTTATCATTATTTTGTTTTTCATTCCAGACACTTTTAAGGGGAACAAAAGCAATGTTGGGAATTATATCAGCTCTGTTTTTTTTCCTAGCATGTTGTTTATTGTTTCCCCATTTAGTTACGTTTCTCTGTTTCCCTGTTTAGCCTCAGACATTTCTGAGAATGCAAACCAAAAAGGCGTATTCTTAGAAAAAGAGTTACCCTACTTCTAATACTCCATTTGCACTAATGAGATTTATATTGATAATTCCAAAAATATTCAGACTGGAAGTACCCTTTCACCATTCTTTCTTCCCTCCCTTCCTACTTCTTCCAGCTGGGGCTGCTGTCCCTTTTGGGATTAGAAAGTCAAAAAGTCCAATGTAGGGCCAGCCCTGATTGCCTAGTGGTTAAGTTCGGCACACTCTGGTTCTGTTCCCAGGCATGGACCCATACCACTCATCAGTGGCCATGCTTTGGCAGTGACCCACATACAAAATAGAGGAAGACTGGCAGCAGATGTTAGCTCAGGTCGAATCTTCCTTAGGAAAAAAAAAGTCCAACATAGAATCTAATCTCAAAATGTTTTATAGAGACCTAAAACTTTTTAGGAGGAAAATACTGCTGTTCACTGGTTTTTCTCCAGGGAAAGAACAAGGGCATGGGGCAGGGAAGCTGATGGCTTCAACCCAGTCATAGAACCGAGAGTTCCTGTCCCATAGCAAAATATATCCATGCTCCATATACTTTCTATATTTCCGAAGAGATATGGCAAGAATAATTTTGATGTCAAAAGTTATTTTTTATAATATATATTTTCATTATTGTGGCATGTTCTCAATAATGATTACAACCTGCAATAATCATCCATTCTAGACACTGCATTTATTGCTTAATCTATCCCTTTGTTTAATCTTAAAGGTCATAACTTTCCCAAGAAAATGCTTATTAAAACCTAGGTCTTCAAACATCAGAGGGCATCTACGTTCAAAACAAGGGAAGCAAGAGATGGCAGCCTCAGAGGAGGCCTCTCAATGGTTTCTCCAATCTCTTCTCAGTTCAACAAATTCTTAGAATTCCTTTTTTTTGGTCTGTTCTTCATGGATGAAGAATGTTTTGGGGTTTGGCCCTACCAACCTTCTCTTATGTTACAAATATTAAGAGAAAAAATACATTGCTCTTCCTCTAATAACTGTTAGGTAGGATCTTAGCAATTTGATTTTCTAAAGGATGTATACTGAAAGTTTTCACTCACTGAAACTTAGATATGACAGTGGATTAGGCAAACTCCATTCTAAAAGAGTGCCTTTGTCTATTTACGTTTATTGAATGATGAGAATATGGAAAGTGAGCAAATATTTGACTATGTTTCCTAAGGGTATTAAAGGATCTGTAACTGCTTAAAGTTGGTAATGATGTGGACAATTCTGTGGTGAAATACAAAGATCTCAACCAGAGCAGAGTAGATAAATTCCCAGAAGGTTCAGTGTTTAAGTTTCCACATGAAACAATAAAAAAATGCATAATATCCATTCTTTTCTTCTGAATGAAAATAATCACCCAATTCAAATTTCATGGCCTAAGGGGTTATGTTATTTTGTATTTCCTTCCAATTCTTCTTATGTTTCTTTCTTGCATTATATTCAGTCATTCATAAAATAAACAGAATATCTACTATCTACAAAACATAGGGGGCAGTTTGGAATATTGTATTAATTATCCTTCCCTATGGGTAGATTAATCACCTCACCTCATTGGAGTCAGGCTTGAACCAACGACTCACTTTGGGCAGTAAAATATGAATGGAGTGACAAAAGACTTCCTAGTAGAAATCTGTAAGCCTCTATCTTCCTTTTATTTTCTTTTAGCTAATTCTATAAATGAAGACGGCATGAAAGAAAACCATGGATAATCCACAATGGTCTTGATGAGCGTGAGAAACAACCTTTTTTACTGTAAGTCAATGATGTGGGGGGTTATTTGTTACCTTGGGATAATTTTGCTGAAGATGACAGTCCCAGGGGTTCATAATTAAAATAGACATGAATCTTGTACACAAAAAGGTTTACTGAAAGTTATACAATAACAAGATCTCTTGTATATTTTGTGGGTTGGTAGTATGGGTAGTGGTTAAGTGCACACGTTTTGGAGTCAGACAGCTCAATTTGGAAATTTTCCCTCCAATTTAATTTGGGCTAACTTACACAAGTTATTTAACCTCTTTCAGCCTTACAAATACAGTTCTTAACTTGCTGGGGTGTGGGGAGGAACAGCTGAGATATTGTTACTACATGTACAGCATCTGACACAATAGTTTGCACAGACGAAGTTCTCCTTCCAAATTATGAATGATTTAAAGCTACTTAGGGGAACCCATCATGACATCGATGGTCTTGTACACTTCCATGAGATAATTTTTAGTGCTTGTTTTTACTAACAACCTTGTAGTGATTGTTAATTAAACGGTAATAAAATGTGTGTAATATTTCAGAGTTCATAAATAGTTTTCATTTCATAAACTGCTCCTATAGCCTTGCATCAACCCTGCAAGATTGTCAGGTTAGTGATATTTCACTGAAAAGATGAGAAAGCTGTGGCTTCTTGAAGTTTAGTCCAGTAAGCAGAGCTGATACAAAAACCTGGCTTCTTAGGTCCAAATCCCATGCTTCTTTCATATTAATAAACCTTATTGTCTCTGAAAAAAAGGTTTCCCATTGGACTGGATGGATCAACTCAGAGTAATGGATAAAAATGTATCTCCAATTATCTGCAGCAAAGCTCTTCATCTAAGTACAAAGGACCATAAATAACAGTGAGGGCATTTTCTTATGACCATGAGAAGATCAACATTTGCTACCTACTCCAAAAATGGAGATACAATGTTTGTTTTTATTTTCCTATTAGACAGTGAAGTCGTTGGGACTTAAAGACAGGAGTTTAATACTGTTCCTCTCTGTCTCCAGTATACATTTCACTCATTCTAGAAGCAACTAGTCTGACCTGAGTTTGACTTGGGCAAGTTATGACAGTAGGGTTCCTGTTTTCTCTCCTCTAGGAGCTCCTGTTTATCCATGTCTTAGACCTTGGGTCAGCTGGTTCCAGTGCTTTCAGAGTGGATAAGGTGGCTGACTTGTTTCTCTTGCAATGGGCACTAGATTAGTTATAATGAAAGCCCACATAGAGCAGTGGTTCTCAAACACTGGACAGGCATCATCAGCCTCACCTGGGAACTTGATAGAAATGAAAAAGTTGGGGCCCCTCTCCAGATCTGTTGAATTGGAGAATGTGTTTTAACAAGCCCTCCAGGTGATTGTAGTGCATGCTAGAGTTGGAGAATGCTGATGTAGAGCATTTGATACTGTGGAGGTATTATCTCCTGCTCCACTTGAGGGACTTTAAAAATAAACAAGAATAGAAATAATGGAAAAACTCCAGTTGAAAAAGTTCCTGTAGCACAATTAAAGAAAAGATACACATGTATATATTTGGGAATAAAATCAAATTATTTGCTGAATGTGCAAGATGTGTAAGACACTCTTCTAGCACTTTTTACATACATTCTCTCTAGTCTTCAAAACAAATCTGAAAAGTCTATAGTATATGACCATTTATATCCTTATTTTATAGCTAAAAAAACTGATATTTTTAAGAGGTTAGGTAATTCACCCAGCATTAACAGCTGATAATGGGAGTTGAGTCCAGGTCTGTTAGCTTAGAAATCCTAGAGAGGTATAGACGTGTGAATATTGAGCTGTTTTGGTGAGTGTGGGGAGATTAGTGTTGTTGTTGTCTATTATTTTCTATTATGAAAAGTGTTTGATGGATGGCATAGAATTTCCTGCTCTCTTTTCCAACAGTATATGTAGGGTTTGCCTTAAGGGTTTGTTCTTATGTTTGAAGTCATCTCTAGTTCAAAAAACAAAAATGAAAGATGCCTAATTACAAGGGTTCTTCAGTGGATTGAGCTCTACTGCTAATATGACTTGGGTTTGTGAGCTCACGGATAAGAGTCTGAGAGAAAGAGAGATAAATCATAAGCCCTATTACTCTCAGGAACTGGGTAGAGAAGGGAGACAGCTCTATAGACCAGTGGCTTTAGTCTTTTTGATCAAGACCCACAGTTAGAAATACATTTTACAGCATATGTCAAGACATACATAATATATGTACCTCTTTACAAAACAATCAAAATTGAACAAAACAATATTTGTACTTAGTATGTGTGATGAACTCTGATATTTGCTATTTTATTCTATTTATTTTTTTAATGCTAGCCAACACCCACTACAGTGATTTTTGGATTCTGCTAACCAGTAGCAATCAATGTTAAAAATATTGAAGTGTTGAAGAATATTGTCTACAGCACAGATTTTGGGGGAATGTGAGGTGCTTTGAATGCCTAGAATTGGAAATAAATATTCCTTGAATGGGAAGAAGATAATCGACAAGACTGAAACTGATAGAAAATATTGGGTTCTGGCTCCCCATACCCTTAGTTTATGCTTCTGAACCTCACAATTGTAGGTAGTAATGAGGTGTTCAGGTGATTCCACACCAGGGGTGTTTCTGCCCAATTTGGAAGTGCCTGTGTACGTGATGTGGCTGCCATCCACTGGCATTTGGTGGTTAGAAGGCAGGGATACTAACTGTGGTGAGAAGCATGGGGTGGTCCTGTAGTGCAAAGTTTTTCCTGCCTAACATGTCCATAGCACTCCAATGGAGACTTGCAACAGGTAGCTCCTCGCCACCAAGGCAGGCTTGTCCCTTGGGCCATCGGACACTGAAAAAGCAGCCAAAAACTACATCTGGGAGAAGGCTAGACTAGGCTCCTAGTTTAAAATGACTTAATTTGCACCCTAGTCCTAAATCAGTGATGGAAATAAAGCCAAGAGAGGAGCAGCATAAATGACCAAGGCAGGCTTTCTTAGCCTCAGCATCATTAACATCTGAGGCCACATAATTCTTTGTTCGGAGGAGCTGCCTTGTGCATTGCAGGATGTTTAACAGAATCCCTGACCTTGAATCTAGATATTGATAGCACTGCCCCTTCACTCCCCAGTTGTGACAACCAAAAACATTTCCTGATACTGCCAAGTGTCCTGGTAGGGGGCAAATTCACCCCAGTTGAGAACCACTGCTCTAAGGTAATGAAGAGAGCCCCAGATAACTTTAAAAAGCAGTTTCAGTTAAGAATAGGAAGTTCACAAGCAGCATGCCTAGTACAAGCCTGTCCCCTCTTGCAACTTTTCTGAGTCACTCAATATACCATCATGATAAGGTACAAACTGTGGCTAGCTTTTTTCTCTTTCACCCAGAATCACATTTCCTCCATCTTCTGTGGGGAACTGATTCAATCAACAAAGCATAAAATAATGTGTAAAAGGGGAACAAAGTCAAATCCATCTCTGCTGTAAGGGGAAATCAAGTTCAGATAGAACCAATGCATTAGGGTTTTATGGTCTTTTACAGCAGGATGGCATAATGCTTCTTATACTTCTCATATTTCTCTGGGTCTTAAGTGGTCAACTCATCATTTTACAGCCTAACTCTATCATGGATCCAGGGCTCTCTTCTGTTTACTTACATTTAGAATAAACATTTAAATTGCTATCTTCACAGATTCCTGGTAAAATCCTGTTTGGAGGAACAAAGACAACGCATGATGTGGGACTCTTGCATATTTGAGGTTATTATCAAAACAACATGTTTACAAAAACAAGCATCATCCATCTGCTAAGTTCCCTTATTTTTCACTCTGTTTCCTTTCTATTTTATTTCACCAAACTAAATGTAGTATTGCCTTCAAATGTCTGCTTTCACAATATAAAGCTGTCCTCTCAACAAAAATTCCATTTTCGGGGCTGGCACAGTGGCATAGCAGTTAAGTTCATGGGCTTCACTTTGGCGGCCTGGGGTTTGCAGGTTTGGCTCCTGGGCGTGTACCTACACAATGCTTGTCAAGCCATGCTGTGGCAGCGTCCCATATACAAAATGGAGGAAGACTGGCACAGATGTTAGCTCAGGGACAATCTTCCTCACCAAATAAATAAATAAATCCCACTTTCAACTTCACAGGGAAATGATTTGGATTTAGATGTCATGGGTGGTAACTGTCCTTGTTTTGTAAGGGTGATATTTACAGAATGGTAATTAATTACATGCAGCAAAGATTGCTTCAGTCTCCTTAGCATCCACTGACTGTGCTCAACCTAGGTAATGATATAGCTAACCAAAGTGGAAGTGTCTTGTTGTTGTCTAATAAAACAAGCTTCTCTTGAAATTTATCAATTGAAACTTACTGCTCCTGAAAAACGAAATAAGTGGTGCATTTGTGAGAACTTTGTCCTTTGTTTTGAGGATAACTACATTTACAGCTGAGAAGGATAGAAAGTTATTCTTTGGATTTCATATTGTTGGCCAATAAGATCATAGGATTTGAAGGGATAAAATAAAGAACTACCTAATTCTTGACCCAGAAACACTTCAATAAATAAAATGAGCTCTTTTCCTTTAAATAAAAATTGCTAAAATGTGCAGTGTGGACGAGGCAAATTCAACCAATAAACACAGTTTTTGTCCTTGTGAATTTTATTATTTCTGGCATTGATTGAGTTGAGAAATCTTTGCCTGGAAAGAAACTAATATTTCTCACTTATGCCTAGGAAATATTAAATTTTCCAGGCAAATGGGTTTGTTTATTTTTCATGCAAGAAAGACAAATAGGAATTATTTCAGTCTTCATGGAAGTACATGGATCATAGGTCACATATATTTAAATAAATGTGCTTCTATTTTGTGCACTTAGCCTTTATATGTTTGATTTCAAGTTAACTAATATGGTGAAGATTAAACATCTTCAGATAAAATGAGTGTGGGAAGACAGATCTGATGTCACACTATTCTTTTCCTATTGAGTATTGCTACTGGCCCAATATATACCCACCAATCTCTCCACGTTGAGCAGGTTTAGAGTTAGCCTCTCCTCTGGTTGGGTGCCTAAGATCCTGTTTGAATATCCCACCTCTGTTCTCAGATGGCCAGGCACTCTGATTATAAGACTTAAAAGAATAAATTCTCTGACTATTTCATACCTGGCTGATCTGTTAATACATGCAGAGATCCACAGGTAGACCATGCTATTTGAAATTTTGAGTTCAACCATGTTGTAACTTGTAACTTCATTATTTTATGGATGAATAATATTCCATTGTATGTATTTATCACATTTTGTTTATCCATCAGTTAACAAACTTCTGTTTTGTTTCCATGTTTTAGCTACTATGAATAATATTTCTATGAACATTCATGTACAAGTGTAAGCATACACTTTTTTGTGTATTGTGTGTATTTTGTATTGTGTTTTGTATAGGCATACGTTTTCATTTCATTTGGATATATATCTAGGAATGAGATTTCTGAGTCATAAGGTAACTCTCTGTTTAACACTTTGAGGTATGGCCAAATAGTTTTCCAAATTGTCCGCATCATTTTGTATTTCTATCAGCAGCTTACTAGAGTTCCAATTTCTCCACATCCTCACAAACAGTTATTATTGTTCTAATTTTTCATGTTACGAATCCTAAGGAATATAAAGTGGTATCTCGTTGTGGTTTTGATTGCATTCTCTTTTTATTGGACAGTTCTAGGAGATGGACTTTACAGAAGACCTATAAGTACTTCAATTTGTCAAATCCACAGAACAATTTGGCATCATTATTTTCATCTTCAATGTTAATTTTCTGTCTCCTGGGTTCCCCTCCCACCTGAAGGCCCACTTGTCACCATGGCAGTGTTCATAACCACACTGTGCCCAGTGAGCAGTAGTCTGTCACACATGGTTTCAAACCCCACTACATCCTGGCTAAATGGTTTTGAGACTCGTTAAGTTTCAAGAACTGTGAAAGATCTGAAATTTTATTTGCAGGTTAACATGTTAGTCTGCTGCTTGTCATGTGTACTTGCAGAAGACTTGGGACTCCCGGGTCAGAGAAAAAATAATTTATTATCTACAAAAATAAAAAAAGCAAAAGTATCAGCATTTGTGCTAGTTTCAGAGCCATAATTCTCACTGGGGGACACAAAGCGGGTCCGGTGACACCGGCACAAAATGGGTTAGGATAGGCACCCCAAACTTAGGAAACCCGAAGCTTTCATAGTGGATAGTAAAACCTGCCTGACTTTCTCCTGGAGGGAGCTATTATTTTTATTATGCTGGATGCTTATCAAAACTGCCTTCGCTCTAGAGGCAGTCACTATCTCTGTCATCTAAGATAGTTTGTACACTATACAAACATCCTTGCAGAGATAGTTCAGAAAAAAAGGCAGTCAGCGTCTCTGCTCTTAAGAAAATGTGGAAAGATAAGAGACCCATAGAGAACTGTCTCACAATACCAACTCTTTGTTTCCTCATCTATAAAATCTGAAAAATATTTTCTATCTTAAAGACTTCATCTTCATTTTCTGCTTAGAAAAATTTCTTTAATCTGACCAGTTCTCTTTCTTGGCTCCTTCACAATGGTAGTATAATTCCATATGACTAAAACTAGCTGTGAGAGTAGAAAGTGCCTTGGGTGTGGCCTCAGAATCCCATGTGTTGTCACCCACTCATTAAGCAAATATGTATTGAACACTAACCAGCAAAAGACCCCGTGTGATGTGCTGGGTCAGGCCCTGATTGTCTGGCTTAATCTAACGTCTCTTACCTGAGAGACAGCCTGAATCTCTGTGAGGCTTCCTTCTCTCTCAAATAAAACCCTTACTTTCTGTGTATCACTATTAGGAATGATGAGCATATAACCCCGTGAATCTAGTATTGCTCCAATTTTATTAATAGACTATCACTCTTTAACGAACAAAGAGGTAGAACAATTTTATGTCCAATCTCAAACTGCATGAAGAACAATAAAGTAAGATCATTTCATTGACATTCTTCTACTTTTGGATTTCTAATTCCACACATTCTGTGTGTGCTGTGTGTACTTAACTGAATTTGTATAACTTTACTAAAACAGTAGGAATAGTTTCCCTCATAAGGTAATCTGAAAATATTTTGTGGATTGGTTTGCTGATTCACAAGTTGTTAAATAATATAGTTGGATATAATCTAAACAGCTGTTAATTATTTTTAGTGCTGGCAAGTCACAAAATAAATCTGTACAGGCCGAAGGCAGTGTTGATTTACCTATTTATCTCTCTTATTTTCTAGGTGTAGATTAAAAAATGGGTAAAAGTACCTACACATTGTTTTTCATCAATAAATTTTGATCCTTGATTCTGAACAAAACTCATAAAACAAAATTTTATTTTATTTTGAGATTGCAAGTAACCAAGGGTCTTTGATTATATAATATGACTGGTTTGTCAGTGAACCCTTGAAGAAGAATAAAGTTTATAAACTCTAGGAAAGATTCACTTGGGTCTCAGACACTTCATGGCAAAATTTCATCAAACCACGTGCAACGGGAACTTCTTGAAAGGAAAAGAGGCAAAGGCGGGGTACATGTAAGACACAGATGGAGAGGGATACCTTCCCATCCCAGCAACAACTTTCAGAAGACAATGAGTGTGAACTATGTAGCGCTGAGTAAAACAGAGAAAATTCTTTGGGGAAAAAACCTAGAACCCCAAAGCACCATTCAGGAGTAAGAATAAAATAAAGACATTTCTGGACACATTAGAAATCAGGAAGTTTTCCACTGACAGACCGCAACTAGGGGTGAAAGTTCAGACTGATCCCAGCATAACTGAAATGCATAGAAGAAGCAAGGAAATGAGTGAAATGTACAGGTAGAAGAAAAAATAAAATAAAATAAATTGCTAAATCTAAATAAATACTGTCTGGAAAAGTGTGTGTTTGTGTGTGTGTGTGTGTGTGTCTGTGGGTAATAATGAGTTGGAATGAAAATTCTAGATTCCAAGTAATAGTACCTTGGGAGTTAGGGGTAAGTTCCAGGCTGGGAACAAGTAAGTAAGCTAAAGTGTCTTTTTTGGGAGGGCAAACACTGATTAATTTTAGATTTTGCTACAAAATAATAAAGCATGCTTGTTAATTATTTAAAAATATAAAATAAATATTAAAAAAGCAGAAAATAATGAAAATGGAATCTGTATTTTCCAAGCAGCAAAAAAAGAACAAACAAAATTCAATCAACCCAGGAAAAATCAAAAAATAATAAAAACATAAAAATTAAAAGAAATAACTCCTAATATTTCAATAGCTCTAAATATAAACCAGTTAAACTCACCTACCACAACACAGATATTCTGATTTAAAAAAAAATGATCTACGTATTAGGACACAATAATTCTCTCTTAATTTTAAAGATCTGACTTCATACTTACTATAATAAATCTTACAGTACAATACAAATAGAAAGAAATAAAAGACTTTAAGTCTCAAATATTTGAAAACTAAAATATATGTCTAAATAATTCATAGTTAAAGAAGAAAGTAAATAAATACTATATAATATTTAGAACAAAACTGTAGTGATAGCCAATCCATATCAAAATTGGTGAGATGAAATAAAGCAGAACTTAAATTTTTTAATTAAAAAAAGGAAATAAAAATAAATTAAAGGATCAACTTGCAAAACTGGAAAAATGTCAAATGAAACCCAAAGAAGAAAAGAGAAAGATAAAAGTTAAAGTGGAAAAAAACAACCAAAGAAAACCTGCACAGAGTTGCTCAATAAATCTAATGTTGGTTCTATAAAAGTCTAATGAAATAAATAAACTTAGAGAGAGGAAAAAAAAGAGGGAAGGCAAAAATAATATTAAAAATGCAGGGCATAACTATAGGTGTTATAGCGATTTCAGAAATTGTAAGAGAACACTATACACAATTTAAAGCCAACAAATGTAAAACAGAGGAAATAAGCTTCTAACAAAGAAATAAACTGAAATCTTTACTAGACCAGTGAACATAAAATCAATTGAACCACTAGTCCAAGTTCTTACTAAAACCATCACTAAGTCTAGTAATTTTAATGGACTCTTTCAACTTCCACTAAAATGACACCTATTTTACAATAATTGTTTTATTTTGTGTCAAAAGATGTCCAGATTGTCAACTTATTTCAAATGGCTAGCATAATCATAAAACCAAAACCAAAGAAAAATAACAAAAGAAAAAAAGATCAAGTTTATTTATGAAGTCAGATGTAAAAATTATCCTAATTACAGCAGAAAAAGCATTTACTACTATTGAACACCTAATCATAAAAAAGCTTACAGCAAACTAGAAAAGAAGAAACATTTCGTGGTCAATAAAAGGGTGCCTACTAAAAATGGTCTAGTGGTTAAGATTTGGCCCTCTCACCACATGGCCCAGGTTCACTTCCCAGTCAGGAAATCACATCACCTGTCCGTTGCTTGGCATACTGTGGTGCCTGCCTGAGACTGCATATGGCTGTGATGCTGAAAGCTATGCCACTGGTATTTCAAATACCAGCAGGGTCACCTGGGGTGTACAAGGTTCAGCAGATCTTCCTGAGTAAGACAAACAAGGAAAAAGGACCTGATCACCCACTTTCAAAAAATCCCATGACAATCCCATGAATAGCAGTGGAGCATTGTCTGATACAGCACTGGAAGGTGAGAGGATGGTGCAAAAAGATGGGGCGGTGTTCCACTGTGCTGTACACAGTGTCACTAGGATTCAGAATCCACTCCATGCCACTAAAAACAAACTAAAAAAATGTACAGAAAATAATCTACTTCACAGTTAAATTTAACATGTATGCCAGTGAAAATCCAGAAACAGCTAAAAATACCTGCTGCCAGCATACATTCAACAGATATGCAACATTGTATTAGAGATTCCAGCTAATGGAGTAATTTAAAAAAATGAAAACAAGTTTTAGGATTATAAAGAAAGGGACAATATCGTCACTACTTGAAGGTACTATAGTAGTCAAGATAATGCATAATTAGAATTTACATGAAAATTCAGCAAGTTTTATTGACAAGATATAACACATAATCAGTAAAACCTCAAATGTCACATTCTTATCAGTTAGAATATGCAATAGAAAAATAGACCCCATTTTTGATAGTAAGAAAAACTGTAAAATACCTTGGCATAAACCTAATATAAAATGTCTGTGACAAAGAAAATACTCATGAAGAGCCATATATGAAGAAAAGCATAAAACAGTAACAGAAATAAAAGGCCTAAACAACTGTAGCAACCAACTATGTTCAAGAATAAAAAGGATCAGCACTGTAAAGGGGTCAATTCTGTTATTTTCACTAAAATCGATTCAAAAATCTGAAAAGGATCTTCTGATAGCATTTGGCTAAATGATCTTAAAATTAACACAGGTAAGTAAATGTGTAAGAATAACAATGGCAGTTTTTTAGGAGGAAAATTTGTACAGAAAGTTCCATACTTGTCCCACAATTACAATATGAATGCCTGGACCCTGTGGTTTTCCCCAACATCCATTCTGTCCCTCCTCTACTGTGTAGCTCCCCAGTGCTTTGGGGATTCATCCCAGCACCAGGAGTGGCCCTGATTGGTCTAGATCAGTCAAGTCCATCCCATCACTCCTGCAGGCATGTGGTTTCAGATTGGCCTCAGCCAATTAGAGTACGGCATTCCCAAGCCTACAGAGGCAAGCTCAGAAAGGAGTATATGATGTAATTCAGGCCAAGGAGACTGGAGGGGAAGTTTCCTTGGTGCATCCAAAAAGATCTCACTACCTGGAGAGTTATAGGCAGAGCTGCTTTCTCTTCCTTTGATATTTTCTGGTAGACAGGTAGACAGAACTGGGCTGCCATCTTGATACCAGAGTGAGGATAAAGCCTACACTGAGAGGAGAGCAGAGCTGAGACCATCACGTGAAACAGAATCTCAGCCATTGGGTTAAGCGAGTGCTAAAAGGCCTTATAAAAATTTCTAAAATTTGTGATTTGAAAAAATTGTCCTCAAAGATACAAGGAGAGTTAAGTATGCCTCACAGGGTGTCCGTAAACATCAATGTCTCATGGGACCTTTAAATTTTAATTCAGTTATGTAAATTAAAGCACCTGCGTTGAAGGAACATATTCATGTGTAGAAAAGTGATGCCATTGTAGAGAAGGGCTGGAGAGCAGAGGTCTACCATGAAGTTCAGAGAGTTTATGCAAGTCATGCTATTCACCTACTCTCCTACATCATTTCTTTCCTCCACATCTGAAGCTTCTCTGCTCCTGAACACACTGTATTTTCTCACCTCCAAGTTTTCTTTTTTTTTTTTTTTTTTGTGAGGAAGATCAGCCCTGAGCTAACATCCATGCTAATCCTCCTCTTTTTGCTGAGGAAGACCGGCTCTGAGCTAACATCTATTGCCAGTCCTCCTCCTCTTTTTCCCCAAAGCCCCAGTAGATAGTTGTATGTCATAGTTGCACATCCTTCTAGTTGCTGTATGTGGGACGTGGCCTCAGCATGGCCGAAGAAGCGGTGCATCGGTGTGTACCCAGGATCTGAACCTGGTCCACCAGTAGTGGAGCGCGCGCACTTAACCACCAATCACGGGGCCAGCCCCTCACCTCCAAGTTTTTTAATAAATTTACATTGTTCCACTGACTGGGAAGGCCCCCACCTCTCCTTTCCTATAAAGTCATCCTCATCTTGAACACTCAGCTGAGATTTTCCTTGTTTACAAATATTTCCTTGCTCTCCCCAGGCTATCCTTGTCTTTCCTTTCTCTGAACACCTGTTTAAGGCTAACATCACAAAGTTGGCACTTGAAGACGTATTATCATGTGGTCTTACTGCTACTTTTGCTGAAATGTTTTATTGCTGCTTACCTTTTCAAGTATTTGTCTTCTTTCCAAATAGATTGTAAGCTATTTGGAGACAGGAAATAAGTCATACCTTTATAGTCCCTCATACTTGAAACATAGTAAGCTCTCAGAAAAGACTGTTGATTGAGTTGGATTTCTGAGATCATTCTTATTGAACCATCTGCATCCTGATCAGATTTTTCTTACCATTTAACACCTTCAGCCATGATTCTCCTTCAGGCTACCTTTAATTTGTCTCCAAATTGTACAACCTCCTCACTCCTGTTTGATCAATTAATTCAGAAGATAGAGCTGTGAATTTTGGTCAGCCTCTGGAGGGTAATATCTCACCAGAAGCAACAGGCCAATTCAATCTCTATGTTTTTAGATCCTGTTGCATCCAAGGAGAAGAGAAAATGACAATCTCCAGGCTGTATTTATAGCTTAATTCTATTCATGTCCTTTACATGTCAGCAGAAACAGATGGGTTTTTTGCACTATATTGTTCTGTTCTCCCCATGACTTCGTTTACAAAAACAGGCACCAAGATGATAAACCCCTTTCCTGCTCCTGAAAGCTTAGCTAGCTGATCAACACTGGTTTCAGTACTGACAAGTATTATAGCTCAAAAGTTAACCCATAAAATTTTAAAGGACTATTTAGGATGCCAAAGGATATTCATAACACAGCTACTTATCTTGAAATCTCCCTCTGTGATATATTATTTTCATCTTCCTCTGTGGCTATTTCCCATATTACAGAGTAGAAAAATGCAGGTGATTTTCTTTATATAAAACTGTAGTTACGAGTACTTAGGAGTTAACTTAAACCAGAGCTTTAAAAGCCTAAAAGGTAGTTTTAAACCTTACTTAATCACAATGTTCTTATCAATAATCAAGAAATTCAAGGTGTGATTAAATGATTTAAGAGACTATTTTAAAGACTATTTAAAATTCATTTACAAAATCTCTCTACTGCACATTAAAACATAGCCAAACAGTTAGAATAGTTGGCTATATAGTTGGAAATAGTTATTTGGCTATATTTATATCAAAGATTCACAAACTTTCTATTATGAGGAGCAAAAGGAATGAGATGAAGACTAATATTTCAAAGAGAGAAGAGCTCTTGTCTGGAAAGGAAATATTGATTAGATACTCTTGTAAAATTATTTATCACCATTTATACTAAATAGAATTCTTTTCTATTCACTTCACCTCATCTGTCCTCTCACAGTCCACTATTTACACATCTTATTGCTCTCGGACAATTGTTCTCAGCTGGGAGATATATTGATGCCCAAGCGACACTTGTCAATGTCTGGAGACATTTTTCATTGTCATGATGGAAAGAAGGGGTAATGTACTTGTAACAAATTTGACAACATTGAATTTATTCCGTAATATACAAAGAATGCTTACAAATTGATATAAAAAAGACTGACACACCAACTTAAACAAACAGTGATGAAATAAACAGTTGATTCACAAAACAAAGAAATACAAATAGCTGATAAACATATTAAGTTAATCTCATTGGGGATCACATAGCTATAAATGTGATACTGTTTTTCACTTATCAAAGTTGAAAACCCTACAAAGATGATATTAGTTAATGCTGGCCATGGAATCATAAATGAGATTGATGGTAGGAGATGAATTAGATATAGTTTTTCTGCACAACAGTTTGCCAACAGATCTCAAGAACTTTAAAAATTTGAAAAGCTTTTCATTCTGAAGTGTCATTTCAAAGAACCTATTATGGGGGCCAGCACAGTGGTATAGTGGTTAAGTTTGCATGCTCCGCTTTGGCGGCCCAGGGTTCACAGGTTCAGATCCCGGGTGCAGACCTATATATCACTTATGAAGCCATGCTGTGGTGGCATCCCACGTATAAAGTAGAGGAAGATGGGCACAATCTTAGCCCAGGGCTAATCTTCCTCACCAAAAAGAAAAAAAAAGAGAGAATTCATATTTCCCCTCCTACAAAGCCAGTAACACTATATTGGTAATGCCCTATCTGAATGCCTATATTAGTACTCCTAAAATTAGTTTCCTCTCTGGACATCAAGGTCATGTTGACCTGCTAATTTGTAACTGAATACCTCTGAAATTTTGATGAATATGTGTCTTGGGTGAGTTTAATGTATATTCTTTCTCCTAAAAATGTATAAGACTGTACTGAAAACCATATTTCCCTAGAAAGCTTTCTTCCTTTCTGGAAAACACTTTTCTGGGTTATAATCCTCACTCTGCCTAAGTAAAAGTCCTATTTTTCTTATCTGTAGAATGGTTATTGGTTATTTTGCATTGACATACTTAAGATAAAATAAAAACAAAAGATCTCAGATAGGAACAAGAGAAAGGAAGAATCCAGTAAAATGATCCAGTGTTAAAAAAGAGGCAGCAGGCCCAAACGGGAGTCATTTCACTCCCATAAAAGCAAACCTAGAATTAAGTGCAGTTTCAACCCATCCCAGAAATGTGGCCTTTAAAGTAGTCAACTTGAAATTTACTCATCAACACTAGTGAGGTAATCAGCATTGCAAAACCCTTGCTATTCCCCTCCCCTTAAATAGAAACTGTCTTTGCCCAAAATAATCCTTTATTTCCTTTTGCTAATAACTTCTCTGCTCCATCTTCTTTCCTACAAAAACAAAAACAAAAAACTTCCATTTGTACAACTCCTCGGAGTGTCCTTCTAGTTGCTAGATGGGATGCTGCATAATTCATTAATTATCTAATAAAGCCAATTAGATCTTTAAATTTACTTGGCGGAATTTTGTTTCTTAACAGATTTGGTGGCAGCAGCAGGACTGAAGCAAACTTCTGACAGCATCTGGGGACAACTTGAAACACAAGCTTGGTGCCTGCCAACTCCATTTTGAGTTCACTGTCTTTCTCACAATTTCCAAGAGACTTTGGTAAGTTCCTCATGGTTTGACATCCACTCTCTTTGCATTTGATCTCTTGATCTAATTGGATTTCCTTTATAGGGCAGGTCACCTTGAGCTGGTAGATGGTTCTGACCAGATATTGAGCTGACTGACAGTTCTGCCCAGAGCCACGTACCCAGTCTTTCAGATCACAATTCCCAGAATGCAGTAATATCTCTTGTTTCTGTCAATATTTTGGAAAATTCCAGCCATTATTCTGTCCCCAGATTCCACAGTGTGAACTGCTGTCAGTTGAGTCTGAAATTCTCCATTTGTTTGGAATCCTTCCCTAGATTTCACATTGGGAACTGTGGGTGGCAGCTATAGTTCTCCATCTTGTTTGGAATAAGTTTGCAGTCCCCATTCCTTGAAGTTTGCTGGTCCCATCCTCTCTCTAGTTTGTGGTTGCACAGGAATTGTTAGTGGTACACACAGGAACTTCTTTTGGCCAGAAAACAGCAACATCTCTTGGTTACTGCCAATATATTGAGGTTCACAGGAGTGTTTGTCTTCTTTTGTGTAGATAAAGAATTAGTTTGGCTCCAAGAAACCCAAAATCATATCTAAAAGAAATAGAATCTTTTATATCCAAAGAATTGAGCACACCACCTTCCAGCACAACTGTTTAATAATTACAATTCCCAAAACTTCAGATATTTAACGAAATGGGAATGTTTTAACAATGGCCGTTATGGGAAACATTCTGTTTAGAACAGATTGATCAATTAAGAAATGCACTTGAGAGCGAGGCATCCCAAATTGAACAAACAATATTAAATGCCTATTTTAATGGTATGTAGAAGCTTCTAACAGTCTTCAGGATTTCAAAATAGCTTCATTGAAAGATTCATTGCAAAAGGCTAATGAAAAGTTAGACATAAAACGTATATAAAACAACATTTATGTCTCCCCTACTATATCCTACAACATTACATCAATTTGATATGCCCAGGGTCCATGTTTCATCTGTAATCAAGCAGGACACTGGAAAAGAGATTGTTTTCAAAAGCCCTATGCAAATTTTCTTCAACATCAATTTAAATGCCCCCATTTGGGCCCCTCTGAGAGTCGATGAAACTCAGGGATCTTTTTTGGTAAAATGCTACATTAGGGCCCGGCCCAGTGGCGCAAGCGGTTAAGTGCACACGCTCTGCTGTGGCTGCCCTGGGTTCGCTGGTTCGGATCCCGGGCGTGCACCGACGCACCGCTTGTCAAGCTATGCTGTGGTGGCGTCCCATATAAAGTGGAGGAAGATGGGCATGGATGTTAGCCCAGGGCCAGTCTTCCTCAGCAAAAAAAGAGGAGGATTGGCAGATGTTAGCCCAGGGCTGATCTTCCTCACAAAAAAAAAAAAAAATGCTACATTATTCTCTTAAACAGTCAAGGAGAAACTAAAATTAAAAATTAATGGGTTTATTTGCTGGACGTCAGCATCATGGCAGAGTGAGCTTCCTGTAAACTCTCCCAGATAAGATACAACAAAAACAACATTCACATACAAACAAAGGACACTCACACAACACAAAGGACACCTGAAAGACCCACACAACGGCATACCTGAGAGTGTATGTGCTGGATCCTCCAGAGGAAGTGGGGAGAGGTAAGCAGAAATCCTCCCCCTGCCCATCCATTGGCGACTCTGGGTCTTCATGGCTCCCAGAGAGGAGGGAGGGGAGGCCATCTGAGGGAAAACCATTGTTCTCCAAGTTCTCTCAGCCTGTGGGAAAATCCCATATTGAGGAGTCTGAACTGTTGCAGGGGTGCTGTCAACATCTGAGCACCCCAGGATAGCAGATAACAAGAGAAGAACAAGAAGCCCCCAGGATCTGGCAGGTGAAATTTTTCTTTCCCTTCCCCTCCAAGACCATGAGGCTCCGAGAGAGAGAGACGGGGTAGAGGTGGCCCTCTGAGGGAAAACCGTTGATCTCTGAGTCCTCTCTCAGCCTCTGGGAAAATCCCATACGGAGGAGATGGACTGTTCTGGGAGTGCCATCTGAGCACCCCAGGAGAGCAGAAAGTGAGGGAAGAAGAGAAGCCCCCCGGGATCAGGCAGGCAAAAGAGAGAGCCCCTCCCCTCCACACACATGGTGCTCCGTTACAACTGGTCAGCCAGAGCACTCACAGATTGCAGTGGGCTCAGAATACACAGCCCTTGACCCCAACCCAGTGGCAGCAGGTGGTAACTGCAACCAGATATTGTTACAATGAGGATAAACAAGACAACCTCATCAGGCACAATGCAAAAATACATTAAATCTCCAGACCAGAAGGAAAATGACAAGCACCCAGAAATGAACCCTGTAGGCAAAGAAACATAACCTAAATGACAGAGAATTCAAAATAGCTATCGCAAAAAACCTCAACAAATTACAAGAGAACACAGATAAACAATTCAATGATATCAGGAATTTCTTCATAAAAGAGACTGCAACCATAAAAAAAAAAAAATCAGTATGGTTGGAGATGAAAAACACAATGGGAGAGATAAAGGAAAATCTGAAATCTTTAAAGAACAGAGCTGACAATATGGAGGAAAGAATTAGCATTATTGAGGATAGGAATGCAGATATCCTCCAGATGGAGGAGCGAGAACTAAGACTAAAGAGAAATGAAGAAATTCTCCAAGAAATATCTGACTAAATTAGGAAATGCAACATAATTATTATAGGTATTCCTGAGGGAGAAGAGAGGGAAAAAGGAAAAGAGAGCTTATTCAAGGAAATAATAGCTGAGAACTTCTCAAATCTGGGGAAGGAGCTGGAAATACCAGAGAAGGAAATCAAGAGATCTCCTAAATATATCAACATGAAAAGACCCTCTCTAAGGCATATAGTAGTAAATCTGGCACAAGTCAGTGACAAAGAAACAATATTAAGGGCAGCTAGACAAAAACAAATAAAATAACATACAAAGGAGTTCCCATCACGCTCTCAGCAAATTTCTCAAAAGAAACTTTACAGGCTAGGAAGGACTGGAATGATATATTCAAAATTCTGAAAGACAAAAGCTTTCAGCCAAGAATATGCTAACCAGTGAAAATATCCTTCAAATATGGTGGAGAAATAAGAACTTTCCCAGACAAGCAAAAGCTGAGGGAGTTCATGACCTCAAGACCCCCATTACAAGAAATGCTCAAGAAGGCCCTCAGGCCTGAAAAAAAGAGAGAAAGGGAATTCAAAGCTTCAAGCAAGGAGAAAAATAGGTAGACAAAGTCAGAAAAAGAGTAAATACCAAAATAAAAGATCAAAGGAAGGAAAACACCAAAAATAAATATAACCTCATCAGCTTAAACACAGACTCACAACAAAAAATGGAATAAGTTGCAATAGTAATAACTTAGAAGGGGAAGAGTAAAAGGATCGAATTGACTTAGTCTAAGGAAATAAGAGGTCATGAGATAATGAACTATCTCATCCACGAGATTTTTTATACAAACCCCATGGTAACCACTAAACAAATAATCAGAACAGGATCACATATGATAAATAAAGAGAAAACTAAAAGAGTCATCATACAGAACTACGAAACTGAATATGTAGTCTGAAATACACAGGACGAGATACAAAGGAAATGCAAAAGAACCAGAAAATAAGTGATAAAATAGCAGCATTAAGCCCTCATACATCAATAATCACTCTAAAGGTAAAAGGATTGAATTCTGCAATCAAAAGACACAGAATGAAGGGATGGATTAAAAAGCAAGACCCAACAATATGCTGCCTCCAGGAAACATGCCTCAGCTCTAAAGACAAACACAGGCTCAGAGTGAAAGGATGGAAGATAGTACTCCAAGCTAATGGCAAAGGAAAGAAAGCAGGTGTTGCCATACTTATATCAGACAAAGTAGAATTCAAGATAAAATAGGTTAAGAGAGACAAAGAAGGACAATATACAATGATAAAAGGGACACTCCATCAAGAAGACATATCAATTATAAATATTTATGCACCCAAGATAGGAACACCAAAGTACATAAAGCAACTATTAACAAACCTAAAATGAGATATCAACAACAACACAATAATAGTAGAGGATCTTAATACCTCACTTACATCAATAGATAGATCATCCAGACAGAAGTCTATAAGTAAATAGTGGACTTATATGAACAACTAGACGAGATGGACTCAATAGATATATAAACAGAGCACTCCATCCAAAAGCAGCTGACTCACATTATTCTCAAGCACGCATGGAACATTCTCAAGGATAGACCATATGTTGGGAAACCAGGCAAGCCTCTATAAATTTAAGGAAATGGAAATCATAACAACCATCTTTTCTAACCATAAAACTATGAAACTAGAAATCAACTACAAAGAAAATAACGGAGAAAGTGACAAAGATGTGGAGATTAAACAACATGCTACTAAAGAACCAATGGATCATTGATGAAATTAAAGGAGAAATAAAAATATTTCTGGAGACAAAAATGAAAATTCCCCATAGCAACTCCTATGGGATGCAGCAAAAGTAGTCTTGAGATGGAAACTCGTATCAATAAAGGCCCACCTTAACAAACAAGAAAAAGCCCAAATAAGCAACCTTAAACTACACCTAAGAGAACTAGAAAAAGAAGAACCAACAAAGCCCAACGTCAGTAGAAGGAGAGAAATAATAAAAATTAGAGCAGAAATAAATGAAATTGAAACCAAAAAAAAGTAGAAAGGATCAATGAAACAAAGAGTTGATTTTTTGATAAGATAAACAAAATTTACAAACCCTTAGCCAGACTCACTAAGACAAAAAGAGAAAAGGCTCAAATAAATAAAATCAGAAATTAAAGAGAAATTACAACTGATACCACAGAAATACAAAGGATTATAAGAGAATACCATGAAAAACTACATGCCCACAAACTGGACAATCTAGAAGAAATGGATAAATTCTTAGACTCATACAACCTCCTGAAACTAAACCAAGAAGAAATAGAGAATCTGAATAGACCAGTGTCAAGTAGAGAGATTGAAACAGTAATCAAAAACCACCCAAAAAGTATAAGCCCAGGGCCAGATGGCTTCTCAGGAGAATTTCACCAAACTTTCAAAGAAGATTTAATACCTATCCTTCTCAAACTATTTCAAAAAATAGAGGAAGATAGAACACTTCCTAACACATTCTACAAAGCCAACATCACCCTGATACCAAAGCCAGACAAGGACAATACAAAGAAGGAAACATACATGCCAATATCGCTGATGAACATAGATGCAAAAATCCTCAACAAAATATTGGCAAACCAAATGGAGCAATATGTTAAAAAGATCATACACAATGACCAAGTGGGATTTATACCAGGGATGCAGGGATGGTTCAACATCTCTAAATCAATCAACATGATATACCACATTAACAAAACGAGGAATAAAAACCACATGATCATCTCAATAGATGCAGAAAAGCCATTTGACAAGATCTAACATCCATTTATGATAAAAAGTCTCAACAAAATGGGTATAGAAGGAAAATACCTCAACTTAATAAAGGTCATATATGACAAAGCCACAGCCGACAACATAATCAAAGAGAAAAACTGAAAGCCATTCCTCTGAGAACAGGAACAAGACAAGGGTGCCCACTCTCACCACTCTTATTCAACATAGTACTGGAGGTTTTGGCCCCAACAATTAAGCAAGAAACAGGAATAAAAGCAATCCAAATATGCAATGAAGAAGAGAAACTCTCACTATTTGCAGATTACATGATTTTATGTATAGAAAACTCTAAAGAATCCATTGGAAAACTATTAGAAATAATCAACAACTATAGCAAAGTTGCAGGGTTAAAAATCAACTTATAAAAATCAGTCACATTTCTGTATGCTAATAACAGAGAGAGAACTCAAAAAGATAATTCTATTTACAATTGCAACAAAAAGAATAAAATATCTAGTAATAATTCTTACCAAGGAGGTGAAAGACCTATATAATGAAAACTATAAGACATTATTGAAAGAAACTGATCACGACATAAAGAAATGGAAACATATCCCATGCACATGGATTGGAAGAATAAACATAGCTAAAATGTCTATATTACCTAAAGCAATCTATGGATTCAATGCAATCCCAATCAGAATCCCAATGACCTTTCATGGAAATAGAACAAAGAATACTAAAATTCATATTGGGGCAACAAAAGATCCCAAATAGCTAAAGCAATCCTGAGGGAAAAAAAACAAAGCTGGAGGCATCGCAATCTCTGACTTCAAAACATACTACAAAGCAATAGTAATCAAAACAGCATGGTACTGGTACAAAAACAGACACACAGATCAATGCCACAGAATTGACAGCCCAGAAATAAAACCACACATATACAGACAGCTAATTTTCGACAAAGGAGCTAAGAACATAGAACAGAGAAAAGAAAGTCTCTTCAATAAATCGTGCTGGGAAGGCACATGCAAAAGTAGACCATCTGCTTTCGCCATTCACAAAAATTAACTCAAAATGGATCAAAGACCTGAATGTGAGGCTTGAAACTATAAAACACCTAGAAGAAAATACAGGCAATACACTACTTGACATTGGTCATAAAGAAATCTTTTCGGATACCACGTCTACTCGGACAAGGGAAACAAATGAAAAAATAAACAAGTGGGACTTCATCAGATTAAAGAGCTTTTACAAGGCAAATGAAACCAAGATCAAAATGAATAGACAACCCACCAGCTGGGAGAATATATTTGCACATCATATATCTGACAAGGGGTTAATCTCCATAATACATAAAGAACTCACACGTCCGAACAACAAAAAAACAAACAACCTGATCAAAAAATGGGCAGAGGAAATGAACAGACACTTTTCCAAAGAAGAAATACAGATGACCAATAGGCATACGAAAAGATGTTCAACATCACTAATCATCAGGGAAATACAAATCAAAACTACACTAAGATATCACCTTACACCCATTAGAATAGCTATAATCACTAAGACAAAAAACAACAAATGTTGGAGAGGTTGTGGAGAAATGGGAACCCACATTCACTGCTGGTGGGAATGCAAACAGGTGAAGCCTCTATGGAAAACAGTATGGAGATTCCCCATAAAGTTAAAAATAGAAATACCCTATGACCCAGCTATCCCACTACTGAAAATCTCCCCAACAAATCTGAAATCAACAATCCAAAAATCCCTATGCACCCCTATGTTCATTGCAGCATTCTTCACTATAGCCAAGAAGCGGAGGCAACCCAAATGTCCCTCAATTGATGATTGGATAAAGAAGATATGGTGTATATATATACAATGGACTACTGCTCAGCCATAAAAAAGACAAAATCATCCCATTTGCAACAAGATGGATGGACCTGGAGGGTATTACGTTAAGCTAAATAAGCCACAGAGAGAAAGACAAACACTACATGATCTCACTCATGTGGAATATAAACTAACACACGGACAGAGAGAAATGTACAGTGGTTACCAGGGGCAAGTGGGTTGAGGGGTGGGCACAAGAAGTGAAGGGAGGCATTTATATGGTGACTGACAAACAATAATGCACAACCAAAATTTCACAATGTTATAAACTATTAAGATAAAAATTAAAACAATGGAAAAACATTAATGGGTTTATTCAATACTGCTAGCAATATTTTCTGTTTGTCCTGGCTGAAACCTGCCAAGATATTTAAAAGGATTATTAAATTTATAATCTGAAGTTTTGCCAAATTGGAAGCTGGTATTCAGAGCCTGATAGGAATTTTTTTTAAGGCTTTCTCCCCTAAACTATGTACCCAAAGGGAAAGAATCATTCCAACAATATGTGGATGGGTGTGACAGTACTTTCATATCATTTAGAAGGCAACCCAGTTCTTTGAGGAATTGAAAACCGTCTTTCCCTTTTAAATCTCTTCAGATCTGAATGCAGTTCTAGAAAGTGGCCCAAAGTTCACCTGTCTTTTTTTGCCAATCCCCAAACCTCCCCTATTTTTCTCAAAATTCTCATATAAATATTGGGATATTGGAAATAAAATTGTAAAAAGAAGGAAAATTTTAAATTATCCCAGACCTCTGATAATGTGCAAATATGCCCCCAAAACTCTATCTTGGAGAAAACTTGGATACCTTCTCTGTGCCTTTGTAATATAAATTTTCTACCCTCATCTTCTCTAGGACCAAAGAGCCATTGTTTGAAATGCAAATATTTTTCATCAAAAAAAAGAAGGAAATATTTTGAAATAAGGTAAATAAAAAATCTTAAGTGTCTTCTGCACAAATATTGGTAACTAAAAATTCTCTATTTGTGTCTATGTGTGTCCACATATATGTATGTTGAAGATGCATGCTATCTTTTATCTCCAGATGGTATTGACAAAATTAACTTGTAAAAGAGCTATATTTAATTAGGTTGAAGGTCAATTACTTGTAAGGATTGGCTATTCTAAAGCTCAGAAATACAGAAACTAACCCAAATGCTTTCCAAGTCCATGTGATCTAGAATTAATCTGTAGTAAAAAAAAAAAGTGAATTAAAGTTTCTTGGTTTAACTAAAATAGGCATGACTTTAGAGTTATCAGCAGTAAGTAAAATATTTTTATTCTATCTAGGTTTATCAGGGTCAAATAAATTCATGTTATCTCTGTCACAAAATTTATCAACAGGAAAAATAGCTTGGGATGATAATTGACTTTGTCTAATGTCTCATGAAGTTTTCATGGCTAATCTAAATATAATTGTTAAGAACTACTAAATTAAACAGACGTAAGTATGATAAAAAGTTTTGGATAAGCTTTTTAGCAATAATCATGTGTTATGGTATGCATACTTAAAAATTGGTTCCCAAATCTTTTTGGTAACTTGAAATCTGAAAGCATTGCTAAATTTAATTAAATGATGGAAATTCATTGAATTCATTTCCAAATAAGATAAAACACAGAAACAATTACTGAACATAGGTTTATGTACTTTTGTTCTTTATTACAGAGGAACTGAGATATTTAGGTCTATTAGTAAATATGTGGCACACTGAGAAATTTATTTTAAGAAAATCTTGTTTCTTAAAATTATCAAAGGTATTTATAAAATTGCCCAGTCACAGATTGTGAATATATATGGCTGTTTACAATTGCTTACTTCTTAGTATTCACTAGAAGCTAAGCTTTCTAAGAATTAAGAATTCTAGTTAATATACGTAATGAAAACTACTAATAATAATAAGGGAAACAATCCGTTTGCAAAAAAAGTAGGATGTTTTTTGGTTAAGGGAAGATATAACGTATGAAGATACATTTTTGTTAAGGAAAATGATTGAGTAATTTTTTCTAAACTAGACCTTTGGTTATAAAGGAAAAGTTAAATAGAAACTTGAGAAGAGAGAGAGAGAATTCTACTTTGTGTAGCGAAGTTGGTTAAAAATTGGATGGTTATAATAAGGGTTTTGAAAGTAGGCTTTAATATCAATAGTGTACTTAAAAAACTAAAGCATAATTTTTTTCATCTGTTATAAGGACAAATTTTTATTGGACTACAAGACTGTTCCTGATAAGAGATTGTAAAAGGTTTTTCTTTTAAAATATTCTGCCTAGGGAAAAAAAAAGATTTTGTGTTTTACCAAAATAATTTCTGTATTTGCCTTTGAAATTCTTTATTGTTACTTTGGTTGCATTGATAGTTAAGTACTAAGTTTCACAATGATCTATGAATCCTAATCAGGCAAGTGTTTTAAAATCTTTTTTTTGATATTTTTGACAAACATCTCAAAAATTAAATTCCAAAAATTAAGTATTTGATCACAAACTAAATTTGAAGTTTTCCAGAGGGTCCTTGGAACATTTCAAAGAATTTTCTCTTTCCTTATAAAAATGAAGATATTAAATTAATAAGGCTAATTCAGTATGTTAAACTGCATAGGGATCATTGACCAATAAGTATTGCTAAACCATCTTCGATTATATTTGTGTAGATACATGATTATAACTTTTATGACTTTGTATTTAAAATACTGATTTTTTTCCTTAAGATATAAGGAAATCTCTCCTCCTTAGCTAAACTATAACTTACAATAATTTGGAAAATTATACCTTTGTAAACAAAGATGAAAACATTTACTTTTTCTTCTACCTGTTCCCTATAGAATTTAGAAACTCTTGAGTATTCTTTTCTTGGCAGTGTAGTTAGTTATTTGTATAAGTTCAATAAGGATCTGTTCTTCTTGCAACAGGACACAATTGGAAACAAGGGGGTTTTCTTATGTCCTCTGGGGTCCAAATCAAAAACAAGCACAAATAAACGATCTTACTGCTATTCTCTTACCTTCCAAAATTGTTGTAATCAAAATTGAGACTCATCCTAAAAAGACTGAAACAGAATCAGAGAAATACTCTAGCTGATTTTCATGCAAATGAGCAGCAGCAGTCTATAAAGATTGTGCACATGTGGATGAAGTCTATTCTGCCTCTGAAAAATAGTGACTCTACATTGCCAGACTTTTGCCATTCTGATGTCCTTGTTACATGGCAACAGTCTGTTCCTGAATCAGAGAAATTAAGATGGGTAGACAAGGGCTAGAAATTAACAAGTAGTTGGGTCTATGGGAAGAACCAGACAGCCTTTTGGCTCTTCCTAGATCTGTGGCAAACCCCATTTTTCAGTTTTTGCATTCCTTCATCCACCATAGTGCAATTAAGATGATTCAAATTATGAATAGACATTGGCAGAGAGACTTTTATAAATTTGCAAAATCAGGGGCCTGGCCCCATGGCTGAGTGGTTAAAGTCCACACACAATCTGCTTCAGCAGTCCAGGTTCACGAGTTTGGATCCTATGCGTGAACATACTCCACTCACCAGCCATGCTGTGAAGGTTTCCCACATAAAAAAAAAAAAAGAGGCAGTTTGGCACAGATGTTAGCTCAGGGCTAATCTTCCTCAAGCAAAAGAAAAAAGAGCATTGGCAACAGATGTTAGCTCAGGGCAAATCTTACTCAGAAAAAAAGGAAAAAAAATTGCAAAATCAATCTACCAGCAATATCTGATTTGTCAGGTCCGTAATCCTGGAAAAATTATTTTTGTCCCTCGGGGTCTCAAACTTCCTCCATCTGGACCCTCTGAGCACCTGCAGCTGAATTTCATTCAATTGTCATTTAGTGTAGTTTATCAATATGTTCTTATTATTGTACGTATGTTTTCCAGATGGGTTGAAGCATTCCTCTGCTGTAGGACTGATGCCCTCACAGTAGCAAAGAACTTGTTAGAAAATGTGTTTCTGATTTGGGGTAAACCTTCCCCAATCTCCAGTGACCAAAGCACTCACTTCACTAAGCAAATTGTATGAGTCTTAATGAAAACTTTGCAAATTTCTTTGAATTATCACTGTCCCTATCATCCTCAATCATCAGGCAAGGTTAAGAGTATTAAAAGGACCCTCAAACAAAATTTCTAAACTTGCCCAAACTACTGGATTCCCCTGGCCTGAGGCATTGCTTTGATGTTGCTACTTGTTTATAACAACCCCTTCAGAAAACATAAACTCACTCTACATGAGATAGTAAACAGCAGACCATTGTCTCTTGGTATATAACCTTCTGCCAGTCTGTTGTTGTCTTATGCTAGTATGATCAGCCATTACAAGTCTTTAATGTTTTATGCTCAAGCCTATCATCAAAAGATTAAAGAAGCTTTCCCAAATCCCAATTCAATGGATCCTGTTGGTCACAGTCTAGAGCTTGATGACTGGATATTCTAGAGCACTATCAGAGGAAGACATTCCTCAAGCCATGTCAGAAGGGACCTTACCAAGTGCTCCTGACCACTTTGCTACAGAATTAAAAGCTATTGAGCCTTGAATACCCATCTCACAGCTAAAGAAGGCTCCACCTGACATGTGGTCCTGTACAGACTCTGGATAAATCTCAATCAAATTGATGAGAAAGAAAAGTAGCTGACATCAATGTAGACTGCTTCCACTCATAACAATGGATCAAGACTTCATACTTTAACTAAATGTGAAATCTTCTCTTCTTTTTTTTCCTCTCCTTTACTCTTATGGAAAGATAACACCATCATCTGTATCTTCCAGGTCATTGCTAGGGGGCTAACTTTCAAATTGCTGGAATTGTAATCAAAGATGCCAATCTATACATACCTATCTAGCTCAGATTTGCCCCTACTCACTAAGAGATCTCACCAGCAGTGGCCAACTTTGCAAGACATTTAGAATGACTCTTTACTTCAGGCTAGAAGATTATCTTCCCACTTCTGCTAAACACCTGACTGACCCCTGGCTTGAACAGGCAAATGCAGCAATCCCTATGAATAAATCCATTAACAGTGTCACCTTAGTAGAATGGTTTGTGCCTAACAGGATTTATCCTTGTCTGTGGTGCTTCTCATTCTTTTTGGGACTATGAATGCCTACATAGCTAGTGCACAGGTGAGCACTGCCTCTTAGCCTATCAAACTGTGCCCCTAACTGTTCTAGAAAGGACCTACCAGGAGGCTTTCATAATTCAGAGTTTGCTGTCTTTGGCAAGGACCTACTTTCTTGTTTAAGAGTAAACACAAATGAGGCTGTGATCAGGAACATCTGCTTAACTCTTAAGAATATTTAAGAGTCTGCTGCTAAGGCAGTAGCTGCCCAACAGAGGTCCTTAGACTCTCTGGCCAAAGTTGTATTGATTATAATATAGCCCTTGATTATCTTTTAGCTGAGCAAGGAGATGACTGTGCTGTGGCCAATACCACCTTCTGTACTAAAGTTAACACACCTGAGGAAGTTGATCTTCAGTTACATAAGATCACTGAGCAAATCACTTGGCTTAAAAAGATAGTTCCTCCAATGAAGTCTTTCTCTGATATTTGATTTTAATTGGTTTGGGTCTTGGGGACGACAGCTCCAAAGTGTACTTCCAACATTGGGAATTATCCTGCTTATTATAAACATAGTAATCCCCCTGGTGCATTGTATCCTCTCAAATGCTTTGACAGCTGCTAACTACCGAGCAAATGATGTCCCTAAGACTGTAATGCCAGAAAAGTAATAAAAGGAACGGCTAACTTGATCACAGCCAGGATCAACAAAGCTATGAAACTGCAGAGCAGTAGCTGAGAGGGGTGCTAATGCCTTAATTTTTTATCACGTCTCTTAGGCAAAGAGTTTGATCAAAAGGGGAAAATTATTTAAAAAAAAAAGAGGCCCAAATTGGAGTCATTTGCACCTCACAACAGCAAATCAAGACTTAATTGCGTATTCCACCCCTCCTAGAAATCTGATCTTTAAAACAGTCAATCTGAAATTTCCTGATTAACACTAGTGAGGTAATATGCATGATAAAACCTTGCTGATCACTTCCCCCAAAAAAGATGTCTTTGCCCAAAATAATCCTGTATTTTCTTTTGCTAATAACTACCTTAACTCATTTCCCTTCCTTAAAAAACAGTTTCATTTTGTACAACCCCTTGTAGCAACCTTCTAGTTACTAGATGGGATGTAGCCCAATTCATAAATGGATCCACATTGTCCCAAATGCCCACAGAACTGCATGTTAGCTCCCTTAGGGCAAATGCAACACTTAATTTAATTAAAGTCTCTCTTATTTTACTGAGGCTTGTAAAAGAGCTCAAGGACTTGGACAGAAGATTTACTAGGCACAAGCTAAGTTTACAGCCACAAAATTCATCAATACCTTGTATAGCACACATTTTGCCAAGAGAAACTGCTTACTTCAAAGAGTCTCTGTATAAAGCCAGTCCATGTAACGATGATTTGCAAAAGACAGTACTAAATTTCCTCAAGCAGATGACATGTTTTAACTTAGAATTTCACTCCCTCGCCAAGATTCCCAAAAGGGATGTTAGTAACTATATAATGCCATTAGAAATGAACCTAAGGGAAATGTTACAAAAAGCCATTTCTTGTTAGATTTTAGAAAAACAGAACTTCTGCTTCAAAACCAAAAGAATTTGCAAGATAAAATTTCACCTAAAAGAAAACAGATACAGAAAAGATTTTACTCATTAATTCCTGTGGTCAAAACTTTTCATCAGATTTCCAGGGCAAGCTACTGCTTCAGGGATAGAAATCCAGTACAGTTCTGGGTACTTGGGGACAAGATGAGTCATCATGTGTAAAAGTAAATTCTGGACTATACTATAAGTCAGTAGCAAGTAGAAATTTCTTCCTTCTTCTGATCCACTGGCCAAGAAAATCTAAGGAACATATCATTCCAAATAAAATGAAACATAACTCCCTCTTCCCCCATGCAATCTCCCCTCAGCCTACATGTTCCTGCATACAGCACACACATCATGGTTTACCTTTTTTTTAATTGATGTTTTAATGGTTTCTAACATTGTGAAATTTTGGGTTGTACATTTTTGTTTGTCCATCACCATATATATGACTCCCTTCACCCCTTGTGCCCAACCCCCAACCCCCACTGCCCCTGGTAACCACAGTCCAGTTTTCTCTTTCCATGTGTTGGTTTATATTCCACATATGAGTGAGATCATACAGTGTTTGTCTTTCTCTTTCTGGCTTATTTCACTTAACATAATACACTCCAGGCCCATCCATGTTGTTGCAAATGGGACGATTTTGCCTTTTTTTTATGGCTGAGTAGTATTCCATTGTATATATATACCACATTTTCTTCATCCAATCGTCAGTTGAGGGACACTTAGGTTGCTTCCACTTCTTGGCTATGGTGAATAATGCTGCAATGAACATAATAACATGCAGCTACCATGCCACTGCCAATATCTCATCTGATTAAAATGACCTGCGATGACTTTGAAAGATTGCGGTGTAGGGAGACTCCGAACTCACCTCCTCCCACGGACACAGCCAATTTACAACTACTTGTGGAAAAATTACCCCTGAGACAGAACTGAAAACTGGATAAGAGGAACTCCTGCAACAACGGACAATCCGAACTGAGGTAGAAGAGGCAGTAACTCCCTTCTGGAGAGGAAAAATGCCACCTTCACAAGCCACAGCACCTCACGGCTGCCCGGGAGCAACCCAAAGGTATGCAGCGCTCCCTGGAGAAGCGGGTCCCTGAGCCAGGGAGCGCCCCCGCTGTGGGCATTTTGTGGACCCCGCACAATCAAGACAAGTGTCATAATATCTGACTTTGCCTACTACTACAGCATTGGGGAGTACCCCTAGAAAAGCTGGTTCACAAAGAAATTAAAACCAGCTCTTAAAGGGCCCATGCGCAAACTCACTTGTTTCAGAAAGCAACCTAAATCACCAGAAAGAAAGGTACACAGTACTTTGGTGACAAGAGACTCACCTAATAGGCCCTGAGTGCATCTCGGTGAGGTGAGACCTCTCCAGGGACCGGGACATTGGTGGTGGCCATTGTTGTGGCCTGGTGTGGGAATGCTGACACAGACGTCATTGGAGTTCTCCCTGAAGCCTGCTAGCCCAGGTATGCCCCACCCACTAGAGCACCGATTTAATCCAGCTCAGCTAGGGCAGGCAGCCCACCCTAGAGACTGGCCCCACCCAACAACAAGCCCTCAGGCAACTTGTGGGCCTGCATAGATTGGTGACTAGATTCTCCGCAGCCTGGTGATGGAGACGACTTCAGTGGTGCAGAGCATGCAGGAGGAGCGGGTGGAGAGTGTGGGGCAGTGCTGGAGTGTGTGGGGCTCCCACTGTGGAGAGACTGGGTCTGCTTTGGGAGGTCGGGGCATGTACATGGGGCAGGACTGTGTTGACTGTGTGTGTGGACCTGTGGGCAGCAGGGAGTGTCAGCTGCAGAAGACTTGTGCTTCTCAAAGACCCAAATAGGGGGTTTGCCCCACCTTCCAAAGCCTGAAACAATTGGGTGCTCCTGTGCCTGAGGCCAGCCCCACCCAGGTGCAAACCTAGGAGAACTGACAAGAGACCTAGAGGGTGGAGGCTTATAGTAATTGTAAGCCCCTGAGCCTAAAAACCTGCCATGATGGGGGCCTACTCACTTAAAAGAAATACTACAACAAAAATGTGGTATTAGAACTTGCAGCCAACTGTGCTGGGGCTCCCCACACCTGATAAAGAGACTGAAGGGCCCACAACAACTACAAGCAGCTGAGCATTACAACAGCTGGCCAGGAGCATAACTCAGCCTCCCTGGGCGCCTACAGGGAGAGCAAAGAGGCCACAACAGAAGGACACACAAGCCCACATAGGGGTCACCCCGGGAACATTGAGAACTGAGGGAAGCACACTGCAAATCTCCTAAGGCATCACTTATATAAGGTCACCTATCCAAGAGCAGGAGACGTAGCTGACCTACCTAATATGTAGACACAAGCACAGGGAAAGAGGCAAAATGAGGAGGCAAAGGAAGACATTCCAAGTAAGAGAACAGGACAAAACCCCAGAAAAGGAACTAAGTGAAACAGAAATGAGCAACCTACCTGACAGAGAGTTCAAACAAAGAGTGTTAAGGATGCTCACTGATCTGGGGAGAAGAATAGATGAACTCAGTGAGAATGTCAACAAAGAAATGGAAGATATAAAAAAGAAACAATCAGAAATGAAGAATACAATAGTGGAAATGAAAAATTCACTAGAAGGACTCCAAAGCAGAACAGAGGATACAGAAGAACGGATCTGTGAGCTGGACGAAAGACTACAAGAAATTACCCAAGCTGAGAAGGTAAATGAAAAAAGAATTAAAAAAAGTGAGGGCAGTATAAGGGACCTCTGGGACAACATCAAGCACACTAACATCCATGTTATAGGTGTCCCGGAAGGAGAAGAGCGAGACAAAGGGGCAGAGAATCTATTTCAAGAAATAATAGATGAAAACTTCCCTGACCTAAGGAAGGAAACAGACATTCAGGTACAGGAAGCACAGAGAGCACCAAACAAGATAAACCCAAAGAGGCCCAAATCAAGACACATCATAATCAAAATGTCTAGAATTAAAGATAAAGAGAGAATCCTAAAAGCCACAAGAAAAAGTCAAGTTACATACAAAGGAAACCCCTAAGGCTATCAGCTGACTTCTCAGCAGAAACCTTACAGGCTAGAAGAGAATGGCACGATATATTTAAAGTGCTAAAAGGAAAAAACTGACAGCCAAGAATACTCTACTCAGCCAGGTTATCATTCAAAATGAAAGGAGAGATGAAAAATTTCCCAAACAAGTAAAAATTAAAGGAGTTTGTCACCAAGCAACCAGTGTTACAAGAAATGTTAAAGGGACTGATTTAAGGGAAAAAGAGAAGACCACAAATAGGAAAAATTATGTATTTCCATTATAATAGGGTAATGGATACAAATGCACAAAAAAGAGGATAGATATGATATCAAAAACATAAAATGAGGGAGGAGGGGAGTTAAAGAGCAGAGCTTTCAGACAGAGGTCAGACTAAAGAGACTATCAATTCTGTAGAGAAAAAGAAAGGAACAGAGAAGGACCACTAAAACACAGAAAAAAAAAAGTTAAAGAATGGCAGTAAGTACATACTTATCAATAGCTACTTTAAACGTCAACGGACTAAATGGTCCAATTAAAAGGTATAGGGTGGCTGATTGGATAAAAAACCAAGACCCATATATATGCTGCATACAAAAGACACACCAGACCTAAAGACACTCAGAAACTGAAAGTGAAGGGATGGAAAACGATACTCAACGGAAATAGCAATGAAAAGAAAGGTGGGGGTAGCACTACTCATATCAGACAAAATAGACTTTAAATCAAAAACTGTAAAAAGAGACAAAGAATGGCATTACATAATGATCAAGGGAACAATCCAACAAGAGGATATAACACTTGTAAATATCTACGCACCCAATGTAGGTGCACCTAAATATATAAAGCAATTATTAACAGCATAAAAACAGAAATAGACAGTAATACAATAATAGTAGGGGACTTTAACTCCACTTAACACCAGTGAACAGATCATTCAAACAGAAGATCAATAAGGAAACATTGGCCTTAAATGATACACTATAACAGATGGACCTAGTAGATATATACAGAGCATTCCATGCAAAAATCGAAGAATACACCTTGTTTTCAAATGCACATGGAACATTCTCCAGGATTGATCACATATTAGGCCACAAAAAAAGTCTCTGTAAATTTAAGAAGATGGAAATAATACCCAGCATCTTTTCTGACCACAACGGTGTGAAACTGGAAATCAACTATAGGAAGAAAATCAGAAAAGCCACAAATATGTGGAGATTAAACAAAATGCTACTGAACATGACTGGGTCAACGAAGAGATCAAAGAAGAAATCAAAAAATACCTGGAGACAAATGAAAATGAAAATATGGCATGCCAGAATTTATGAGATACAACAAAAGCGGTTCTAAGAGGGAAGTTTATAGCAATACAGGCCTATCTCAACAAACAAGAAAAAACCCAAATAAACAATCTAACAATGCACCTAAAGGAACTGGAAAAAGAAGAACAAACAAAGACCCAAATCAGTAGAAGAAGGGAAATCATAAAAATCAGAGCAGAAATAAATGAAATAGAGACCAAAATACAATAGAAAAAATTAATAAAACCAGAGCTGGTTCTTTGAAAAGATCAACAAAATTGACAAACCTTTAGCTAGACTCACCAAGAAAAAAAGAGAGAATGCACAAATAAGTAAAACCAGAAATGAAAGAGGAGAAATTACAACAGACACCTCAGAAATACAATAGATTATAAGAGAATATTATGAAAAGCTATATGCCAACCAATTCGACAATCTGGAAGAAATGGATAAATTCTTAGAATCATACAACCTTCCAAAACTAGATCAAGAAGAAGTAGAGAATTTGAATAGACCAATCAACAGTAAGGAGATCAAAATAGTAATCAAAAACCTCCCCTCCAAAGAAAGTCCAGGACCAGATGGCTTCCCTGGTGAATTCTACCAAACATTTGAAGAAGACTTAATACCTATCCTTCTCAAACTCTTCCAAAAAATTGAGGAGTGGGGGAAGCTCCCTAACTCATTCTATGAAGCCGACATTACCCTGATACCAAACCAGACAAGGACAACACAAAAAAAGAAAATTACAGGCCAATATCAATGATGAACATTGATGCAAAAATCCTCAACAAAATACTAGCAAATCGCATACAACAATATGTCAAAAAGATTATACAGCATGATCAAGTGGGATTTATTCCAGGTATGCAGAAACGGTTTAACATTCGCAAATCAATCAACGTGATACACCACATTAATAAAATGAAGAATAAAAATCACGTGATTATCTCCATAAATGCAGAGAATGCATTTGACAAGATACAGCATCCATTTATGATAAAAACTATGAATAAAATGGGGATAGAAGGAAAGTACCTCAACATAATAAAGGCCATATATGACAACCCACAGCTAATATCATCCTCAATGGTGAAAAACTGAAAGCTATCCCTCTAAGGTCAGGAGCCAGACAAGGATGACCACTCTCACCATTCCTGTTTAACATAGTACTGGAAGTCCTAGCCAGAGCAATCAGGCAAGAGAAAGAAATAAAAGGGATCCAAATTGGAAAGGAAGAAGTGAAACTGTCACTATTTGCAGATGACATGATTTTTATACATAGAAAACCCTAAAGAATGCACTAAAAAACTTTTAGAAGTAATAAACGAATACGATAAAGTTGCGGGATACAAAATCAACATACAAAAATCAGTTGCACTTCTATACACTAACAATGAACTAGCAGAAAGAGAAATTAAGAGTACATTCCCATTTACATTTGCAATAAAAAGAATAAAATACCTACGAATAAACTTAACCAAAGAGGTGAAAGATCTGTGTACCTAAAACTATAAAACTTTGCTGAAAGAAATTGGAGAAGACACAAAGAAATGGAAAGATATTCCGTGCTCTTGGATTGGAAGAATTAACATAGTTAAGATGTCCATACTTCCTAAAGTAATCTATAGATTCAATGCAATCCCTATCAAAGATCCAACAACATTTTCACAGAAATAGAACAAAGAATCCTAAAATTTATATGGAACAACAAAAGACCCCGAACAGGTAAAGCAATCCTGAGAAAAAAGAACAAAGCTGGCGGTATCACACTCCCTGATTTCAAAACATCCTACAAAGCTATAGTAACCAAAACAGCATGGTACTGGCACAAAAACAGACACACAGATCAGTGGAATAGAATCGAAAGCCCAGAAATAAACCCACACATCTATGGACAGCTACTCTTTGACAAAGGAGCCAAGAACAAACAATGGAGAAAAGAAAGTGTCTTCAACAAATGGTGTTGGGAAAACTGGATAGCCACATGCAAAAAAATGAAAGTAGACCCTTCCCTTACACCATACACAAAAATTAACTCCAAATGGATTAAAGACTTGAATGTAAGACCTGAAACTGTGAAACTTCTGGAAGAAAACATAGGCAGTACGCTCTTCAACATCGGTCTTAGCAACATATTTTCAAGCACCACGTCTGACCGGGCAAGAGAAACAAGAGAAAAAATAAACAAATGGGACTACTTCAAACTAAAAAGCTTCTGCACAGCAAAGGAAACCATCAACAAAACGAAAGGACAACCTAACAATTGAGAGAAGATATTTGCAAACCATACATCTGATAAGGGGTTAATCTCCACAATATGTACTCATGCATCTCAACAACAAAAAAACTACCAACCCAATTAAAAAATGGGAAAAGGCCTGAATAGACATTTCTCCAAAGACGATATACAGATGGCCAACAGGCACATGAAAAGATGTTCAAAATCATTAACTATCAGGGAAATGCAAATCAAAACTACAATGAGATATCACCTCACGCCCGTCAGAATGGCTATAATTAACAAGACAGGAAACAACATATGTTGGAGAGGCTGTGGAGAGAAGGGAACTCTCATACACTGCTGGTGGGAATGCAAACTGGTGCAGCCACTGTGGAAAACAGTATGGAGATCCTCAAAAAATCAAGGATAGAACTACGATATGATCCAGCTATTCCACTGCTGGGTATCTATCCAAAGAACTTGAAAACACCCGTGCATAAAGATACATGCACCCCTGTGTTCACTGCAGCGTTATTCACAATAGCCAAGACTTGGAAGCAACCTAAGTGCCTATCAAGGGACGAATGGATAAAGAAGCTGTGGTATATATACACAACAGAATACTGCTCAGCCATAAGAAAGGATGAAATCCAGCCGTTTGTGACAACATGGATGGACATTGAGGGTATAATGTAAAGTGAAATAAGTCAGAGGGAGAAGGTCAAATACTGTATGATTTCCTTCTTTAAGTAGTAGTTAATAACAACAGTAAACAAACATATAGAGACAGAGATTGGATTGGTGGTTACCAGAGGGGAAGGGGGGAGGGAGAATGGCAAAAGGGATAATTCGGCACATGTGTGTGGTGATGGGTTGTAATTAGTATTTGGGTGGTGAACATGATGTAATCTATGCAGAAACAGAAGTATAATGATGTACACCTGAAATTTATACAATGTTATAAACCAATGTTACTGCAATAAACAAAAAATTAGAAAAAACAAAAAAACAAAAAAACCCCAAAACTATACAGCTACAATAAGAAAAATAAAAAACTTGACTTTAATTTTTTAATTTAAAAAAAAAAATTAAAAAAATAAATATATAAATAAAATGACCTGCTAGCAGCAATGAGTTAAAGCAGGAGTCTTGGCATATATAATTTTACATTTTTCCCTCACATGCAATTCATATATGAGTGAGCTGCAAAGACAACATTGTTACAGTGCTTATTTTTCTTCCTTAAAATTCCCCCAACTGGGGGCTGGCCTGGTGGCATAGCGGTTAAGTTTGCGTGCTCCGCTTTGGTGGCCCAGGGTTCACAGGTTTAGATCCTGGTTGCAGACCTACCTTCTGCTTATCAAGTCATGCTGTGGCAGCGTCCCACACAAAGTAGATGAAGATAGGCATGGATGTTAGACCAGGGCTCATCTTCCTCACCAACAATAAAAATTTGCCCCAACTGTTTAGCCTGGTTTAGGAAGTAAATTTGCATGGCTGTATTTCGTTATGCGCCTTTGTGTTCAGGCATTCAGGATGGAATCTTGGTGTGGTGTGGCAGAGACTTTTCTTAACCTTATTTCACCACCTCCCAGTTTGGGTAATATGCATTTGGATGCAGCAGAGACATTTTTCTGACACTTCTGTTCCAGGGAGCAAGACGACTGACAGGGTTGTCAGAGGTCTCCTTGTGGGCAGCAAAGCATGCCAATGGGAGCAAGTACCTTGGAATGTGGGCAGTATTTCTTTGGGACATGCAGAATGTTGTCAATGGGATCTGAGGAATGCTGCTTTAATCTGCAGGTCAAGAAACTCTATTTGGTCACTGTAGCAGGGCATATGAAGATCTCTGGAAAGTCACGATAACTACACTCCCAAGAGAATGATATATAAATCAAATTATAATTTATAAATTATAACTTACCCAATAAATAATGTATGGCAAAGGAAATGTGTTTCAGATGACCAGAATTTTCACATCTACTAAAGGAGGTTGACACAACCCTCCATCTTTTTTTCCTGGGTTCAGGTACTGAAGGGCTGGCTTACCATTACTATTTTGGATTTTAGATGCACAAAATGATGTTAAAAATAAGTAAATTCATAAGTCCAGTACAAAACCAAGCATAAAATTGTTGGCCAACATTACCTTCCACAAGCTTCTCTTTGAAACTGTAGCCAATTTGCCCTCTATGGACTAAGAAGCTGTGTGCGGTAAGGTGAGTGTGAGTGTGGTATATGTATGTGTATGCACTGAGAGTATGGGAATAAATATCAAGTTATGTAAATTTCATCCTAGGAATCAATAGGAAATAAAAAGTATGGTTAAGAGATTTCACAAATAGCTGATAAGTCAGCAAGTTACAATAAACTATAGTAGATTCTTTGACTCAACAACAGACCTAAGTACACAAATGCAATTTCTAATCCTGGCACAGAGATTTGAAACCATTAGTGTAAGACTGGGAAGCATGGCTGGTGATGGGAAGGAGAAACAGATGCATATGTTAGAATCAATGATTAGGAAAGAAAATTTTTAGGCCAATGTTCCATCCAGCCCTCTAAGAAGGTATTTATGATTCTGATTGCTCACAGATAGCCTGGACAATTCAAGGATGCCTTCCAGCATTTGGAGAAATATGGAAATGGTCAGAAATGTTGACTATAAATATCAGTTCAAAAACTCCTAATAGAATAAGCTAAGGATGGATCAATTCACTTATCCATTCATGTCTTCAAATAAATATTTCTGGAGTGCCTCTTATGGCCATGCTCCATGCTGCCCATTGGGGGACACAGAAATAAGCAACAGATCATGCCTCCTCACCAGATGGGACTCATAGTCTTAGGACTCAGGATGCCTTTCCTCATTTTCCAAAGAAATATTTTGGCCAAAGTCCCAGAATATGACAATACATGATTCCACAAGAGGGATTTCAGACCCATCAGCAATATCCTCATGCTTCTAAATAGCTGACTGCAATCTTCCCAAATACCTTGGGAAGAAAGGCCAAGAAGACACCAAGGATGGTTGTCCCCTGAAATACGAGCAGGAACTACAAATGACCAGCTGTCTCCCATGACCTTCATCGTCTAGTGTCAGCCTGTGGTTCTGTAGATGGCAAAAGAGACTTTGCAGATGTAACTAAGGTTATTAGTCAACTGACCTTAAAATTAGCTGACCTAAAAAAAAGATAACGCTAGATTAACTGAGTGGGTCCAATGGAATTATGGGAGTGTTTAAAGACAGAAAAGGAAGGTGGAAGAGGAAATTACAGCATCAAAAGCTGAAAAGGATCCAGTGTGGTATTTTTGGCTTGGAGATGAAGGGGGCACATGTCAGGAAAATGGAGACCCCAGTCCTACAACTGCAGGGAACTAAATTCTGCCAACCAACAGAGAGTTTGGAGGAGCACCCAGGATCTAAAAGCAGATAGTCACAGCCCTGGCTGATACCTTAACTTTAGGCTGGTAAGACCCTACGCAGAGAATCCAGCCATGCCATGCTAGACTTATAACTTACAAAAATTGTGAGATAATACGTGGGGGTTGTTTAAATCACTAAATTAGTAGTAACTTGTGACACAGCAATAGATAACTAACAAGCCAGCTATGCTTATGGCCAAGGTAGCTGATCTTCTATAAACTGTCTCCATTCATTTGGCTCATCCTTGGGGAGGATAATCCCTACCAGTGCCGTAGGTGTCACTGGATGGACAAGCGAAGCCCAAAAGGACACTAAGTCAGTACAGGGAGACACAGAGGCTGGGAAGATGATTCTAAGACTGATGGGGCAAAGGAGGACACACACTAAAAATACTCGCCAGATATTGTGCTGGGTTCTTGGGATTCGGATGCACTTAAGGCAAGATCTTTGTCTTCAAGGGCATTATAATAGAACAGAGGAGACAGGGCAACTAACCAGAAGGCAATGCAGAACTAAGCGGGAAGCCAGGAAACACGATAAAGCCATTCTTTCCATTTGGAGGCTCAGAGATCCCCTTGGAGCCACAGGTGGTGTGAATACACAAGTTGCCAGCTGTGTGTGTACCATGCCCCAAGAAAAACTATCAATCATCAACTATCAAAATATCAACGTTTTATATAAAGTCTGGCTCCCACCCTGCACTTGCGTAACCCTGCCTCGCTCACCTTACCCTAGTCTCACCCATATTGCATTCCGTCTTTATTTAAAACGTTGACATTTTTTTGTCTTGGATTTTTCATGCTGTCCTTTTGATTTTTTAACATATGAGGTTAAAATATTTATCTTGGTTATAGCATTATTTGTCACCCTCTTCAATTTTGCTCACCTGTGCTTTATTCTAGCGAAGAAGGCAGAGTAGACCAGGCAGTGGGGGGCCAGACAAGGGCAGGAGTTAGTCCAAGCTCAACACGGAGCATCAGGAACATGATTTGTCATTTTAACTTACGCTTTCTACTTCAGGGAGTGGAAGAAGATCTCTCTCATCACTTCTTTCCAGTCTTAAAATTCAGAGTCTAAGATTCTATAGATAATGTTGCATCTTTATAAAAGGGCAACCTGACTCTGAAAGTTACCAACAGTTCCAAGATGCATAAAAATTTATAAATGCTCAGCTTTACTTTCTTTAAGACTGTTCAAAGTAGTCTACTTTAAGTAGTGTTAAATGAGAATAATTTCACTCCAGAAAATCTATTAGAAGAGCTCCCATTCTGGCCGTCCAACATACCTATAAAGAAAGGCAAACAGACTTTAAGCCTTTGGTGAAATTCAGGGAGAGCTAAGTCTGAGTTAGAAGTTTTTCTGTATTCTTAATGTAATGAGGTCACACTACTTCTGCACCTTCAGGCAGGTGGTAATGCAGCTGGCCGGACCACCAACTGACCTGCGTGATGAGGTTGCCCAGTGATGGAGCATAGAACCCTCTGTTCCTCCTTTGAAGACAGTCCCGTTTGTGGTCTTCATTTTCTGCTCTAATAAAAAGCACACTGGTTCCCAAAACAGTGCTCAAAGGAAACTCTGAGTTTCCCAATAGCCGACTTCATATTCATTCATACCATTTTTACAATAAAGAGGATTCTTTGCCCCTCAAATTCTAAAAATAGCAAGAGACCATGCAGTTTGGGCTTTGGATTATTGACAGAACAATTTGTCCCATTGGCTTTTTGGCTTTGTTTAGTTGGGAAATAATATTATTCTATTGTCAGGTTGATGCTGGTTCCTTTTAGCTGTGAGTGAGCTTAACACAAAAGGTGTTCTCAGGGCCAATTTAAACCAGCAGGTAGAAATTGTTACACCTCTGAATCAAAATAGAAAGGAAAAGCATATGCCACTTGCTTTGATAAATTCTCACCATTTATTATCTGAAAATGAGGTGTTTAAAAGCAAACAGTTTTTAGAATTTAGTAATCTGCATCTCATTCACACTTAATGACTGAATTTTTTTAAAGGCTCCATAATAATTAAAATGAAAAAAAAAAAGGCAACATAGTGTCATATAAGAATGCGATTTTTAAACACCCAGGTTAAAGCAGGGGAAATATGATATTCTTTCTGCAAAATGAATTATTTCCTTTCCACTAAGCAATCAGTTACAACTTCAGTTTTTCAACAGAGCGCACAGAGCAAAGTGGGGTGGGTCAACCTGCCCCCTGAAAACATTGTCCTGCATATGGCAATCATGCACTTGACATGATAAATCCAGATCTAAGGTATGCAAGGTTTTTACACTTCATACCTGATGAATACCAAAATATGAAACTGTACTGTAATTATACAACAATCTAGTGACACAGCAGGAAGAGAGAACTCAGCAGGGCTGTTTCCCAAAGCTCTAAAGGATGACTCTGCTACATTGTAGCACCATGAGGTCAGGGGTCGGGACACTGACTCGCTGCCTCTCCTAGAGACCAGTCCCAGAGAGATGGCATCAGGCACTATGGTGCCTCAGAACTAATTTCTTATGGGATGTAAAAAGCATCAAATAAGAATCTATAAGTCACAAAGCCCACTGCCTGGCATATAATAAAGACTCCCTAAATGGTTACAATCACTTATGGTCCAAAATGACTTTCTAACAAGTTGATTTCAAGGAGGTCTTTGAAATATTTATATTAAAATGAGACCAGAAGCAACTCTTAATATAGGAATTTCAGGCTCAGTTCTTTAAGCTATAAGCAAATTTGTTTACAAAATAACATTTAATTAGGAACATTTCTCTCCCACTCCTATGATTTTTTTTTCCTTTCACTTGTCATTACACTTGCCTTTCAAACAGCTTGGCCCACCATAATTCTCAGATGTAATTGTGGCCAGACGATCTAGGTATGACAAGGTTGAGATAGGAGATATACATCAGGCTATGCAATTCCTTATTGTGTGCTTTTTTAAAAAATCTATGTGTTATTTGGATGACATCCTAAGAAACACAGACAGTACAACAACCACTAAAAAAGATAAAAAATTAGAAAATAAGAGGAGCAAAGGGATAAGATAGTTTTACAAGAAAACCTAGGCTGAAGATACATATGGTGATTTAGTGCAAAACATAACTACAGGTTTCCCAGCAGTTGAGGCAAAAAGGGAAACAAATCTATTACTGGGTTCCCTGTCTAATAACAGGAAACTATCAGGAGGGAAAAATTTCTCTCTGGCAGTAGGATTAATACATCACCTAGCCCCCCACACAATATACTAGTAGACTGGGTCTATTTTTATAGTATACTAAAGATACAGAAGCATTCTGGCTTCTGATAATTCTTAAGGATAAAATCCTTGAACACAAAGCAATCAAGAAACATATACTAAAATATATATTTAAGGAAAAGTTTTGGATTCTAGTAGTTTTAGAAAAGACTAGGTGTCTAGCTGAAAAACTTGAAGAATTACAATTACATACACCCCATGGTTTGCCAGAACCTTTCCTTATTCTCACCTAATACCTTTTTCTTTAGCACACTTGTAACATTTTGCAAGCATCTTCCAAAATCCTTGTCTTTTCGCATGACTAGATTTCCATAGCACGTGGGAGGGTTCCTGGAGAGATGCTGCCCTGGGGCTGCACGCGGCTCTCAACCACACTGCCTTTACAGCATGTTCTACTGCCCCCACAAGGGTTCCTGGCACCATACAGCCAAGCCCAAGGGCAGAGGGTCGCTGTCTTCCCTGAGAGTATTGACGTGAGCCTCCTGGGGTAAACAGCTAGAGAAACTCCCAACCCACTTTTTTGGGAGTTTTTGCTTTTTGTTACTTTTCTTCTCTTTGTTGATTATGTTAGTTATTGAACAGCATAGATTTTATTTTTTTAATAGGAACATACAAGGAGTGAAAGAACATTTGCACAATACTAGAAACATGTTTCATATGCAAAAATTCAGGTCAATCAAAAATAGAGCCAGCTCTTTAAGGGGGATGGCCTGGTGGGTAGTGGTTAAGTTTGTGCGCTCCACTTGGGCAGCTCAGAGTTCCCAGGCTTGGATCCCGGGCATGGACCTACACACCTCTCGTATGCCATGCTGTGGCAGCATCCCATATACAAAACAGAGGAAGATTGGCACAGATGTTAGCTCAGGGACAATCTTCCTCAAGCAAAAAGAGAAAGATTGACAACAGATATTAGCTCATGGCCAATCTTCCTCACCAAACAACAAAAAAAGAGCCATTAAATCTTGGAGAGGAGGCAAAAATTATACAAACAGACATATATATGCCATATATATTATAAACTATATATTACACTTATTTACATGTAGTCACACACCTCATAACGATATTTCAGTCAATAACCGACTGCATTTTTGACAGTGGTCCCATAAGATTAGTCTCATACAGCCTAGGTGCACAGTAGGCTACCATCTAAGTTTGTGGAAGTACACTCTATGATGTTTGCACAATGACAATATCACCTAATGATGATTCTCAGAACACATACCATCATTAAGCAATGCATGACTATATAATCCAAGAGGAAAATCAGTCATATATAATATATATAAATATATACACACACATACATATATATGAAGAGGAAAACCAGTACTCTGAGTTGATAATTTAGTTTACTAACTGTGACTAAGTCCAAAGTGTTTAGCACAGAACAAAGGTCTGTTTGAATTTGGCCTCATCCTCCCTCACTGATCTCCCGTTGTATTAAATCAAACTAAGTTCCTTCAGCCCATCAGTAATTTTATATTTCAGGGCTCTTCTTTATAATAGCAGTTTCCACCGACTATGGACACTCTCAACATTTCTCTCCAACTATGGAACACCCACATATCTTTCAAGACCCAGATTAAACACTACCTCCTCCATGAAGCCTCCCTAGAATGGCCCAATCAAGGTAATTAGCCACCATGGCCTTTTATACAGACCTATCCCACTTCTTATATTATATTATTATGCATTTGAATCTGTTTCCCATTTGAATTTGTTTCCCCTTCTGATTTACTCATCTTTGTGTCTCAGTGTTGAGAAAATATCTAGCCCTAGTAAATCTATACTGAATTGAATCTGAAATCAATTCAGATGAAAGGGAGGCCTGAGTTAATTAAATGATATAGCCCAGTTATAAATGCTATAAAATAATATTTCTTAAACCTGGTTTGGAGACAGACCAGCGTGATTCCAAATACTTGCTGGTTTCATAAATTATTAAAGAATTCTCAAAATGAAAATAAGTATAAGTTTAATTTAGAAATGCCCTTATATGCACCAGACTGCCCCTTGAAAATGGGAGGAGCTATTCCAAAGTCAGAGAATGCAAACTTGAGACAATGCCACAAAATTCTATTTTCTGGGGCTACTTTCTAAAGAAAGAGACAGAGGGAGAAAGAAAGAGGAGTATAAGAGAGGAGAGAGGGGAGGAAAAAAGAGGAGAGGCAGAGAGAATTTAAATAAGGTCTGAATTTATCTTATATCTTTTATAAATTTGGTATTAACTTATAGTTTTATTATACATAATATTGTTTTTAGATAATATGTCCTAGTCCAATGTTTTCAATCTATTGACTTACAAAATAATGGCACAGAGCAGAAAATGTAAAACATGTTCCCTCACTATGCAGTAATCTGCTAAGCATTCTTTTACTTTTGTGTGTGTGTGTCAGGAAGATCAGCCCTGAGCTAACATCCATGCCAATTCTCCTCTTTTTGCTGAGGAATACCAGCTCTGAGCTAACATCTATTGCCAGTCCTACTCTTTTTTTCCCCTAAAGTCCCAGTAGACAGTTGATGTCATAGTTGCACATCCTTCTAGTTGCTGTATGTGGGACGCTGCCTCAGCATGGCCGGACAAGCAGTGCGTCGGTGCGCGCCCGGGATCCGAACCCCTGGCCTCCAGTAGCAGAGTGCTCGCACCTAACCGCTAAGCCCCGGGGCTGGCCCCCTCTTTTAGTTTTTTATCCCCTTAATTTAGTGCTAGCCTTCACTATATTGAAAATAACATGCTGTGAATAATTTATACTAGCTGATTTTGCTCACTTCTGTGGTACCTTGTATTCAGCCTCTTTCTTTCTCGCTCATAATGTCACTTGTATGTACTCTCATCTCCAGCTACCCAAAATGGTAAAGACCAGAGCACTGGGCTGCGAGATCTCTTCATTTTATACACTTCACCATTCTTAGTGCCTGACTCCAAGGGTTGTGGGGAGGAAACTGAGGCACAGAGATGTAGCTTCTTGCTCTAGCCCAGGCAGTCTGCCCCAGGGGCCAACTCCTAACCATGACTCTCAGTCTCCCAGAGGAAAGGGCAAACCCTGGGCTGTGTCAGGAGGAGAGGACCTCTGGAATGGATGGCAATTTAAGGTCACTGCATTAGAGGTGGTGTCTCCACGGATGCCAAAGTCAGCAAGGAGGTTGGGTGAGAAAGAGTGAGAACTGGAGAGTTATCTGAAGATCTGTGGGCATCAGTGATGAGAAGAGTAAGAAGGTATAGTCAAGGGTGTGAACCTCCTGGGAGGTGTTTTTGATTTTGGTTTTGTTTGTTTTTAACGAAGATGGAGGAACATTCATCCTATTTATGACCTTTTAGTTCCTTCTTAATTAACATGACAAACCCCTTCCACAAAACTCGCACCAGCCCCTTATATCACCTGGCTTAAGGGTGGTCCTTGACACCACCTTCTTCACCTTCCACATCTAATCCCTGACCAAGTCCATCCATCTTACCTCCTGAAAGTATCTTGAATTGTCCCCTTTCCCCACTGGTATCAACACCATCCAATACTGCTGCTGCCCCAAGTACCATCAACTCTCCCCGTAGCTGGACTCCTTTTACCCCCTCCAATCTCCGTTCTCCACATTGCAGCCACCAAGACCTTGTCCAAGTGGAAAACCGGCCTTAGAGCAGTCGCTGCGTGTGACTCATTACACAACTCCAGGGGGCACTATATGCAGTGCATCCATGTCATGCTTCAGGAGGCACCATTCATTACAATAAAAGGTGAAGGGTGCTCCTGGAGAAACGCAAAGCTGCAGTGCTGGATGTGCAGGCCAAATCAGGATGGGGAGTGGGCAGCACTACCCACCCAGAGGTGGTACAACTGGCTACAAACCTTACCTGCACTGAAAGAGGGCAAAACAAGAAAAGGGCAGGAGGAATTCCGGAGTTTGTAGAAAGCATTTGAGAGCTTCTGGATATTCTGCTCTTCTCCCAGGTAAGTGAATCAGGCAGGTAAGTGAATCAGAAAGCAAGGTTGTATATTTCCATGTTTTTTCACCAGCTCCTGTACAAGGACAAGCCATGGACTAGAAAAAGCAAAGGCTGCTTCCTGATGCCCCAGGGAGCTGGCCAGAGTGCGGAGAGTCTCGAGGCCTGATCCTTGATTATGTGCTTGTCCTACCTTTGACATCACCCAGATAGCAGCCCACCCAGTGGGAAAAGCAGCAGAAGAGGATCTGCCCCCACCCCCCAGAGGCCAGCATTAGGTAGCTCCCGCCTTCCTCTGCCTGGGTTGGCACGCCTCTCTCCTGGTGTTTTGAGCTTGGCCACCGTGGGGCTTCTGCAGCAGGGCCTCCCTCGGCCTGGATGCATGGCTCTCCTTGCACTTGGCTGTTGCACACTCAGTCCCCTTCAGCTCTCAGACCAAGAGGCACTAGCTTAAAGCCATCCCTGAATGCCAATCTTGGTCCAGTGCCCTGGGATGTGCCCCCACTGCCCCTGTGGGTGTCCTTCAATGCAGTCAAAGCCACTGGCACACTCCACTTAGCTGTGTGCCCATCGTATCCAACAACCCTCTCCTATGAGGCTGTGTGTCCATCAGAGCTGAGACCATGTCACTTTTGCTCAACGTTATATTCTTTGAGCTTACATAGAGTCTGGCCCATGGGGACACTGGGTTCCTATCTAGTATCATTTCTGATAAATGAATAAATGCATGAAGATTGCTAATGTTGTGTTTATGTCATTATCATGTCCATTTTGGACAACTGCCACAACCTCCTACCTCAACTCTGATACTAGTCTCCGAGTTCTCCAATCCCCCCTCTGCACCGCCACCAGGTTTGCGTTTTGCTAATGTAATCCTGCCTGATCCTCTCACTCCCCTGCTCAACCCCACCAGATGCCCATGGCCCACAGGATACATTTCAAATCCCTGATTACGGGGTGTGAAATTTTTCATCATCCAGCCTCATCTTTGGCTAAACTTCCCATGGCCCCTAGGTCCCACCCAAAGTCCACCTATGCTAAATTTCAGCCTCATCCCTTATAAGTCTGGCCATATTCTGCCTGGATTGAATGTCCTCTTCGCTTCTTGGTCTGGCAAATGGCTTTGTGTTGTGCAGACTCAGCTCAAAGTTACTTGCACTGATGTTTTCCTGAATCCCAAAGCTGAGTTGGTAGCTCCCTGCCTTGGATTTCTATAACTCTCTATCCCAACCCCTACCATAAGGCAAAACACATTGGAAGACCATTACTTATTTAGTTGTTTGTTGCAAATCTGAGCTTTTAAGAACAGTATAGTCTTTATTTATCTGTTTATGTCCAGTGCTGGGCACAAAGCCTGACACATGAAGTTATTGAATTAATTAATTAATTAATTAATGAGTGAATGAACAAATGAAAGAAAACAGGAATGACTTACAGGGAGGAGAAAAAGTAGCAGAAAATATGAAGGGGGGAGGGCAAGAGGAATAAGGTAGAAAGCTTAAGACACAAAAACAGTAACTCCTAGTTATTGGGAGTTATACTCCCTTTATTCCACCAGCTTCCATCAATACTTGCCCCTTTCCTTTGGTGGTAGAGATAGCTATCCTCCCATCTGGAATGGCCTCATGGAGTGGGGCCAAGGCAGGTCCATTCCGAGGGACAGAGGAGAAGGAGGACATATGTAGGCCATGAAATTGTGGGAGTAGGAAAACAAGATCTGTGCCCACACAGGCCTGGACGAGAGCAGGACAGTGGGAAGGCTCCAGAACCACGTAAACAGAGCTGTGGGATGGGAAGAGGAGCAGCAAAATGGAAGCGAAGGTGCTGAAGACAAGCTCGCTACTTCCCAACTGCCTGTCCCTACAACCACAGGACCAGGAACCACAACCAAGAAAGACATGAATAGAGCTCTGTCTTATTTGCAAAGCCATTTCCCAAACCATCTTATCGATCCCTCCAATTTTCAGAGCTGTGAGACTAAGGCCAAGAGGCAAGTCTTGCCCAAGCCCCTGGAGAAGGGCATCACAGGACTCTGGTTTGAAATTAGGTCTTCTGTCTCAAATGTCAGTGTTCTTTTTACCTCCTTCACTCCCACAGAATGTCTCAGCATCAAGAAGCTGCAGAGAAAGGCAGAGGACCCTTCACACTGAGAAGGAGATTCAAGTTTGCCAGTATCTTCAGCTTTCTGCTTCCTGTCTAACCCCTTGAGCTGGGTCTCAGGGAAGGAAGTCCCAGATCTGTTCTCACATGGGCTGTTTACAAAGACACAGAAGCACAGTAAAGGCCACACCTCAGCAGAACACCTGCTGGATGCACCAGGCCTCTAGTCCAGGACACGCAGAGGCGAGGGCAGGAGCTGAAAACCTGCCCCCATGTACAGCTTCCCTGCCTGGTTTGTATTCTGAAGTGCTTTGATGAATAAAGAAAGAAAGGAATCAGTCGATCAATGACCATCCCACAGTGTGGCGTGCCCCCCTCTTCTTAGGAACTCTGTGTACTAAACTATCTTTTCAAGGGCAAACATCTTCTGATCTATAGGCCTTATTATACCTCAAATTTTCTATTAATACAATATATTTTAGACTCTATGTCTGTGTATGTGTGTGTGTGGGGGGTGTGGGTGTGGGTGGAGGATCTGATTCTCCAGTTATCTTCAAAGAAAATGAGAGTTTCATTTTTTCCTTGATATGAAAACATACAAGTTTTCTATGCCTAATAGATTCCAAATATAAACAAGTGAAGCTTCTTCTAGGTTGTAATGAATATGCTGCTGTTAAAGAGAAAAAACACAGGCAGAAAATGGCGTCACTTCTGCTAAAGCCCATGGTACCAAACCCAGATTTCATACCTGACCTAACAGCAGTTTCAACCTTCCCCACAAATGTAATCTTAATCAACCAGTATGGAATTTTCTGGTCAGTACCAATGACCTATCCATCCCCCAGAGGAAGAAGAAACAATCCGCATGATAAAAGCCTTGCCAGTCTTTTCCCCTGCGAAGAGAAAGTATCCTTGTCCAAAATAATCCTTTCTTTTCTTTTTCTAATAACTGTGTTACCCCACTCCCTTTCCTAAAAACCTTCCATTTTCTATAACTCTTCTAGTATCTCTTCGCGTGCTAGATGAGATGCTGCTCGATTCATGAATCATTTAATAAAGCCAAATAGGTCTTCAAATTTACTTGATTGAATTGTGTTTTTTAATAGAGTAGAGATGTTTGAATAAGACTTAGGAGTCTGCTAACCTCATTCCAAAGTGCTTTCTGTCACCTAATATGCTCTCCTGCTAAGTACATGGAGCTAATGCCAGGGGCATCACTTTCCCCTCCATTTGCAAAATGCCACTTTCTGGGCTGTCATGCTGACAGCTTGTCACTGTACTCTCTAAAGAGGCTGTCAAATTCTTCTTTAAAAATCACACATGCCACAGCAATGGAATGATCCACCTCACAGTGACTCAAACTTCAGGTTCTGAGTTGTTTCATGTGCCAAATGACAGGAATGGCAGATGCCCACAATTGCATTTGGTTGGCACTCCGGCTGGTGGAATGCCACCTACTTCAGGAGCTGAGCCCAGTGGCTGAGCTATTAGGACTTTTACAGTCCGTGGTGTGGTTGCTGCTGATTTCTACACCCTCACGGCTCTACAAGTCCCAGGATTCAAGGAGAAATGCAAATATTTAGCTACTAGTTGACACTGTTAGCCTGTGGAACTGTATTATTTCAATGAGGCAAGTATTTTGAAAGAATAAAATATTCTCTCAGTAGGAAGGTAATTTAGAACTGTAAGTTACTATAGGATAGGATAAATAAAGTTTCTAGATGATGCACTTTCCCTCCTAATATTTTCAGAGACCTAGAAAAGATTAAGATTGCCTACATGAGCTGGAAGAAAATAAATAGACAGATTTCTAACAAAAAACAATTTAACTGTATCTCTTTTTCTGTCTCGAGTGGGTTGAATTATGACATGCAACAAGATATGCCCAAATCCTAACTGTCTGTACCTGTAAAAGTGACCTTATTTGGAAAAGAGGTCTTTGCAAATACAATTAAATTAAACATCCTGAGTTGACATCATCTTGGATTAACTGTTTGAGCCCTAAATTCAGTAACTAGTGTCTTTATAAAAAGAGAAGTAGACACAGACAGGAAAAAGTTCTTAGGAGAAGGCCATATGAAGACAGAGTGTGATCCTGCCAATACCTTGATTTGGACTTCTGACCTCCAGAACTGTGCAACAATACCTTTCTGTTGTTTTAAGCCACCCAATTTGTTACAGCAACCATAAGAAAGTTACTTTAATCCCTCTGAGGTTCAGTTCTCTCCCATGAAAGGTGAGGATAATAAAAGTGTCTTTGTCCTAGGAGTGCTGTGAATCTTAAACAAAATTCTGTTGAGGCCAGTAACTAGTGCAAAATGAGTACTCAGTAAATAGTGGCCACTATTCTCAACAACTGAAAACCACTTCACAACTAATTGTAGCATTCTACTGCTAAGAGCCGTTAGTCTCTTTAATTCCCAAGTCCTGTCCAAAGGCCAACAATAACAACAACAAAAAAGCAAGATGCTAGACATACGAAGCCTGGTAGTTTTCAGGTTTTGTGGGAATTCAAATTTACACAATTAGGGTAAGACTACTTTAAGAGGAAGAATACAAAATTAGGAATACAAAATTAGACACAGGGTCTCATAAAGGGCCTGTGCAAGTGAAAAGTTCTGAAGCTTAAAGGTCATTAACTTTATGGCAAATTTGTCTCTACACAACTTTCTGGTGAGCAACCCAAATATTCTGAGCTTCAGCTGGTGAGTCCAGCATGATTGGTTTCCAGCTTTCCACAAGGCAGAAGTCACTCTGCTGGGAAGAATGTCTAGTGGGTGGATAAAAATTAGATGCAAAAGTAGTTGTTAAATGATGAGCTAAAATGAAGCAACCCCACGCAGAGAAAGAAAAGTGTTTATGTGATGAAAAGCAGCCTCTAGAATCAGCTAAGACCATTGTTTCTAAAAGCCAGTCTGTGGGCTTATGCTGGTCAATGGCAGGCACATTCCTGGTGGCAGCAACCACTTGAGACACATTTCTGTCCAAGCTGGGTGGGTCCAGGTCAGATCAACATGTTCTCTCTGAGCCCACACCAAGAGGAATGTAGAGGTCCTTTTCTCTTAACTGGCCAGCCAACCCACACTTTCTTCCTGGCCCTGCAGGGAGCCTCAGGCAGATAGGCTGTTATTCTCCAGCTTCCCTCAGTCTGGTCAGAACATTTTAGATTTAGAGAGCCAGTACAAATGTACTCATTCAATTTTCAATTATGAATGTAATCACAATGTAAACATCAGAACAAATTGAATACCCAGACTCCACTTCACAGGTTTATGCTGAACTAGCTAACAAAAATCCCCAATTTAACACAGGTATGTCAAGAAAACAGCCAAGATCCATGTCATGAGGTAAAACAGAAATTTTATGTTGTCATTGTTCAGCATTCATATTTTCAATATGTGCCTGAATATTTGCAAGACAATAAAAATTGTCAACTGTCCTCTTTTGGAAAGGACTATATCTTTTTCTGCGTGTATATTCTGTACTTTTGCTGTTAAAATGCCCTTTGTTTGAAAATGCAACTGAAAATCATAATAGGATTCCACTATGCACTCATCAGAATGGCTAACAATGAAAAAGATACACAATGATAAGTGTTGGGCAGAGGTAGAAAAGCAGCTGGAACTCTCATACACCGCTGGAGGGAGTATGAATTTGTGCAAACACTTTAGAAAATTGGAAGGCAGCATTAAAGCTGAGCATACAAAAAGTAGCTTTGGGGCCAACAATTACACTCGTAGACATGAACTCAACATCAGTTCATACATATGCAACAAATGGTACAGAGTAGAATGTTCCTATCTATTTGTAACCACTCATAATTGGAAATTACTCAAAGGTCCATCAAACATCAAATGGCTAAATCATTTGTGGTATATTCATTCAATGGAATTCTATAGCATTGAGAATGAATGAACTACAACCATACACTACTACTGAAGGAAACTCATAAACATAATGTTGAGTGAAAGAAACTAGAATGAAACAAACACATGCTGTATGATTCATTTAACATATAGCTGATTAAAAAAAGATAAGGATGAAGCCATAGTTGACGTGATGATTACCTTGACTACCTCAAGGCTGAACTATGGGCAGAAAGAAAATATTACATTTTAACCTTGACTGTCACCAGATGGCCAGAGAACAATCCAGTAGTCTTTCCCTGCAGCTAGGACATTTAGAAAACCTGGCACAAGATACACTGTAGCTGGGAAGGGTGATGAATCAGAACTGGACTCAGCCTTAGCCCTGCCAAGTCTGTACATTTTTCCTTTAAAAACCAGCTACACCAAGACCAGGGGTGGGGCTCACCTATCAACTTGCGGGTTGAGTTGTACTTCCCCAGGTTGCAAACTTTTTTTTTTTTTAATAAAGCCTCTTTTTCTTTAAAATTTCATTTTTGCCTCATAAAGCTGCTCATTTTGGTTAACATTTCTGGTGAGGAGGATGGGATGTGAAGTGGCCACCTGATGTCCTCCTGCGGGTCTACAGGACTCTGAATGTTGGCACAATCCACAGCCCTTTGACTGCTCCTCATGTCTAGTGGCCTCAGGAGGATGATTAAGTTAAGGCCCTCTAATATCCTTGACCTCCCATGCTTAAAGTAGAGGTCCAGAAGCTCTTTAAGGAGGGGATCCCCTCAATTTCTAAAGAGGGAATTCCCTCATAAGTTTCAGCTGCAGTTGATATACAGGGAGGTTTCTCCACAGAGATATCTCCAGGTTTCTCCAATCAGGATGGGTGCTTTTTGTTCTCAAGATTGCTCTAGAGAAACAGCAAATGGCCAGCTGCCTGCCACCACTCCTGCAGCATTTATGTACAAAAATTATGGACCAAACACTGGCAAGTTACCTGTCACCTGGGTTCAAATTACTACAGATGATCTAACATTACATTGGGCACAGTGGAGCTCCTTTGATATTCCAAAATTGATTTATTTGCCTGCTCAATTAGAAAAAAGGGGATATCACAGCTCTCAGAAATAATAGAATGCATTCTCTGATTAATATGTGGAAACTTCTAAAAGAGAAGATAACAAAAACAACTCTAAAAAAGATTTTTAATAAAAATCTTTGGCCATCTCAGCAGTTCTGTCAGGGTGGAATCTGGTTGCAAATATTCTTTTCAGTTTTGCGCCTGAGACATGGCTAAAATTTTAAAGATGTTTGTTTGTGTCTATGTGTATGTGTATGCCTATGCATGTAAGTTTCTCTGTATATGTATTTGTCTGCCTCCAAACAGTAAATTTTCTAAAGGAGCTCTATTTCATTGGCTTGAAGTAAGCTCTTATATAAATTATTTCTGAAGGTAATAGAAACTAGCTCAAATGTCTTTCAAGTTAACATAATATAAAAATCATCTTTCATAAATAAAAGCTTGTTTAAGTTCTCTGCTTTTAATAAAAACAAGCACATCTTCAGAGTCATCAATATTGAATGTAATGCAAACATATAAATTTTCTACCTGGGTTTACTGGTCAAATGAGCTCATGCTGTTTCTGTTGTGGAATCTGTCAGCAGTGAGAGTGACTTGGGATGATGGTTAACTATGTAATGTCTAGTCCAAATATAATTGCTAAAAAAAAATGTTCAAATAAATGTAAATAAGATAAAAGCTTATACTAAGTTAAACTAAATAAATATTAGATATTCATTAAATATCTAAACCATTTCTGGATAGGATGGTATTCTGAGACATTGATTGTAAAACATGTTTGTCTAGTTTTCGCTTTCTAATTTTTTTTTCTAGAGGAAAACAATATTTCAATCTATCAATAGACATGTTTTATGCCACATTGAAAAGTTTTCTGTAAAGAGAAATATACTTCTAGAAATTATGAAATGTGTTTATGGGTTTGCTAATATACTACAGGATGCTAATATATGAGAGTTCACAAGAGCCTACTTCCTAGTTTTCATTGGAAACCAAAGATTACAGATAGTTTTTTTTTTTTAAAAGTTGGAAAAAGAGCTAAAAATATAAAGGAGTCAAAGAGAAAATGTCAGAACACTCAGAGTAATAAATGCAAATTAACTCTGTACAAAGTGGTTGCATTGATGCTGAGAGAATGGAGGCAAAGAAACACAAGCCCCTTTGAAAGATAAGAAACAATGGAACTCTCAGAAGAGCTTTCTTCTCCTGCGGAAGAATTTAATGAAACTTCTTATTTTTCAACCTATAGTCACAGACCATTGAAAAATTACAAATAACATTTGTTTAAATTAAAAATATATGTCAGTTTATTAAATTTGTATTTGTTACTTATATGATTAATATACGTGAGTGCGTGTGTGTGTGTGTGTGTGTGTGTATGTGTGTATATATATATATATATATATGCATGTGATGGACCATAATATACACTATATTTCTTATGATGGATGATCAAACATGTTTAAAGGCCACTGCTCTTATATCACAGTAAATTGAGCAACAGAAGGTTCTATGAAGCCGGATGGAGTGGCCAATACAAGAGCAATCCCTCCTTGTGTCTTGTACACACACAATAACTCCTCAAGGCCAAGCTGTAATCATTCTCTAATGGCTCAAACTCTGTTATTTTAGAAGCAATTGTTTGAGAAGTCAGCAGGAGAATGGACATCCTGATCACAAAGACTGAAGATTGTGAACTTTCTGTAGAGTCAACAGTCAACCAATGTTTAGCCAGGACTAGCTCTCTGCCTCCAACTTTAATTAAAATTGTTTGTAATACCAACTCCCTTCTTTGCCTTTAAATGGCTTTGACTTTTAGTCTTTAGTAGGACACATTTTGATTTTCTACCTGAATCTATGGCTCCTGAATTGCAATTCTAATTGCCCAAATAAATATCTGCTCCTTAAATTATAGTGATTTTTTCCTCAGTTGTCATACCCTTCATCCAGCTTCTCCAAATGCTAACTCAATCTTCCTTAACCATGGTATATTGTCAAAACCAGGAAACTAACATTGGATAATACTATTAAATAAACTATACACTCGACTGAGATTTCAACAGTAAGAATATTCTGTATTAGCTGCCAAGATCATAAATTGTGGCCCTCTTCATAGATTTAGAAAAGAAACACTGCTGCATAAGTAAATACAATAAAAATGTGTCACTGAGCTTTGACCGTTAGACATTATTCTTTCCATATACATCATGTATAAATATATAAATGGATATATATACATATGTATATAGATACATATGTTCAACTAATAGACAGATTCATTAAAGTCTTTCGGGAAAACAAACATACAGTAGCCTACACTTATATCTCACTTAATTCCAATCAACACCTGTTGTGGAGAGATGGATTTATTATCACGTTGTATTTTTAGACACGTTAATAGAGGGCAGAATTGTAGTGTCTGTGGAAAGCAGCTGCAGTGTGAAAAACCAGCCCCCGTCATGAACTGGGCTTGGAGAATGTCTTGAGTCCCCATGACAACACCCAACCCTCTGCTCTTCTCTGAACCTCAGGCTTCTAAATCCAACTGCCTAGGTAACACTCCCACTTGCATACGTAACAGGTATCTCAAACTTAACTCCTGCTTCCTCTTTAAAAAGCTGTTCTTCTCAGTCTCAGCAAGTGGCCCTTTTCTCCTTTCAATAACTCAGGAGAAAAGCTCCAGAGTCACCCCTGACTCCTCTCATTCTTTCCCTTCACATCTAAACTGTCAGTGAATTAGTTCCACCCTCAACATACACCTGGAACCCCACCATGTCTCACTTCCATGGCCACCTGCATTTGGCTTGAATGAACATCATCTTACTCCTGGGTCACTAGCATAGCTTCTCTCAACTATTTCAAGCGTTGGCCCGAGCCACCATCCTCCTGAGCTACCATGATTTTTGAGCCCCCGTCATCTCAAGCCACCATCATCTCGAGCCTAGGTCATGTGGAAGCTTCCCAAGTCATTTTCCTGCTTCTGCCCTTGCTCCCTTCTCCGTTCTCCAAACAGAAGCCAGCATGGACCTTCAGTACGGGACATCAACCTATGTCACTCAGATGCCAACCAATTGGCCTTGCATTCCATTTAAAGTCAAAGCTAGCTCTTAAAATGCCTGACAACTCTGATGCCCCACCTCATCTTCATCTCATTTCACTTCCCCCACACTCACTCCACTCTAGCCATACTTATCTGCTTGCTAATCCACGCCAGGCATGCTCTTGTCTCTGCCAAGGTCACCTATCATCCTGGCTTACCAGGGACTGAGGGGTTTCCTAGGATGGGGGACCTTCAGTGCTACATACCAGTACACCCTGAGCAAACCAAGACATTTTGGTCACCCGACCTCTCCTGCTTCCAGATACCTTCACTGACACTCTCCTTCCCTCAAGTTAGATCTTAGCTCACTACCTACAATTAAAACTGACTCCTTTCCCCTCCCATCTATCCCTAGCCCATATTATTTCTTTCTTATTCTCAGAGCTCTATCATTATCTAACATAATCTATACTTAGTTATTTTTTCATTTCCTACTTCCTCCACTAGGAGGTACGCCCATGAGCACTCTTTTATTTAGTGCTATATTCCCAGAATCTAGAACAATGCCTGGCACACAGTAGGTGCTCAGTAAATATCTGCTGAATGAAATAATTATTTATATTATATAATAACGTTCCAAGGAATATTTATGATTCAAGATGACAGTATTCTTTCGAAGTGACGATACTGGATCAATGCTATTCCTTAATGATCTTAAGAATTATAATCAAAAAGACAATTAGAAAAATCCATGGCACATATAAAATTTAGTGATTGTGAGAGAAAATAAACTTGAAATTTCAGCCAAAATCTAGAAAAGACTAGCTGAAAATGGGCAGTTAGTGTGACATAAAATGTATTTTGCTACTTGTTGTTGCATTTATATGCATTAAAATCCATTTATAATTCTGAAATGCACATTGATACTTTTTTCTAGGCACAATCTAAATTAATTATTATAATATACCCAACAACAACATCCTAAAGACGTAAGCAACTCATCCAAGCCAAGGAAGATGTTTAATCTTCTATAACATATTTAATTATACATTTTACCATCATTAAAGACTGACAGTACATCAGGTGCACTGCACATCAGAAACCACAATCACCTCATTTCACCCACAACTGGTTTTATATACAAGTTTATATTATGGCAAGGATGTGCTGGGGGGTCTTTGTTTTCTGCTCAAATAAATATCTCATTTTCAAGAAGCAAATATTTACTTCATGAGGATAAATGATAAAAGTTCTAACAACTTTCTTTTTCTCCCCTCTTACAAATATTGGCTTTGATTTTATCTTCTGTACATATTTTGCAACCCAGAGTTTGAGGCTTATTAAATTTAGGGCACACATTGCTCATCAACTAGTACACTAAGTGCCAATGTAAAACATCAAACACTTTTTACAAGTGTTTGAGTAATCGTCACCTGAGATACTCAGATCCTCCACCTCAGGGCTCCCTGGACTTGCTCACAGTTCTGCAGGGAAGGCCATAATCTGATTTACTAAATCTGATCTTACTAAATTAGATTTGGTAAATCTAATTTACCAAACCTACATAGTAAAAGAAAGAATGCCAGTCAACTCCCCATTCTGCTTGAAATGGAGACTCAAACAATCAAAGGCTAGCAATTACCATCCCAGCCTTGTATAAGGCCACTCAAAGGCATAGACCCTGACAGGAGTTGGAGATGGAGTCTTGTTAGGCATTATTCATTCAACAAGCAAATAATTTAAGAGATAGCCCTTGTTCTTAATCTACTCAAAATATTCCACCAAGTGGTATAAACCAGACTGTGTGGTCTGGAGATCCAAGCACCCATTCCCTTTATCAGTTTTAGTTTTAAAAGTAAGTATACTAACTGACTTCCCAAGAGGATACATCAATTTCATGACTGGTTCAAGAGAGAGAAACTTGATCTTGGGAAAAAAATCAAAGTAAGGTTCCTAGACCTTGAAATCTGAGGCCTAGACTTTGAACTATAGCAAATTAACTAAGATTAAGAGTATGATTCCATGAAGTCTCTTTAGTACCTGTCAGCTAGATCTCCACAAAGGATCATGTGCCCAGTAAGCTCTGTCCAAACGGAGAATACCTACAGAAACACACTAATAACCTCAGCCCCATTTCATGAACCATTGCCATGTCCCAAAGCTTTGTCGTCTTCATTCCTTACAAGTGTCTCACAAGGAAGGCACTGTTATCTCCCTTTTACAGATACAGAAATAGGCTCAGGCAGAATAACTTACTTCCTTAAACCCTAAGTGGTATAACTGCAATTTGAAGCCCAAATGGTTTATCTGACTCCGATACTACCACTATCATCATCAATAATATTGGTAATGAAAATGATGATGGCAAGATAACAGTGCTTATTATGTGCCAAACACTCTTCCAAGTGTTCACACGTATTAACTCTTTTGATGCTCAAAACAACCCTAGAAGTTAGATGACTTTCACTCCTATTTACAGATGATTAAACAATCTCAAAGAAATTAAGTGACTCATCTAAGTCCACACACATGATAAGAAGAATCTCATGCTGTATACTAAGGCTTGGCAAACTTTATATGTAAAGAGCCAGAAAGAAAATGGTTTAGACTTTTTGGACCTCACAGTCTGTTGCAAAAATTCAACTCTGCCACTGTAGCCCAAGACTAGTCATGGACATTAAACAAATAAATGGGCATGGCTGCGTTCCAATAAAACCTTATTTTCCAAAACAGAAAAGTGCTGTATTTGGCCCACAGGTTAGAGAGTACTGGCTCCTACTCTAACCCTCTATACTAAAATTATTCCAGAAAGAGGTGAAAACAATGCTATTCATATGACCAATGCTTGATTATTTTTATGAGTTTTTTGGCAACATGTTTTGTTAAATAAACTAGAAAACAAATGTTATATTGCTTAAATTTAAAGTAATAAAAGTTTAATATTCTGTATTTATAATGTTATTAGTTTAATAATAAAAAATATTTATAACATAAGCACATTTTTCTTGTGACTTTAAATATATAAAATGAAAGGCTCTATTTTGCCACAAAAGAAAAAAGAACTGGGAATGGGGTCAGTCTGGGTGTAGAGATAATCCAGAAACGACACAATGTTGTTAATTGTTGTTGAAGCTAGAAAACATGAGTGGTAGTTTTACTCTTCTGCTTACTTTATGAATGTTCAAAATTTTCATAACAAAGAGTTAAAACCCTTATGAATCCCTGGGCTGTCCAATGGCGTAGTGGTTAAGTTCCCGCACTCTACTTCAGTAGCCTTTGGTTCACAGGTTCGGAACACATGCACTGCTTATCAAGCCATGCTGTGGCAGTATCCCACATATAAAGTAGAGGAAGATGGGCATAGATGTTAGCCCAGGGCCAATCTTCCTCAGAAAAAGAGGAGGATTGGCAACAGATGTTAGCTCAGAGTTACTCTTCCTCACAAAATAAAAATAAAAATAAAATAAATAAAGGATGAAACCCTTACTTATTGTTGAATACAATCCTAAGTTCCTTGAGGGGCACTAAGACCTTTCTGGGGTAAGCTGTATGCAGTTTTTTTTTGGTGAGGAAGATAGGCCCTTGGTAACATCCACTGCCAACCTTACTCTTTTTGCTTAAAGAAGATTTTCCCTGATCTAACATCTGTGCCAGTGTTCCTCTGTTTTCTAAGTGGGATGCTGCCTCAGCATCACTTGATGAGCGGTCTGTAGATCCGCACCCAGGATCCAAATCTGCCAACCCCAGGCCGCCAAGTGGAGTGCACAATTAACCTCTATGCCACCAGGTCAGCCCCCTGTATGCAGTTTGTTTTTGTTTGTGTTTTTACCAAAATAACGTTTGCTAGCCTGTTGGCTTCTGATAGACTCTTCCCTAAATGTCAAGTCCTGGTGGTACACACTTGGGCAGGAAAGAACCTTGATAGTGCCTGTCATGTAGCACGTATTCAATATCTGGTAACCATCTCTCACTTTTTCATCAACATCAAGACCCTGGAGAAGGTGAGAGGGGTTAGGATCAGGAATACAAATGGAGGGGTAACTAAAGAAAAAGAAGGGACACATCATTCTTTGAAACTGGAGGAAAGCATATGCAGAGGTTTTTCTAAGTAGAAAATATCATAAGAGTTAGTGATAATTATTAACATACACCATGTCCCCAGCAGAATGCAAGATAATTATAAATGTTTCCTCATGTTCTCCTTAAAATAGTTCCTCAAAGTATTTAAGCAAACATTATTTTTTCAGGTGAAGAAATGACACAGAGCATAAGTTCTTTTCCAAGGTCGTACAGTTAATAAATGATAGAGTCAAGACTAGAACACAGGTTCATTTAACCAAAACAAACAAAGAAAAATCTGATATTCTTTTTACGGCAGCTGGTAGATTAGAGGAGTCTCTCATCTAATCTTGTCTACCATAACACTTCTTATGGTTCAATGGGCAAAACCAGAAGAAAGAAAAAAATTCAAAGTAAATTAAAGACATATTCTGACTTTCATGAAGCTAGACATGGCAAGATAATAAAATAACAAGAAAAAATTTTCATCTCAAGCATAAACACATGAAAAATGAGTCAAGAATCAGTGCATAACTTTTTTGTTTTCTTTCAGTGTTAGAAGGCAGAGGAACCATTAAATCCACAAACCTAGAATTTGTAAGATGGTGTAAAACAAAATGAAAAAAAAAAAAAAAACAGGCACCACAGGTGTGATCAAACGTAAGACAACATTTTCAATCAGGGGACTGTCCTTATCCAGGCATGTGAGCCTTGAGAGTTTGCAAGGAAAAATCATAACACCAAATTTGTTGTAAAAGAATGACTTATAAGCATCAAACAATTATAGTATAAAGAAAGTGAAAATGTTGGCAAGAGATACTACACCAGTAAAACCAAGTAAGAAACATCAACTCTGAAGAGTCATTTCAACTAGTATGGTATTTAAAATTTAAGAGGCTTATGGTATTTCTACTGCTTGGCAGGTGAACATCTTTCCTGGGAAATATTTTTACAGAGTTACCACACCTTGGTCATTAAATAAATGAGAATGCTGAGATAATAATTTGATTTCATCAACAGTAATAGAACAAACATTTAGGGGATTAGGAAGAATTACGGAATAACGTACAATGCCAAAGTATACTGGTGTGCTATGAATGGGCTATAAGTGTGCAGAGATATTTAACCAGAGGAAGTGGCCTGGGACAGCCTCTGGGTCTGTACCTTCTGCCACAAATATCACCCTTTTACTGGATTCTACATTCATCATGACATGAAAAGATTGAGAAGCAATGACATACACACAAACAGAGGTGTTGCCATCGTGATTAGGACTTTATGAACAGACCACTTTTACAGGGCCTGCTTATGACTGTTTGCTGGTCAGAGGCCTTCAAGATCATCCCAACTACAAGGTTAATCAAGAACGCTCTGCCATGAGGGCCCAAGGCTTCAGTCACTCAGTCACACTTGACCAGGTTCAAACCTTGGCCTCACCCCACTAGGGGTGGGCAGCAGAGGTCTTAGTTACCTGCTCATGGACCAAACTAGTTTACAGGAAGTGCTGGCTAGCTTCCTGGGGCATAGGTTCTAGCTGGGTCTACCTGGTGACATGCAGCTCCAGTCTACCATCATACGTTCCACTCTTCTCTTCTGTTTGTGGGAAAGGGGACTGGCTGGGGCAGGGACATCCCTGCATGAAACATGAAAGTGTCTGAGATTTATGTTGCCAACACCCCCACAGATTTTGTCAGGAGCACCCCAGAGGTTTGGGTTAGAAATCCATAAACGCCAACCTCAGAAATATCACATTTATTGCATGCCTACCTTCCACCCTCTGAGGGCCTTCCAATAGGGTGATGGTCCCGCACAAGCGACTGTAACTGGCCACCTGCCCTTGAGGTCGGCATCCAATCTCTAGATCTCGCCCGTGCACCTGGCAACGTCCGGTTGCCGATCAGGCCACGGAAGATAGAACTTGGCTTTCAACCTCAGGAATCAAGTACCCAAAACACAAGAAATGTCCAGACCAGTACCACTGTGCTTGACTTTGCCCTGTTTCTAGCCCCCTGCATCTGTCTTCACAAAATAAAGTTAACATTACGACACCCATTTGCAGCATGGCCACTTGGATGGACACCGAAGAAGAGGGAGGCTCCTTTCCTCCATCTCCAAACCTGCTACCTTGATGAGTGAGCATTCAATTACATGGCCAAATTCTCCCTTCTACTACACTGGAGAATAATACTTCATTTTGAATACCTAAATATTGCAATTTTTGAAACTTACAAAATACTTAAAAATAAGCAGAGCTGGAATAATTATATATTTGTTGAATATTTGAATTCTTTAAAGAAAGGCCTGCATATAACAGAAACTCAATTGAACTGAATTGATATTCCAGAAGCACAGTGCTTCATAAAATATTTTCCCCCCTCTAATGACAGAGATAATACGGCAGTAGATCAGGCACGGCCTGTAATTTGACAATATTTCTTCCTCAAGATTCTGACCATGAAATTGCCCTCTATCCTTCTCGTACCACCCACACACAGGGTTCTCTCGGCAAATACGGCTTGGGCCCAGACAACCTCAACCTTTCTCCTTTTGCAAGTTGAGCAGAAAACTCTGACAATTCTCCTGGCTTGCTACCTTGTGCTTAGAGAGTCTTCCTCACCCATTCCAGACACTCCTTTTTGCGATCTGAATGCTGATAATCCAAAATTGTATCCCTAGTCCTGATTTGTTTTCTAAGCTTAAGACTCAATGGTGGATGGAATTAAAGTTACTGAAGATCAAAATTGTTGCTACTTCTGCCATATTGTATTTAAAGGTGAAATTAAGAGCTTTTCTGCTCCCATCCCAGGAGGGAAAAGTCTGAATCTCAATGCCTCCGGCAGTTCTAGGCTGTAGAAGGGCAGGTCCTGGATCTGAGTGTAGGAAAAGATACTAATGAGACTTGGGAAAGATAAGAGTGGGAACTATGAGGAGATAAAGTCCTGTGCTGTAGGGAGTGAGGAGAACAGACTTTCCCAGAAGAACCTGCAGGAAGGATCCAGAAAATGGTGAAAGAAAGGGTCTTAAAGAAGAAACAAGATGGCTGAACAATCTGATGGACAGGCAGAGAAACAAAGAAGCTGGAAAACAATCGATCTAATGTTAACTCTCCAGTTCCCCAGGACTTCCAGTTTGCTAAATAAATGCCTTGTGTAAATGACTATCATTGATGGTATCAATAAAATGGGGCTCTGTTCCACACTTTGGACAATGTAAAAGAAGAGAAAGACAGCACATGACAATAAGGAGACAATCAGTCTACTAAACAAATTCATTGGAAGCAGAAATTCAGACTGAGATGAGCAGAAAACAATTTGCACGCCTGCCTCCCTACCACCAGCCCTGCCATCAAGAACCCCCAAGCCTGGGAGGACCGTGGGCCTTCCACCCTGTGTTGACTAGGGTTCCACACGATTTAGTTTGAATCTCAAAGCAAGGAGCCTCAGTTCCTTCCTTCATCTGCCTACTTGACATATTCACCTGGCCAGACATCATTTGGATGTCTCACAAATATCTTGTAATCAGTCTCAGAACTAAACTAACAGTCTTGTCCTCCAGTCTATCCATTTCCTATCTTGGTAAAAGGCACTAGTATCTATCTAGGTGCTTGTCCTGGCCGCCAGGCTAGCCTTTTTCTCCTCACATCTTGTTAGTTGTCAAGTCTTATTGATTCTAGCACTTTATTTCTCTACTTTCTCTGCTTATCTTCCTCCAATGCCCATATCACTGCAGTAGCCTATAAGCTGGCTCTCTGTAGCTATTCATGCCTTTGTCCAATCTAATTTTTACCAAGAAACACTGCACCACCACATTTCCTATAAAAAAGTAGATAGATATTTTCTGACCCTGGGCTCCATACCATGGAACTAATGGGGAACGTGGACTAATTCCTTCATGAATACCCTTCCTTTCTTGAAGAAGGAAAAAGAAAAAATAAAATAAAACTTATTTACCGGCTCTCCTGATAATATTTCCTTATTCCTAGAGTCCACTCCTTAGTTATCATCTCTAAGTAGAAAATCTCACGTTTTGTCCTCTGGAAAATGTCTTTTATTTCAACCCATCCCCGAGAAATCATTTTTCTGGATAAAAAATTATTGCTATGGAGTCCCTCTTTCATTCCCTTCCTCCCTCCTTTAGTCCCTCCCTTCTTTCTCTCTTCAAACAGTTTGAGGATATTATACTAATACACACACATTTTCTGATTGCTTTAGCTAAAAATATACTTGGAATAATTCTGTCCACTTGAAAAAATAAAATCTCCTTTTTTTTTTTTTTTCCACTGAGGAAGATTAGCCCTGAGCTACCATCTGTTGCCATTGTTCCTCATTTTGCTTGAGGAAGATTCATTCTGAGCTAACATCTGTATAGTATTCCTCCACTTATACTTGGGTCACCACCACAGCATGGTTGAAGAGTGGTGTAGGTTCGTGCCTGGGATTCAAATCTGTGACCCCAGGCCACTGAAGCAGAGTACACCAAACTTAACCACTATGCCACAGGGCCAGCCACATGGTCTCCATTTTTATATGCGATGTAGCATCAATAATTATTATCCACTGGATTTAGTAGAGGGTAATGACATTATGCGTTGTATATTTGACTTCAAGACACAGCTTCTTAACCAGACTCAAAGAAATCACAAGGGTATAAAACACATGACACTTTAAAAATATCTCATTAAGAACATTGATTATGTTTCAACTATAAGTACCACAAATGATTATAAAAATTAAAATAAAATATCCATAAAAGTCAGAGAGAGTGAGGTCTTATCCAAAGCTTTCTATGACATCTTTGGTAAGTGGAAAACACCTCTAGTGATGGACAACTCACTCACTGTTTACAGCTGAGCTGTAAGAACGTGCATCCTATGGTTAACTCACTGAAGCTTTTGTCCTCCAATTTTTGTTCTACCTTCCAGAAGCCCCAGCAAGAATCCTACACTTTCATCCAGATCCTCCCAAGGATCACAACCCTCCCAGGTCTTGAAGAACATCCCTACATTCCTGCACATCTTGCTTCTATTTGCACCTTGCCTCAAACAAACAAACAAAAAGTAAAGACTGCTTACTTATATGACATTGTTTTGTGTCTTCTCCCTGAAACTGTTCTGTCCTCTGGATGTTCTCACAGATAGCTGAAATCTTTCAGATGTGACAGCCCAAACTCTTCAGGAAACCCAAATAAAATTTGAAGTCCTTTACATATTATTCATAGTTCTACCTCTAAACAGATTTCAAATCCTTGACCTTCCCACCTAAACTAGTGAAGTACAGCCACTTTCGCTCTGTTATACAGTAAGACTTGAGTCACACATGTCCTCCGACATCAGTCTGACCAGGTGAGACTTCTGTGCTTTAATATATTGAACATACTTGAGTTTTTTTCCTCCCAGTACATACGGTTTTCCATATGTCTGATCTTAATTTCTTTGGAAGTAATTAACACATATATGAATGTAATCGTATGTAGATTTATGCACACGACCTTCACATTTTTCACATTTTCACATTTATAGATTCAAGAGCTTCTGAGAACACCATCATCTAAAATCTCTTTCATTTCCTCTAGATAAGGTAGAAGAATCAATTAAAGAGATTGGAATCGTTTATAATGAAGAAAGAATCTCATTTAATAAAATATTATTATTGTTTATGGCATTCAAAGAATGGTCGGAGGACATCCTCTTACTGCGCTCTTCCCTCTTCCGTCATCTTACACCCTTTCCTTAATAACAGACCATTTCTGAGCCAGCCCTGATGGCCTAGTGGTTAAAGTTTGGTGCTCTCATCGCTTCAGTGGCCCGAGTTTGCTTCCCAGTTACAGAACCACAACCACCACATTGTCAGTTGCCATGCTGTGGCAGCAGCTCACGTAGAAGAACTAGAAGGACCTACCACTAGGATACACAACCATGCAGTGGGGCTTTGGGGAGGAAAAAAAGAGGGGGAAGATTGCCAACAGATGTTAGCTCAGGTCTCAAGGCAACTCTTTCCCTACCAAAATTAAATAAATAATAATAATAGACTATGTGCGATCTTTAAAAATCTCATGGCCATATTTATACTTGGACTCAATGTGCTCACTGGTCCAAGCAAACATATTCCCAAAATGTTGGGCCACTAGATGCCTACAGGCTGTGTGTACCTTGGATAAAACAATGCCCTACTAGTCCACAGCCCTGGGTCCTGGTCACAGACCATGGCAAACTGCTCAACTCACTATACAATCACTTAAGTTTTGCTGAGCCTATCTCCTTCTCTACAAAATGGAGACACATATTGCTCGTCTGTCTCATAAAGCTTCTCTGAGTTGTGCAATAGACAATTACCTAGACATATGGACACCTTTGAATCTTAGGAGCATGATTTTCTATAAAGATAACCTTTATTGAGGGTTTATTATATGCCATGAACAGATATTTTTGACCATAATTTATTTTAAGCTTCAGAGGTTGGCCACTTTGCCTAATATTCCACAGCTACCAAAGGAAGAGCAGGGAGTGGAATCAAGGTTTCTGCTCTTAACCATTATGCAGCTCAGCCACCCGCAACTTGGCAGTGTTGGTGTCAATGCTTGATAGCTGTCCTTTCTTCTCCAAATATACGTGCTGATCTCTTGTCTTAGTCCAGTTTCTCCAGAAGCAAACACTGAAACAAGAGCTAGTGTGCAAGTGACAACAAAGGCAGTAACCCCTGGGAACACTTGGTGAGGGGGCAAGGGAGCAGCACAGGGAAGGGGAGAAGGCTGAGAAGGCGGGACTACCAGGAAATGTCTTCTACAGGATAATTTCAGCCTGATTCCCACAGGTGACTCTGGAGTGTAAGTTATACCTCAGAGTTGTCTTGACCTGAACCAAACGATTTAGGCTTTTGTGTTCAAGCACCAGCCAGTCATTGGTCAAGAGCTACGTGTTGGTGTGTAGGGGGTGGGGGCAGGGGCATAAACTCCCAGGTACTTTCAGCTTTCTATTCAATCAAGCACAGTGGGTTCACAATAAGTTCTAGTAGTCAAGGGAAATCACCAAGAAAGGGTTAAAGGAGGGCACAAAAACAGTATAAAGGATATGAAGGGATCCAGGCCAGATCCTGACATCATCTGCCCTATCTGGGAACCACAGACCATCTGCCCGACTTCTCTGTGGATGACACCTGCTCTTTGCTCTTTGATCAATTGGCTCTCCTAAGTCTTCAAGGGAACTGGCTGAGACTGTGACTCATTAAAGGACATTTCTGAACATTAGGAAATTTTACCCAATCTTAAATTCCATTTGTAATGTTTGGAATTGTTATTCTTCTCATAGCAGAGCTGTGCTCACAGTGAGGTTAGTTTTAAACAGGGGAACAAAAGAACTCCAGCTGGGTGCTTTGGTGTCCTGGCCAGAAGACAATGGGAGGGTAGGCCCTGAGCCTGGCTAGACTCTCCAGGAGCAAAGGGCTCTCCTTTGAGGAGAGCAAGGCAACAGAAGGGCAGAGGTCAAGGGGCTCTTGGTCAACAGAGCTCTAATGGGATATCTGACCTGAGGTATCAACTAGACACAGCAGGCGCTTCCTGAGTTCTCAATCTGCAATTCCACAATCCACACACAAGGGGTGCTGCACCCATCCAACCTGTCAGTTATGACCATGCTGTTGAGGATTACGGGAGCAGAAGTTTATACTTTTCTTAGTATTGATCTCTCTTTTTAATAGCAGTTCTATTCTAACTTTTAAAAAATTGACAACAGAAAGTCACTAAATTAATTTAAATAATTTTAGTTTTCACTTTATTTTAGTGAAATCTTTATTTTCTTTCCCTTTGGTACTCAATTTGACTGAGATACAGAAACTGTCGTCTTAGGAGATTTCCATATTATGCTTTGTCCCATGAAATTAATTCTATAATATACACCAATCTCCCCAAAGGTCTATTACGTTTCCAGTGTGCATCAGCAGTGAATTTTGCCAAAGAAACATTTGATCAACCTGGAAGTTCTAATTTGCATATGATACTCTGAAGAAAGATATTATATTATAACCTACTCATCAGAAGTTTAGACATGCTTGGTGGTTGCATTAGTCCATTTTGCTGTGAAAATAATCATTACCAAATGAAAATGTTAAGAAAACAACCCTCAAACTTCATTTAGGGATGGCAGAGAACACAATTGAATGCCTGGTTATAACTCGCTCCACAGCCAAGCAGTTTCCAGTTGGTAACACAGTGTGTTCCTGGAAATTAAGTCACTAAGCAAACCTACTTTGCAGAATAATATCACAAGAGACCTTCAGCACACCAAGATAAATTCTTTTATTCCTTTTGTGCATACTATATTCAAAATTTTGAGTAAAAGAATATATTCATACATATAATAATTAATAATTAAAACGATTTTAACACAAAATAAGTTTAAATATTTATACACCATCCAGTAAAAATTATATTCTAAACTAAGTCCTACAAAATGAGCAGACTGATTACACAAAGGGGTCCAGGTATCAATACCCAGCATACACATAACTGCAAAATGCAACTTGACAAGGTTAAGTTTTGCTGTCCAAAAACTAACATATCCCTTTTAACCAACATTTAATAAGTCATTAAATAATTTTTTGTCTTCTGATAATATACAAGTTTTTGAGGGAATGATTTGGATGGCTTAAGTCTCTGTTAAAAATGTCCAAATGGTCTTCTTTCTGTTTCAATCCATTTCTGGTTATTAAGCTGACATTTTCAAATGCATCCCACTTTCCATAGAAGTCCACCGAATAGACAAAATAATCAATATTTTGTGTGTTGGGGCTGACGATGGTGGTGTTTCTTGCCACAGAAAACACGTTTACATAGGAAGCAGACCTCTCCTCTTTACCCTTTAACATCTACCTGCACCAAAGCAGCAATGCTCTGCAACAGCCCCAGGAAACAGGAACTCCTCTTCTTGGGTTATCCTTCCTCTCTTCACTGCCAGCCGGCCCTGCCCACACTTCTCCAGCCAATCTCTGCTGCCCTACTAAATGTGACTATGTTAAAGTTAAACTTTTTTCTCTACGGAATGTAGTCAGACCTGTGACTTTCACCAAAACCAAAGTCCAGGCATCCATGCCTCCCTCTACTTTCTCTATATTTTCCTGACAAGATTTAATACCACAAGGGATCTACAGTATGCCCCCCCAAAATGCCTTTTATACCTATTATATTCAAGATTTTGAACAGAAGAATATATTCAAACACAGAGAGTATCCTAAGATATGATATAAAACAGAGTGCATGCAGTCATAAAAATCAAATATCTAATGATTCTAAAATATGCTCAAAATCTTGCAGTCATAAAAATACCACAACTATTATGATTCTAACGTGTCTGTTTTCTTTATATATATATATATATAAATATATACATGTGGCAGAAATTAATATAAGAAACCTTAACTAAATTGGAGTCAGGAGGGCCTGTAGGGAGAGCTGTCATGCCCCATGAAACCAAACAGGGAGAGACTGATGCTTACTATTGAAGGCAGATTTCTCTCCCCACCCATCACATTCAATGAAAAATGCTGCAGCTCAGCCAGTGAGAAGCTGTTGCTACCTTGAAACGATACTTACCCACAATGGACCATCATTTAGAACAGCCTCTCTTTACATCCTTGTTTTCTCTACAAAAGCAGCTCTCTTTCTTTCTTTTCCGGATTTGCCTATGGTTTGCCATAGCATGCACATCCCAAATAGAAAATCTTTGGCTATTCCTAAATAAACTCCTTCTAAGATAACAAAGGCAAATTTGCTTTTTAAGTTGACAATATATATTAAGTTTGCAATAAGTGAGGCTTCAAAGCGGAAAAAGATGCATATATAGGAAATTACTGAGTATCAGCAGCCGGAATTATCATACTTTGCATAACCTCTCCCCTCCCCCAGCACCAACCTGCCATAAACCTCAAACTGACATGTTTGTTTGAAGTTCTTTCCCCTCTTGAACACTGATTTTTTTAACTTACAAGGAACAACATATGGTACAAAAGAAGACAGCTTTCTATGCCAGGTGGGAGGTATAGAGAGAAGAGTATTAGTGATTACTTGAGTCAACTGGGGAGTCTTTGGGACTTTCTGACATTATAAAATAACTTAAACACTAGGTCAAGATCCAAGAGATTGCATGCCATTCCTGTCTATTGTACCAAGCTGTCTGGCTCTGTTCAACTTACATTATCTCCCTGAGTCTCAATTTCCTCTTCTATAACTTTACTAGAAGGTAAGCTAAAACTGCTGAAAGTCTCAAAAAAGACCAAGTGACAAACAGGAAAGCTATAGATGGTTTCTTATCTTTTACTGATTAGCCATTTAGTTTAACAAACTCCTCTTTTAAAATGCAGTTGTGTCTGAGTTCAGTCCATGAATCATTCATGTTCTACTGTGAATCTCTAAACAAGTGACAAATCACACCCTCCCTCTGTGAGGGTCACACCTTAGGGGCAGAGAGCAATGATTTCGGAGGACGGGTGATGCAGCAGAAGGCACGTGGGGATGGGTTATGGATATGACGAGTTCAGAACTCCTGATGGTAGCATCAAGTGCCCAGCTGCTGGAAGCCGCTAAAGTCTTAAGTTCTCCACTGAGGCACACTTTGCTCCTCTCCCCCAGGGGACATCCATCAATGTCTGGATACATTTTTAGTTGTCATAACTGGTGAGAAAGTGCTACTGACATCTAGTAGGTAGAAGCCATGGGTGCTGCCACACACCCTCCAATGCACAAGAAAGCCCCCACGACAAAGAGCTCTCCTGCCCTAAATGTCAATAGTGCTGAGGATGACAACCTCTGCTCTAGAGATAAGAAAGTGGGGGAAAGAATGAGGCATGAAAATTCAAGACAAATCTCACCTACTCTGTGAGTTCCCTTAAGAGAGCAGTTAGCACCAACTGCTGGTCCATTAGACCAAAAAATCTTCTTCTAGGCTTATTAGTTGCCAACATTTCTAGTTTTAGACACAGACTTAGGTGGATAGAAATATCGTTTCTGAATTTTTCATCTCCTTTTTAAATTATAAGAATCCTGTCTGTTGGCAGATGTAATGCTACTCTACGCCTATGACACTAATGAAAAGTGAGACCTTAACTTTAAGATGTCTAGGAAAGATTACATTAAAATATGCCAAAAAACTGGTACACTGCTTCAGGAATATCATGCAATATATATCTCCTTTGTCTGCAGTATTTCTCATGAGTAGAAAGAAAAAAATTATCATAAGAATTATTCAAAGAGGGGCTGGCCCCATGGCCTGGTGGTTAAGTTCAGCACACTCCACTTTGGCGGCCTGGGTTGGCAGGTTTGGATCCCAGGCCCAGACCTACACCACTCATTGGTGGCCATGCTTTGGTGGTGACCCATATAAAAAATGCAGGAAGACTGGCACAGATGTTAGCCCAGGGCCAATTTTCCTCAGCAAAAAGAGGAAGATTGGCAACAGATGTTAGCTCAGGGCCAATCTTCTTCAACAAAAAAAAGAATAATTCAAAGAAAAAATATGGCCTTTCCAATGGTTTAACAGCATTATCAGAGAATGTGAAACCTATATCCTGAAAAATAACCTACCAGTCTTACTCCAGTTCCAAGGAACTGAACACCAAAAAGCCCAGGGAAATTAACAGACTCATCTTGGAATTCACAGTGGCTCTAGAGCAGGTCACTGCACCCTGGACCATCAATGAAGAAATGACAGTAAGGGCTGAATAATCCTGCAAGTATTTTTCTACCACTTTAGAATTTCATCTGCTAAGAGTACAGAAATGTAACTCTTTACACCAGAAGATAATGGGAAATTGAAACTCTTCATTTCAGTCAAATGATGCATAGTCAGCTTTTAGAAACAGGAGGAGAGATCACTTCATTTTGATGCCATGTGAACCAAGACTTCTGTGACTTGAACAGAGCAGCAATCAGAGTCTTCTTTTCAGAATGCTCTGGGGTCTGGGGTTCAGTAATTCCAAGGAAGTGAATCACCAGAAGCAGTGATGAGCTGTCAAAACACCTATTTGCAAAGCTGAAGTGGGGAAGAACACTACTGGCATCTCAGGTTGGATCAGAAGGTATTTGCGGCAGTGCAGGCTATTCTGCAATCCATCCATAGTGATTGTATTTGGACACCTATGAGATTGAGCCAAGGACCTACGGAAAGGAAAAATGAGTATGTGAGCAAGGGGATGAGATTGGGAAAAGAGACTGAGGGGGTTATGTGCATTATCATTACTGCTCTGAGATGGTACACAGTAAATATTTGGGAGCTGACAAAGACCTTGCTGGCACTTCTCAACCCTTGGGTTCTCTTTCTTTTGACAAAAAGTTTATAGGCTGAATGAGTCCCAGGGCAGGCCACAGACAGTTGTTTTGCGAGGAAAGAATGCCTAGCCACCACTTCCCTACCTTATCATCTAGTCAAGTGTGCTTTAAAAGGAAGGCAGGGCCAGATGAAAGGGCGGTTCAGCCAGGAACCACCTCCCTCTCCACATAAGCGCCTTTACCCCTCTCCTAGGCAGGCCCAACCTCAACCTTTGTGGGTCTGGGCAAGAACATGAATGGAGGCTCACATACTATACGTCTAAATACATAAAAGTTCCACATCAAGCTAATAATCTGTTAAATCAAATATGTTTTTTATCCTCGTAGTTTGACAAATGTACTTTCATAACAACATGCAAAGTAGTTTCAAATTTAAACATTTTAGACTTCTCAGAGTCCCTCTTCACAATTTGGCATCAAGGAGACAGCAACCAGGCATGTGACAGCCCATCACTCTTCCCCACTTGTGCTCAGGTCCACACTAGAGCCCATGTACCTCAGCTGTCTGCCTTCCCTTTGTGAACAGCCTCACTCAGTCATCTTTGGATGCTCCTACCCTTAGGAGCCTGGGAACAGGCTCAGGAATGTTGGGACAAGAAATTCCAGGGTCCCAGGTACCCAGCACATGATCTAGAACAGGAGCTGGTAAGTTTTTCCTGTAAAAAACCAAGTTTTTGAGTGAATATTTAAGGTTTTACAGGCCATCCTATCTCTGCCTCAGATACTCAACAGTCATAGATAATATATAAATGAATAAGTGTGGCTATGTTCCAAACAAAACCTTTATTTGCAAATATGGGTGGTGGGCCTGAGGCCATTGTCTGCTGGTGCCCTGTCTACAATGAAGCAGGAGGCTATGGGCTGAGGAGGACACATCCCCTTGGTCCTGCAAATTCCCTGAACCATGGAAAGAAGTATGTCTAGAGGAGAACCAAAGTGGGCCCTCTAGAACTATCCAAAATGGGAGCCACCAGCCACATGTGGCAACTGAGCACTTGAAATGTGGTGGCTGGTCCAAACTGAGATTGCTATACATGCAAAATACTCACAGATTTCAAAGACTTCACATAAAAAAGTGCAAAATATCTTATTAATAATTTTATATTAATTAGATATTGAAATGATATTAGGGATACATTGGGTAAAATAAAATGTTATTAAAATTAATTCCACCTGTTCTTTTTAACCTTTTTAATCTGGCTACAAGAAAACTTCATCTTACATATGTGGCTCACACTTGAGGATGGACAGCAGTGATCTGGGATGTGGGGCCCCCGCTTTCTTGCTGGTCTAAAGACTACACTGCTGCCATGTCCAGAGTGAGAAGTCATGGCCAGACTGGATTTCAGCACCACTCCTATGCCGCCGACTCTTGTAGTCTGAAAATAATATGTGTAGTGATACACAGGGGCTCCAATGAATCAGAACTAGAGTACTGGTTAACTTAGCTGTCCATAGTAAAATAAACTCCTTGTTAACTGTCAAAATGATAATTTCTTCCACTGCCTATAAAGCAGACCTCAAGTGGAAAAAGGAAAATCCTTGGTCTGAAGAGGCCCCTTTCGGGGCCCTGAAGGGAGGGCTCTTCCCAAAGCTATGGGGATTAAGCCAGGGGCACTTACCAAAGTGGAGGGCAGCATCCTATGGGCTGTGCATGACTGTGACTGACAGCCAACCACCCAACCACATGAAGCTTCAGGCAATACTTCCTTTCTTTGGAAGAATGAACGCAGCATGCAAAAAAACAAAGGAACAAGTCCCTAAGGACAAAGACAACTATTTCCACCTGCTGCTTACTCTAATATCAGGCATATGGGTCTAGGATGGCCACACAGCTAGTGGAATAAATGCTTATCTTGCCGTACCTTTCCACACAATCTTGGAGAAAAGCATTCATCAACAAAATAACCTAGGTGTATTTCCTTCATCTGAAGAACTTTTAGTATGCTATATAGTAAAAAGAAAAATCTCCCATTTTGTGAATAAAAGCAGCCTTATAGAGGTGTCCTGGAAACTTCACCTTCCAAATATCTGCTATAACTTGCAAGACATTTATATCCCAAATTCACTATGTAAACTGAAAATCATAATTAATTTGCACATGTGTGCACACAAACTCATGAACATATTCATCAAAAGTTAAATAACTTGATAATTTTTGTTGCGTATGCTTTGTGTCTTACAGAAATCCATTGTTGATTTTTATAGAGTATTTTAGCAATATTTGGGAGAAATCCTTTGGAGTTTTTCGATTGGCTGGGAATGCATTATTATTTTCCTTTTTAATAAAGTGATATAGACTCCTTAAATCTAAAAGTCACCATCCAACATGTTTTTCAGAACATGTCATTTTGAAAAGGATGCAATTAATAAATGGACAGGTTTGGTGAGCAGACATACCCATTAATTTCATTCAGATAATCATTTATTTTATTGGAAATGTATAGTTATTTGGAGAATAGTGGGTTAGTTAGCCATGGGGAGTAGTACATCAAATCTTCTCAATTACAAGCCGAAAAATAGTAATTGCTTTAAAATACACATACGTTCACGTTGAACTTCAGTCACAATCTCTGTGTCAGGTAAGAACCTTAAAGGGGAGGGATCACCTACTGAAAGGTTAGAGGCAATGAAGTCTGTGAGAGGAGGCCTTCGAGTGCCTGAAGAGTCCTAGAAATCTCTTTTTCTTCTTTGTCTCTACATGCTGGTCCCTGATGAGCAATTCCGAGTGCACCTCAAGATGTCTTATACTCACCAAGTAGCAACCCCAGTCAGGGGTCAGCTTCCCTAGGAAGGCAATACAGAGATAGCTGTACACAAAAGCTGGAAGTGCACTTTCACTGCAAAATCTCAAATATTGGGGTTTGGCAGCATCACTTTGATATGTATAAGTTACAAAGCTGTAAATGACAAACAAGGTCCATTTGCTGCTTCTGTGCGGGACTGAGGCTGCCCTGGCACCTCCATGGTGGGTCCACAGTCATTCTAGAAATAAGGATGACAGAACTCTGCTGGGCAGCGGGAGGGCTGGGCTAGAGCCATGGTTCTCAACCCTGGCTTGTGCACTGGGTGCATCTGGGGACCTTCAAAAACATACCCCAGCTTGGGGCCCATGCTCAGAGATTCCAGGATAACTGGCCTGGAGCACAGCCTGGACACTGGAATTATTTTAAAGCTCCCCAGGTGATTCCAACATGCAGCACTGCCGGGATAATATTCAAGGAAGAAGAGGCAATAAATCATGAATGATAACCTTTCAATGCACAGCCAACTCCCTGATAGGACACCTGCCCAAAGGGAAGGAGTCGGGAACTCAGTGACTAGGATCGGATACCTAGTGGGCTTAAGCTTTGCTCATAACTGGAGTATTGGGAGTGGTCTGGGCTCACTCAGCCTAGAAGAATCATCCAACTCAGGGACTCTCAACCTTGGCACCAGACTTTGCAATTTTAGGCCAGATCATTCTTTGTGGTTGGAAGGTATCTTAGGTACTGTAGGACATTTAGCAGAATCCCTCAATGCCACCCCTCTCCTCCATTGTCAGAATACTCAAAATGTCACCAGGGACAAAATTACCCACAGTTGAGAACCACTAAACTAGATGGAAGTTATATACAGCACAGGACCCCTTAGTTCAGCCCCCACAGGAGTCAGAAGCAAGACCCAGAAAAGGGAGGCCCTGCCTGTAGCGGTCAGGACTTTTATATGGAGTGCTCTGCAGACTTGGGCCCTGCTGGAGATTTGGGCGAAGGTGTTTGCAGACGGCTGAAAGACCTGCAGTAGCATGTGTGGATCGAAGAAATTCAGGCTGGAACGGCCTGAGACAAAATAAATTACACAAAGGAACCGAAGGTTAAAGAAGTAATATGACATGTGCAAAGGCCTCTATCTAGGCAAGATTGAGTTGCTAGTCCAAATGCACCTCCACTTGCCACATTCCATGCAATTGTGACTTTTCCAAGGCCCTCTGAGAACTCTCCTAGACCCAATGTTGATGGTTCAAAAGTGACCCACTTGGACAAGGGCTGAGTCAGTGGTGTTCTAATTTGAGTCCAAAACAGGTAAATCTCCGAAATGTAGTAAGTCAAACACCAATTCTATACACTCCCTTTGGTGCACTGTTAAGTGTTTGCAATTTATCTTGTTGCTAGCTTTTTAAAAGTTATTATTGATGTCAGAAAATTTCCAGGAACCCAGAGAAAAATCAAGAATCCCATTGGGTTTCATTATGAAAGTCCTCTCTTTAGAAATATAAAAATCTCTGATTGCTGTGTTTGTGTTCTTTCTTTCTGCTATCTTGAAAGAAAAATCTGGCTGATCATAATCTTTGAATTTATCAATGTTAAAAATCTGTAACTCTCACATGAAATTTATACTCCAATGAAACATTATGCTTTGGGAAGGTGTCCATTTGACAATAACTCACAAACATCAGCAGGTGCAATCAGACCAAAAAGAAAGATGACAGGATTCAGAAAAATAAAACATCACTTTGATCGATATTTCAAACACCTATTGCATAACTAGTTCAGTAAATACACAAATGAGCCTGTCAAACCCAACTCAATTATCGGATACCCCTGCTGTTTTCAACACATTGCTCATCTTGATCTAAAAAAAACAAAAGCTAAAAACAAAAAGCAAACAACCTGTCTTTCATTGTGTGACTGTGCACATGGAGGAAATAAAGTGTGATGAGCTAAAATAATGGCAGCACGGAGACGGGAATAAAAGAGCTCATGCATTTATAGAACTTAAAATCACATGAAGTCAGAGTTAAGGCCAGGGCTCGAGGGTGAGTCTGGAAAAATAAATTTCTCGTATAAAATGGCAGACATTGACTACTGTCCACAAGCATCTGTGCTCCTTCATCCACAGCACTTTGCTGGATGGCATTTACCACGTCCCTTGCAGGGACTGGGGACACATGTTCGCATTCTGGCCAGTTGTATAGGCAGAGCCACGTGTTAGCCTTCTGCTGAAACCTTGTGTGTGGAACACCAGGTTCACTCTCTCTTCCCTTTCCAGTGGGGTACTTTCACACCCTATAAGGGTGGCAAGCCCCTAGATCAGGGGTTGCCAAATTTTTTCTGTAAAGGACAGATAGAAAATATTTTGATTTTGCAGCTACATGGTCTCTGTCACAACCACTCAACACTGCCTGCCCTTGTAGCCTGAAAGCAGACATAGACCATAAGTAAACAAATGAGCATGGCTGTGTGCCAACTGAACCATAGATGGTAGACACAGAAATCTGAATGGCATCTAATTTTCATGTGTCACAAAATATTATTCTGTTCAATATTTTTAAACCATTTACACATTGGATCAATGTAATTATCATACTTAGCCCACAGGCCATAGTTTGCCCCCACTAGACAAAGATCCTGGATCCCGGTATGACTGTGTGGAGAAGAAACTCTTCCCCCACCCCCTCGCCCCACTGGACAATGACAAGTGAGAAATCAGTTTTATTGGGTTAAATCTCTGAGTTTGGTATACCGGTTACAATACCCCAACACAAAGTAATTGCAGAATCTTGACCATCTCTCAAAGAACAGATATCATACAAACCGTTTCAGAAAAAATTAAAGGAGTTCCTTGAAGAACCACTCATGTTCCCATCTGGGTCCTTGTGACAAGCTTCAGCATCTAGATTTCCTGGAAGTTAAAGATTTATTTATATATATATCTATTTTTTCGCTGAGGAAGATTTTCCCTGAGCTAACACCTATTGCCAATCTTCCTTTATTTTGTATGAAGCCACTGCCACAGCATGGCCACTTGATAGATGAGTGGCGCAGGTCCACTCCTAGCAACTGAACCTGGGCCAATGAGGCAGAGCACGGTGAATTAAACACTAGGCCACAAGAGCCGGCCCGATTTATTTATAATATTTAAGCAAGAAGTTTCTTTTATTCCTCCTCTGCCTCTTCCTCTCACACTTTTTAACATTTGTCAAGGATAATCTGGTGGGATAACTCCCCAACTGTCTTTGAGATAAATCCTACCAGTGACCAATTTCTAAATGGATACCCGAGAACAGAAGTGGTTTTGTCTTAAAGTAATTTGTCTTGAAGAAAGAAGGTAAAATTGTGTTCTTGGCAATGGTGTTTATTTTGACTTGATGTGACAAATTGATAGCACATAATAATTCATATGCAATGACATTTGCAAGCAAGTCCTTTTCTTATCCACAGAAGGAACAGCAAAAGAGACCATTTCATGTAATTCAGAAAATACTATTCCTAAAGCACTATTATTCCACTCTAAAGAATACTCCAAACAGTCAGTGCAATTAAGACCTCTAATATTGCTTGTTTTATAGATTTTATAATTGCATTGCTAATTTTAAAGGGAATATTTCAGGAATGTAAAAGTATATAGAAAAGATTAATTACTAAAATATTTATAATCAGTTTGAAGGTTATTAGACCATATTATCTCATAGCATACACAGGTTTTTCAAGAGGAATTATTTTTGAAAATTTTAATGATTTTTTTACTATATTGAATTTTTAAATAGTAAACTTTTTATATTTGAGATGTAAAGAGATATGAATAACTTTTGGATTATGAAGTACAAATATATCATGATTGAATAATGATTATATTTGTTAATTATATATTATGACAGATAATAGTGACATAACCTTTTAGCAGACTATTGATCACTTTTTCAAAGGTTTAATCCTGTCTTGCCAGGGTTGGCAAGCTTTTTTTTTTCTTCTTTGTAAAGGGCCAGATAGTAAATATTTTTGGTTTTGTGGGCTGTTATATTTCTATGGGAACTATTCACCTCTGCTGTTTCAGGGCAAAAGCAGCCACAGGCAATGTGTAAATGAGGGCCTGTGCCTGTAACCCAATAAAACTTTACTTACAAAAACAGGCCCCTGCCCTGGCTGTAGTTTGGCAACTCCTGTGGAATTGTTTCCCAGTGGCAAGCTGAAAGAGTACATTAAAAAAGTAACTGCCTCACCTCTTAAACCATTGGTATTTAGGAAGAAAATGAAATCAGCAAAATTCAGACTGAGTAGAAATTCTACAGGATAAATGACTCAGTTTCTTCAAAAAACACAGTATAAGAAAAAGAGAAAGAGATAAGGGAGAACCTATAGATCAAAAGAAACTTGAGAGAGACATCAGTCACTGCAATATGAAGACCTTATTTGGATTCTAATAAAAATAAACAAACTACAAAACAAATTTTGAGATAATTGGAAATCTGAAGACTAAATGCATAGTTGATTATAAATAACTATTAACATTTAGGTGCAATTTAAAAAATGAGGATTATTGAGAATGAACTAGATCTGAGTAAATAAAAACCTTTGGAGCAAATATCAGGGAGAAAGAGGTAGTAGTGATTTTAGTAGTATTTTAATGAAGAATTTTCCAGAAATTCTCAGGGTTAATGTCTAAATACAGCCTGTCTTTCTGAATTTATGGTCATTTATGAAAGTCACATAATACAAAAGTAAATAAAATATATTGGAGCAAAGAATTGAAATAGAATTTATTTGGCAAAGTTTTAATAAATTGGCCTCTCTGTAAATATGGAAGATATTTGTTCAAATGCTAATAGCATTACTAAAACAGACCGTGTCTGACTGCCAACATGAAATACGGTATGAAATGATCCTTTTCTGGCAGACATTTCATTCATGATCAGGATGAATAGAGCATACCTGAGCATGCCAAATCATTTATTTTCTGAAACAGCTGCAAAAGAAATACAAAAAAAGAATATTTGCAATAAAATTTAGACATATACATTATAACAATGATGCAAAAATATATTTCTTAGATGTAAAGACAAACTTTCAAAAATAATTTTTATTCTATCAAACACAGTCTATTATTTTCAGAAGAAAAACCATGTATAAGAAATGTCTTCATGTATACTAATTTTAGGAAATAAATTTAAACGCTTGTTTTCTTTTGTATAGATCAAAGTTTCTCAACCTTAGCATCATTAAAATTTCAGGCTGAATAATTCTTTGTTGTGGGGGCTGCTCTTTGTATTGCATGATGTTTAACAACATCCTTGGCCCTTACTTTCTAGATGCCAGTAGCAACATCCTCACCAGCTGTGACAACCCAAAAATGTCTCCAGAAATGGCCAAGTGTCCCCCAGCGGCAAAATCACCCCCAGCTGAGAATGACTGGTGTAGATCATTTCATGTTCTAATATCCAAGGGAAATTAATATCCATCAACACTGCAATATGTTAGGACCTGCAGGCTTACAGAAAGAAATGATATTTCCTAAGTCCTGAATATAAGAAGATATTGGTCTTTAGATTTCTAATTTATACGCAAGCTTGTTGTTAAGCATTCTTTCTGATCAGATTCTTGGTGCATGTTTATCTTGGGGCTTATCTCAGGCTCCAGCAGTACCACTCAGTGGAAACCAGAAGTCCCTCAAATTATGTGGATTTCTCTTTGCCAAATATTCTAATCATTTACAGAGAAACACATGACAGCAAGTCAAGGGCAGACGATCTCAAATGCATTTCAGGAAAAAAAAAATCTCATAAACTGCCCAAGAAAATGACTGAAAATACTCCTTTTCCTTTCTTTTCCATTTATTAAAAAATATTTGTCCAGGGTTCATGATTCCAATTGAAAGCACTTATTTCTATTTTTCCAATAAAATAATTTTTTAATAGAAAAATATAGAAGATATATTTGTGAGGGTGTTTTTGTTTTTTGCCTAATTTATAAATGTAGAAATTACTTTTAATTTTTGTCTCCTCTTTCATTTCTACTTTGCTATGATTTTTTATTTAAAAATTTTTAGTGTTTTGTTAACTACATTTTTGTATCACGATTATAAAATTATATATACATTTAGATCGTGGATACACGAATGTGTGTTGTATTAAACAAAGGAAATGCAAAAGAACCAGAAAATAAGTGACAAAACAGCAACATTAAGCCCTCATATATCAATAATTACCCTAAATGTAAATGGATTGAACTCTCCAATCAAAAGATACAGAGTGGCAGGATGGATTAAAAAGCAAGACCCAACAATAAGCTGCCTCTGGGAAACACATCTCAGCTCTAAAGACAAGCACAGGCTCAAAGTGAAAGGATGGAAGACAATACTCCAAGCTAATGGCAAACAAAAGAAAGCAGGTGTTGCCATAGTCATATCAGACAAAGTAGACTTCAAGATAAAACAGGTTAAGAGAGACAAAGAAGGGAAATATATACTGATAAAAGGGACACTCCACCAAGAAGACTTATCATTTATAAATATATATGCACCCCACATAGGATCACCAATGTACATAAAGCAACTATTAACAAACCTAAAAGGAGACATTAACAACCAGACGATAATAGTAAGGGATCTTAATACCCACTTACATCAATGGATAGATCATCCCGACAAAAAGACAATAAAGAAATAGTGGACTTAAATGAAAAACTGAACGAGAAGGACCTAATAGACATATACAGAGCAGTCCATCCAAAAACAGCTGACTACACATTATTTTCAAGTGCACGTGGAACATTCTCAAGGATAGACCATATGTTGGGAAACAAAGCAAGCCTCAATAAATTTAAGAAGATTGAAATCATAGCAAGTATCTTTTCAGACGATTATGCTATGAAACTGGAAATCAGCCACGAAAAATAAACTGGGAAAAGGACAAAAATGTGGAGATTAAACAACATGCTACTGAACAACGAATGGATCACTGATGAAATTAAAGGAGAAATCAAAAACTATCTGATAACAAACGAAAATGAAAATATGCCATACCAAATCATATGAGATGCAGCAAAAGCAGTCCTGAGAGGGAAACTCATAGCGATACAAGCCCACGACAGCAAATAAGAAAAAGCCCAAATAAGCAACCTTAAATTACACCTAACAGAACTAGAAAAAGAAGAACAAAGAAAGCCCAAAGTCAGCAGAGGGAGAGAAATAATAAAAATCAGAGCAGAAATAAATGAAATTGAGACCAAAAGAACAGTAGAAAGGATTAATGAAACAAAGAGTTGGATCTTTGAGAAGATAAACAAAATTGACAAACCCTTAGCCAGACTTACTAAGAAAAAAAGAGAAAAGATTCAAGTAAATAAAATTAGAAATGAAAGAGAAATTACAATGGATACCACGGAAATACAGAGGATTATAAGAGAATACTAAGAGAAATTATATGCCAACAAATTGGACAATCTAGAAGAAATGGATAAATTCTTAGACTCATACAACCTCCCATAACTGAATCAAGAAGAAATGGAAAATCTGAATAGATCAATCACAAGTAAAGAAATTGAAATAGCAATGAAAAACCTGCCAAAAAATAAAAGTCCAAGACCAGATGGCTTCTCTGGTGAATTTTACCAAACATTCAAAGAAGATTTCAAACTATTCCAAAAAATAGAGGAAGATGGAACACTTCCTAAGTCATTCTATGAGGCCAACATCACTCTGATACCAAAGCCAGACAAAGACAATACAAAGAAGGAAAATTACAGGCCAACATTGCTGATGAACATAGATGCAAAAATCCTCAACAAAATATTAGCAAACAAAATACAGCAGTACCTTAAAAAGATCATACACCATGATCAAGTGGGATTTATATCAGGGATGCAGGGATGGTTCAACATCCGCAAATCAATCGTGATACATCACATCAACAAAACAAAGACTACAAACCACACGATCATCTCAATAGACTCAGAGAAGGCATTTGACAAGAAACAACATTCATTTATGATAAAAACTCTCAACAAAATGGGTATAGAAGGAAAGTACCTCAACATAATAAAGGCTATTTATGACAAACCCACAGCCAACATCAAACTCAACGGGGAAAGACGGAAAGCCTTTCCTCTGAGAATAGGAATGAGCAAGGGCTGCCCACTCTCACCACTCCTGTTCAACATAGTACTGGAGGTTTCGGCTAGAGAAACCAGGCAAGAAAAGGTAATACAATGAATCCAAATAGGCAACGAAGAAGTGAAACTCTCACTATTTGCAGATCACATGATTTTATATATAGAAAACCCTAAAGAATCTGTTGGAAAACTATTAGAAATAATCAACAACTACAGCAAATTCACAGAGTACAAAATCAATCTACAAAAATCAGTTGCATTTCTGTATGCTAATAACGAATGAACAGAAAGAGAGCTCAAAAAGATAATAACATTTACAATTGCATCAAAAAGAATAAAATATCTAGGAATAAACCTCACCAAGGAGGTGAAAGACCTATAGAATGAAAACTACAAGACATTATTGAAAGAAATCGATGATGACATAAAGAAATGGAAAGACATCCCATGCACATGGATTGGAAGAATAAATATAGTTAAAATGTCCATATTACCTAAAGCAATCTACAGTCAATGTAATCCAGTCAGAATCCCAATGACATTCTTCATGGAAATAAAAAAATCAATACTAAAATTCATATGGGGCAACAAAGGACCCCAAATAGCTAAAGAAATCCTAAGAAAAAAGAACAAAGCTGGAAGCATCATGATCCCTGACTTCAAAACATACTACAAAGCAATAGTAATCAAAACAGCATGGTACTGGTATAAAAACAGACATACAGATCAATGGAACAGAATTGAAAGCCCACAAATAAAACCACACATATACAAACAGCTAATTTTTGACAAAGGAGCTAAGAACATACAATGGAGAAAGGAAAGTCTCTTCAATAAATGGTGTTGGGTAAACTGGACAGCCACATGCAAAAGAATGAAAGTGGACCATCTGCTATCGCCATTCACAAAAATTAACTCAAAATGGATCAAAGACCTGAAGGTGAGACCTGAAACTATAAAATTCATAGAAGAAAATATAGGCAACACACTATTTGACATTGGTCACTAAGGAATCTTCTCGGATGACATGCTTACCCAGACTAGGGACACTAAAGAAAAAAGAAGCAAGTGAGACTTGATCAGATTAAAGAGCTTCTACAAGACAAACGAAACCAGAATCAAAGATGAACAGACAACCCACCAGCTGGGAGAAAATATTTGCAAAACATATATCTGACAAGGGGTTAATCTCCATAATAAATGAAGAACTCACACAACTGAACAACAAAACAACAAACAGCCCGATCAAAAAATGGGCAGGGGAAATGAACAGACACTTCTCCAATGAAGATACACAGATGGCCAATAGGCACATGAAAAGATGTTCAACATCACTAATGAAAACAAATGCAAATCAAAACAACACTAAGCTATCACTTCATACCCGTTAGAATGGCTATAACCACCAAGACCAAAAACAACAAATGTTGGAGAGGATGTGGAGAAACAGGAGCCATCATATACAGCTGATGGGAATGCAAAGTGGTGCAGCCTCTATGGAAGACGGTATGGAGATTCCTCAAAGAATTAAAAATAGAAATACCCTATGATCCAGCTATCCCATTACTGGGAATCTACCCAACAAACCTGAAATCAACAATCCAAAGAGGCTTATGCACCCCTATGTTCATTGCAGCATTATTCACTATAGCCAAGAAGTGGAAGCAACCTTAATGTCCCTCCACTGATGATTGGATCAAGAAGATGTGCTATATATATATAATGAACTACTACTCAGCTATAAAAAAAGACAAAATCGTCCCATTTGCAACAACATGGACGGGCCTGGAGGGTATTATGTTAAGCGAAATAAGCCAGAAAGAGAAAGACAAACACTGTATGATCTCACTCATATGTGGAATATAAACCAACACATGGACAGAGAAAACTGTACTGTGGTTACCAGTGGCAATGGGGGTAGAGGGCGGGCACAAGGGCTGAAGGGAGACATATATATGGTGATGGACAAACAAAAATGTACAACCCAAAATTTCACAATGTTGTAAACTATTAAAACACCAATAAAAATATATTTTTAGTTTTTTGTTAACTATAGCATTTTTGTATCACAATTATAAAAGTATATCTCCACTTGGACTGTGGATACACGAATGTGTGTCGTCTCATTCTTCAGACTTTAAAAATATTTTAAAAATATCTTTACTGAATACTTAAATAAAATAACTTCTGAAAAATATGTACACATCTACTCTCACTGCTTTTCTGATGCCATATTTTTTCTTCCTTTTTGTCTATTTCTGATAAAAAGCCATGTTGTTTCTATGACTCTACCCTGACTTTCAAATATATGTGCTGATAAATGGCTCTGGATAAAATACAATACTGGATAAAAAGTATAACACTGAACACTAGATATAAAATACTATACTGAAATCTAAGCACTGCTTTTTAATTTATGCTTACTTTCATAATTACTGATGGTTAATCTTCTAAAGGATCTTAATTGTACTAAAAACCTTATTAGCTATGCATGCCCAAAAAACTAATTTTTTCATTTTTTCTGATATTGAGACAGCATGATTTGATATCTAAAAAAATATGTTAGTTATCTGATAGTCAGTCTAAAACCAAATTACCCCAAATCTGGCCACCTTTTTGGTATGATCAGACACAGAGAAAGGCCTCTCTGCCCACAAGAAGGGCATGGGGAAAGTCAACTGCTATTAACTAAAGTTAAATTTAAGTTTGTAAAAGGAGAGAACATTTCATCCTCTCCCTTTTCCTTGCTCTACCCTAACTTGTCCTTGAGGTCGGCACATATTATTTTACATTCAAAGCCATTACCACCCATATCTTCTGCAGAAGGGATGTGCAGTGCCTGCACACTTGAGCTCTCAGTGCTCACCACCGACGAGCTCACTGAATTCCACCCTCTGATGCTCGACCCTCTTCCCAGCTCCCAGTGCAGCCCAGGGCAGCATCTGCAGACACGATGGCAATATGGGGGTGTTAAAAGAACTCATCTAAACCACCCTAGGTGTTATTAAGCCTGGTGTTGAGAACAGGGCACACAAAATGAATATTGTATGAATGAATGAATAAATGACTCATAAACAAACAAATGATTACTCTCAGTTCACATCTCCTCCCCAGCAGTATCCAATCCCTTAAAAAGTCATTAGCATGTTTTCTTTTTTCCCAACTTCACAATTCACAACATTGGTGCTCATTGCTTTGTCTGGTTTTCTAACTCTAAATCCCTCTTCTCCTAAAAGTGTTATATATATATAATTGCATTTTAGTGGTTACCTTGAGGTTTGGGTAAAAAATCTTGTGTAAGAGATAGTCCATTATCTGATGGCCTCCTATTTCCTTATACTAAGTCAATTCAATCACTTTCCTTTTCCCCTTCTAAGTTGTTCTCGTTATACCTTATTCTATCTTGTGTTGTGGCTGTGTGTTTACAGAGATGAGGTTAAATTTATTTTTGGTAAGTTTCTTCCTTGGATCTTTGAATTTACTATTTAAGCGGTTGTTAACCTATTCTGGTAAAGATCTACTATTTTTCTGAGTTTGTCTACCTACTTTTCTCCTTGCTCCAAGCTTTGTGTTCCCTTTCTCTTCTTTTTTCAGGCCTGAGGGCCTTGTTGAGTATTTCTTGTAGTGGTGGTCTCGTGGCCATGAACTCCCTTAGCTTTTGTTTATCTGGGAGAGTTACTATTTCTCCATCATATTTGAAGGATATTTTTGCTGGATAGAGTATTCTTGGCTGAAAGTTTTTGTCTTTCAGTATTTTGAATATATCATTCCAGTCTCTCCTAGCCTGTAAAGTTTCTGTTGAGAAATCCGCTGAGAGCCTGATGGGAGTTCCTTTGTACATTATTTTTTGTTTTTTTCTAGCTGCCCTTAATATTGTTTCTTTGTTGTTGACCCTGGCTAGCCTTACCACTAGGTGTCGTGGTGAAGGTCTTTGTCTGTTAATATATATAGGTGTCCTGTTGGCTTTGCTTACTGGTATTTCCTGCTCCTTCTCCAGATTTGGGAGTCTCAACTATTATTTCCTTGAATAGGCTCTCTGTTCCTCTTTCCCTCTCTTCTCCCTCAGGAATACCTATAATTCTTATGTTACATTTTCTAATAGAGTCAGATATTTCTCGGAGTCTTTCTTCATTTCTTTTTAGTCTTAGTTCTCTCTCCTGTTCCATCTGGAGTATATCTGTATTCCTATCCTCTAAAGTGCTAATTCTTTCCTCCATATTGTCAGCTCTGTTCTTTAAAGATTCCAGATTCTCCTTTATCTCCTCCATTGTTTTCTTCATCTCCATCAGCACTGATTGGTTTTTCTTTATGATTTCAATCTCTTTTGTGAAGAAACTCCTAATCTCATTGAATTGTTTGTGTGTGTTGTCTCATATTTCGTTGAGGGTTTTTATGATAGCTATTTTGAAATCTCTGTCATTTAGTTTATGGATTTCTGTGTCTTCGGGGTTGATTTCTGGGTGCTTGTCATTTTGTTTCCGGTCTGGTGATTTCATATATTTTTGCATGTGGTTCCTGTGTTGGTTTTGTTTTTCCTCATCCTGGAAATCTCTGGTTGCAATTTCCACCTGCCGCCACTGTCTGGTGGTAAAGGGCTGTGTAGTCTAAGCCCCCTGTGCTCTGCCCCAGTTTTTCTGCTGTGATCCGCAGTTTTGTTTTCTGTTTTTTGCTTTTTTTTCCTGCTGCGATCCACAGGTCCAGTCGTTTGATCAGGTCTGCCGCGGATCGCTTGGTCTGGTCTGTCGCAGATCTCTTGGTCTGATCTGCCATGGATCGCTAGGTCTGGTCTGGTCGGTTGAGCTGCAGAGTCCGGTTTGTGGGGAGCGGGGAGCTCTCTCTTTTGCCCTCTGGGTCCCTGATGTGGGAGGCTTCTCGTTTGTCCCTCTTTCTCTGCTCTCTGGCGTGCTCAGATATTGATGGTAGCCCTGTGGCTCTTCTGAGTCCTCTGTGCGGGAGTTTCCCACTGGCTGAGAGAGTCTGAAGAGCCACGGTTTCCCCGCCGAGGGCCGCCCCTCCCCCCTCTCTGGGAGCCACGCGGACCCGGGATTGCTGATCTGATGGGGAGGGAGAGGAGTTCTCCTTACCTCTCCCCACTTCCTTCCGGGGGCCCAGCACGTTCTGCTCTCAGATGTGCGGCAGTGTGGATCTTTCCGCTCTAGCTTTTCACTGTCTGGGATTCCGTTGTTGGTCTGTGACTGTTGCTTTTGTTGTATCTTGTCGGGGGAAGAGTTCACGGGAAAGCTCACTCCGCCATGATGCTGACATCACATATATAATTGCATTTTAAATGAAAGTGATTTTATTTTAATTTTGTTTTGGATATTTCTAACAGCCCTGGAGATGGCTGACAATGTTCCAGGAGGCTGCAAATCAGAGTTGCTAAAAAGTTCAGTAGGAGAAAACGTGGAGTACTGCTCAGTAGAATCATTTCTCAGTGGTATTTATGCACCTGTCTGCTCAAGCCAGAGCAAATGCTCACCAACCTGTTGCATAACTTGTCTTTAACACCAGGTCATTTCTCGCCTTCAGGATTGACATTGGCTCATTTTGTAATTAATGTGTACTTCAGAGGTTCTAATGAAAGTTTTATATTGTAAAATGCCAACAGACCAATCTATCCTTAGCACACTGGTCACACATTATCACTCACAACACACACACACACACACACTCACACACAGAGACACACCCTCACACTCAACACTTATGTTAAAAAGAAGCCCTCTGCCTAGCTTGGCTGGCCACAGAGTCTACCAGTTCATTCTTGCTCATGCTAATTCTTTTCCTGAACCCACGGGGCTATTTACAAACTTAAAGAAAGGAAGCATATCATGTGAAGCAGGCAGCTAAGAAATAAATTAGTATTATGCAGAAGGAAAACGCAAAAGATATCCCTTGGAAGAGGCAATTTAATTCACCAAATATTTGAATAGTTGCTATGTCCAAAGACTGTTTAAGCTATGTTGCAACACAAAATGAATAAAGCACAAGACCTGTCTTCAAGAAGTATCTCTGCCTTGTTTACATGGCCCACAGTTGTCTGCCTCCATTTCCAAATCTACCCCTGATCCCGGTCCTCTTCACCCACCTCCAGCCACTGCCTGCCTTCCATGGAAGCTTCAGTAACTGCTTACAGCTGCATGCCACCAACTGCACACACTTGCACCTGGCCTTCCCATTGCAGGCCTACCCACCTGCAGCTTCACTGTTCACTCTGACTCATTGCAGTGACTTCTGTACCTCTGACCCTGTGTCACAGAGAACATATTGGTGGTTGGTAGAGGTGGGGAGTGAGAGTGGGTCAAATGGGTGAAGGGGATCAAAATGTACAAACTTTCAGTTATAAAATAAATAAGTCATGAGGATGTATTATACTCCAGGTTGACTAAACAATACTGTTTTGTATATTTGAAAGTTGTTGAGAGTAAATTTAAAAGTTGTCATCACAACAGAAAAGAAATCTGTAACTTGTGTGATGATGAATGTTAACTACTGTGGTGATCATTTTGCAATAAATAAAAATATCATATTAGTAGCACAACTGAAAGTAATGTAATGTAATGTTATATGTCAATTATATCTCCATTCTAAAAGTGATAAGAGATAAAAAGTGCTAGTGAGATGTGGAGAAAAAGAAACACTTGTCAACAGTTGGTGGGAAAGTAAATTGGTACAGTCACTATAAAAAAGAGTATGGAGGTTCCTCAAAAAATTAAAAATAGAACTACAGTTTGATAGAGCAATCTTACTGCTGGTTATATACATGAAGGAAATGAAATCACTATCTCAAAGAGATATCTGCACCCCCATGGTTATTGTCGATTATTTATAATAGCCAAGCCATAAAAACAATCTAAGTATTCAACAATGGATGACTGGATAAAGAATATCTGGTGTATCTCTCTCACACACACAAAAGAAAACTATTCAGTCATAAGAAAAGATACCCTGCCATTTGTGACAATGTGGATGAAACTTGATGGTATTATGCAAAGTAAAGTAAGTCAGACAAAGACAAATACTGTATGATCTCACTTATATGTAGAATAAAAAAAAAACAACTCAGGAACAGAGAATAGAGTAGTGATGCCAGGGTAGTGTGGGGCAGGAGGAAGGTGGTCAAATGACAGAAAGTTCAAATTATAAGATAAACAAGTTCTGAGATGTAATATACAGCATGATGACCATAGTTAACAATATGGTATTGTACACTTGAGAGTTCATAAGAGAACAGATGTTAAAATTTCTCAGCACATGTACAAAAAATTGTGATGGATGTGTTAATAGCCTTACCGTATACTAATTTTACAAAATATATGTATATCAAATCACCACATTGTAAATCTTAACTGTAATGTTATATGTCAATTATATCACCGTAAAGCTGAAAAAAATTTAATTAAAAATAAAATAAAATTAACTCAGTGAACAGTTTGTCCCTTCATTTCATCCCAAGAACTATGAAAGTGAGTAAGCCAAGGGGCACAGAAAGATTAGGGTGCGGAAATGGGTGATTATGGGTGTAGAAGGAGTATTGAAAGAGTCGTGCTAGCATTACATCTAATGGCGGAAAACAAGCTTTTTGGTTTCATCTTGCTCCATTAATTCTTACTAAAATTTACTTGTGGGGTGTTAACTATGTACCCATGCCATCCCTCAAATTCTGATTTGGTGGGCATGGGGTGGGACCTGGGCACCTGTACTCTCTAAAATCTCCAGATGAGTCCTTTTTTGACCTGTGGTCAATAACCACTTCCATGGTGAATATGCTCACACTTTATCTATGACTTGAAGGAATCATTTTAATAGTATCTGAAGAGTTACATGTTGCCTCATCTGTTTGGCCATGAAATATGCCTATATATTGCAGTCCTTGGTTTTTACATGAAAACTTACTGGGGTAAATGTGCAATGCTAGTGCTGTCTCTGGCTCATGGAAGGAAAATGCATTGGCAGAGCTCTTACCATAATATTCTTATAGCTCTGGGTGACAGATTTTATGACAGTTTCTTTCAAGGATGAGCATACAGTGTGAGTATTTATCCCCATCAATATGTGAGTGGCCACGGAAAACAATAACTGAAGAATTAAACTTTGAAAAGAAACTCACTTTGTCTACTACATAATGTGGGTATGGCTGAGAATTCACAAGAGGCTCATTACCATCTTGCTCTATTGAGGCAGGCAAATAGTTCTCCAGGCTTCCTCTAAACATGAGTTTGTTTGGTATTCAGGATTTTAATATCTATTCCCTAAAAATGAAATATGTTTTAAATTCATGTCATTCTATTAACAAAAATGAAAATGTAGTTTGAGACTTTTAAAAAATCCAACTGTTTTGTGGACTTTCTTAGTTAAAAATATATGTGTTTTCATTATTATTTTGTAGTGCTTTCATCTATTTTCTTCTGTTCAACTGATATAATCTGTTTTAAAAATGCATTTCTAGAAAATAATAATTAAAAATTATGGAAAAATTGTGGCCATATGATTTCAGGGAATTTAAAAGGAACATTTTTTTGATTTGTACCAGAAGGTCTGCCATTTCAGAGAAAATGCTGCAATATTTAAGAAGTTAAAAACAGGTACCTTAACCCAACTTTAATTTGTGAGTTCAGGAAAGTTGATTTAGAGAGCTCCTAGAGTATTTTCAGTGCTTTATTGATATCTAGAGAAAACTACACTAATATGAATCATGAAAAGCCATGAACTGTAAGTGCCTATAAGTAAGGAAATATGTTAAAGTTGTCTCCATGGAAGATAACAGATGAGACTCAAGTCCTTACACTCTATAATTTATGTTAAAATCTTTGACACCACTAAATACTAAACACAAACCTGCACACTGGCAATTGGAGATATACATTTTAAATTGCTTGGGAAATTACTAAATCAAATTTTAATCTTAGGTAAAGTTGATCAAATAATAGATATTCCCCCTTGAAACTGAATTCCCTTCGAAAATCTTTAAAACTTCTGGACTTCTGGCTTCTAGTTTACCATGTAAGGAGCTTAGAAACCGCCACTCCACCCTAACAACCAAGAAAAAGCTGAACAAACTGAAAAATCGACGTCTTAAGTTTGTAAGAAAAGTTATGTCATAGGGCAGACTGCTGCTCTCAAAATGGGAGAGAAAAACAGATGAAAACAGAGAATCACAACATTTTGGAGTAGAGACCTTCACAGAAATCAGTACCGGCACACAATATCTGGCGATCAAGAAAAAAATTACAAGACATACTAAAAGGCAAAAACACAATTTGAAGAGACAGAGCAAGCATCAGAACCAGACACGACTAGGATGTTGAAATTATCAGGTCAGGAATTTAAAACAACTGTAATTAATATGCTAAGGTCTCTAATGTATAAAATAAGCAGCATGCAAAAACAGGTCCATATATGCAGATGAAAATTCTAAGATAAAAATTAAAAATAAACATTAGAGATCAAAAAGACTGTAACATAAAGGAAGATCATTTTTGATTGGCTTATTAGTAGACTAGACAATGCAGAGGAGAGAATCTCTGACCTTGGGGATATACGAATAGAAACTTTTAAAACTGAAAAGCCAAGAGAACAAACACAGAAAAAAAAATAATATTCAAGAAGTGTTCCACAACTATAGAACGTATAACGTGCATAATGGGAATACCAGGGGGAGAAGACAGACAGAAAAGAAGAGAGGAAATATTTGAAATAATAATGACTGCAATTCCCCTAATATCAGACACCAAACCACAGATCCAAGAAGCTCAGAGAATGCTAAGCAGGAGAAATGTCAAAACAAACAAACAACTACATGTAGGCATATCACATTCAAATTTCAGAAAATCAAATATAAAGGAAAATCCTGAAAGAAATCAGAGGAAAAGAACACTTCATCTACAGAGGAGAAAAGATAAGAGATACATTCAACTTCTATTCAGAAACGATGCAAGCAAGAAGATAGTGGAGTGAAATATTTAAAGTGTTGAGAGAAAAAGACCCAGTAACTTAGAACTCTGTGAAACTGAGTCCTCATATTAGCATGCAAAACTCTGTGCTGTAAATTTTTCATGGCTTCTCATCTTACTCTCACAATGTGCTTTGGAAAACACTCAGAACTGCATACAGGCAAGCTAATCAGTAACCAGTAGAAAGAATAACTTGTTAGTAGAAAATTTATGGCCTCTACCTAAAACTGTTCCTTCTGTCCCAGATAAGGGAGTAATTGATGTTTTCTTAGATTCCTCAGGGATGGTACACTCAGCATATTCAAAATTTTTTGCCCAAGGAGAGGTGCCCAACAGTTTTGAGTCACCTAACTTTTCTCAGCCGCCTCCCCACTCCCATTTGCCTTATATAAGTTGCTTCTAAATCAGTTCCCCTTTAAGATTTTTGTTTTAGGATGATAGTTCACCATCTTCCAATCAGCTAGCTTGGTGCTTAATAAAGTTCTTTCTCTACCACCACCTTGCCTCATGACTGATTGGCTTTTGTTGTGCAGCGGGTAGATGAGGCATTGCTTGGTAACATCTGTACCTCCAAAATTATCCTTCAAAATAGAAGGAGGGGACTTTTTCAGATAATAAAAGTTGAGAGAATTTGTTGTCAGTAGATCTGCCTTGCAAAAAACATTAAAAGTTCTTCAGAGAGAAGGAAAAGGATATATGTTAGAAACTCAGATCTATATAAAGAATGGAATAATATTGCAAAATGAGTAAGTGAAGATAAAATGAAAACTTTTCTGTCATTCTCAATTGATCTAACAGGTAACAGTTTGTTCAAAAGAGTAATTTTAACAATGTATTCAATTATGCATACTTATATATGTATAAATGCTTATATATTAGTGAAATAAATGACAGCAATGATACAACTAGTGGGAGGAAGAAATTAGGATTATTTTGTTATTGTAAGGTACTTGTAATACCTATGAAGTAAGCATAGTGTTATCTAAATGTGGACTTGGAGGATGGTGTCAAAATGGCAGTGTAGGTGGACCACAGACACAACAAATTTACAACTACTCTTGGAACAATTATCCCTAAGAGAGAACTGAAAATCGGATTGAAAGAACTCCCACAACAAGGGAGAGTACTGACTGAGGTGAAAAAGGCAGAAATTCCTTTCTCCGTATGAAAAAAGCCACCTTCACAAGGTGTAGCACTTCGTGGCTGTCTGGGAGCAATCCTAAGGTACAAAGCCTTCCCCGGAAGAGCACGGAATCTGAGCAGGGGAGTGTTACTACTATAAGAAGCTTTTGACTCAGCACAACCAAGATGAGTGTCATAATATCTGGCTCTTCTAGCTATTAACCACAATGAGGAATACGCCTAGAAAAGATATTGGACATAAAGGGAAAAAAAGGCCACCCTTAAATGGCCCATGCACAAATTCACCCATTTTGGAAGGCAACCTAAAAGCAGAAAGAAAGGTGCACAGTCGTTTGGTGAAAAGATACTCACCTGATAGGCTCTGGGTGCATCTTGGTGAGTGATGAGACCACCCCAGGGGCTGAGACATTGGTGGCAGCCACTATTGTGACCTAGTACAGGCATGGTGACACAGATGCTGGAAGACCCCATCGGAGATCTTCCCCTAGCCTGTTAGCCCAGGGTCTGCCACCCACTAGAGCACTGATTTAATCCAGCTCAGCTAGGGCAAGCAGCCTGCCCTAGGGACTGGCCCCACCCAACAACAAGCCTTCAAGCACCTTGTGGGCCTAATTATGCTGGGCACCTGGAACCTTTGCAGGCCAGCATGTAGGTCCATCTCTGTGGGGCAGGGAATGCACAAGGAGTGGGTGGAGTGTGTGGGCACTGGTGGTGTGTGGGGCCACTGCAGTGGGGTGACTGGGTCTGCTTCAGGGGGTCAGGATGCATGCATGGGACAGGAATGTGTTGACAGGGTGTGTGGCCCTGTGGGCAGTGGGGCTTAGCTGCAAAAGACTTGTGCTTTTCAAAGAGCCACATAGGGGACCAACCCAACATTCCAAAGCTGGACACAACTGGATGTTCCCATGCCTGGGGGAAATCCTCAGCTACAATCCTAAAAGAACTGACAAGAACTTTGCATGTCGGATCCCTACAGCAATTGTCAGCCCCTGAGCCTAGCAACCAGCCACTCAGTAGGCCTCTGAGGGGGCCTACTCAGTAAACATAAAAACTGCCACAGGAATGTGCTCTTAGACCTTGCAGCCAACAGTGCTGGGGCTCCCCATACCCAATAGAGTGACTGAAGGGTACAGAGCAGCCAAACACAGCTGAGCTTTACAACCAGCTGGCCAGGGGGACAGCCTAGCCTCCCCATGCACCTGCAGCAACAGCAAGTCGGCCACAACAGAAAGACACACAGCCCATACAGGGGACACTCCTGGAAGATGTGGAACTGTGGATGAGAGGGAAGCACACTGCTGGGCCTCATAAGGCATCTCTTGCATAAGCTACCTCTCCAAGATCAGGAGACGTAGCTGAACTACCTAATACACAGATATAAGCACAGAGGAAGAGGCAAATGAGGACACAAAGGAATATGTTCCAAATAAGAGAACAGGACAAAACCCCAGAAAATTAACTAAAAAAAAAAAGAAATAAACAAGCTACCTGATAAAGAGTTCAAACAAAAAGTCATAAGGATGTTCAATGATCTTGGGAGAAGAATGGATAACTCAGTGAGCACTTCAACAAAGAACTGAAAAATATAAAAAAGAACCAATCAGAAATGAAGAATAAAACACTAGAAATGAAAATTCACTAGAGGGACTCAATAGCAGAGTAGAAGATACAGAAGAACAGATCAGCAACGTGGGCAGAAGACTAGAGGAAACCACCCAAGCTGAACATATAAAATAAAAAAGAATTAAAAAAGAGGGAGGACAGTCTAAGGGACCTCTGGGACAACATCAAGCACATTAACATCCATGTTATATGTGTTCCAGAAGGAGAAAAGAGAAACAAAGGGGTAGAAAATACATTTGAAGAAATAATTACTGAAATCATTCCTAACCTAAGGAAGGAAACAGACATCCAGATACAGGAGGCACAGAGAGCACCAAACAAGATAAACCCAAGGAAGCCCACACCAAGGCACATTATAATTAAAATGTCAAGAATTGAAAACAAAGACAGAATCCTAAAAGCCTCAAGAGAAAGGCAACAAGTTAAATACAAAGGAAACCCTGTAAGGCTATCAGCTGACTTATCAGCAGAAACCTTACAGGCTAGAAAGGAGTGGCAAGATACATTTAAAGTGCTGGCAAGGAAAAAAACGCACAACTAAGAATACTCTACCTGGCAGGGTTATCATTCAAAATGGAAGGAGAGATAAAGAGTTTTTCAGACAAGCAAAAACTAAAGGAGTTTATCACGAAGAAAGCACCATTGCAAGAAATGGTAAAGTGATGTATTTAAGTGGTAAAGAGAAGGCCACAAATAGTAATAAGAAAATTATCCAAAAGAAAAACGCAATAAAATCACTGGTAAAAGCAAATACAGTAAAGGTAGAGATCACCCACCAATGAACATAATATGAAGGTCAAAAGACGAAAGTACTAAAATTATCTATTTCTATAGTAACAGGGTAATGGCTACACACACACAAAAACAGAGGTTAGAAATGATATCAAAAACATAAAACGTGGGACAAGGAGAGCAAAAGAGTAGAACTTTTAGCAAGAGGTCAAACTAAAGGAACCATCAACTTTATAATATATATTGCTACAGATGTAGGTTATCATACGTGACCCGCATGGTAATCACAAACCAGAAACCAATAATAAATACACAAAAAAATTAAGAGAAAGGAACCCAAGCACAACACCAAAGAAACTCATCAAACCAAAAGGCAAGAGAGCAAGAGAAGAAGCAAGGAACAGAGAGAACTACTAAAACACCTAGAAAAAAAGTAACAAAATAGCAATAAGTACACACTTATCAACAGTTAATTTAAATGTCCATGGACTAAATGCTCCAATCAAAAGACATAGGGTAGCTGACTGGATAAAAAACAAGACCCATATATATGCTGCATACAAGAGACACACTTCTGACCTAAAGACACTTACAAACTGAAAGTGAACAGATGGAAAAAGTCCATACAAATGGCAATGAAAAGAGAGTTGGAGTAGCAATACTTACATCAGAAAAAATAAACTTTCCAACAAAAACTGTAACAATAGTCAAAGAAGGGCACTACATAACGATAAATGGAACAATCCAATAACAGGATATAACACTTATAAATATCCATGCACCCAACATACGTGCATATAAATATGTAAAGAAGTTATTACCAGACATAAAAGGAAAAATAGACAGTTAACACAATAATAGTAGAGGATTTTAACACTCCACTTACATCAATGGATAGATCTTCCAAACAGAAGATCAATAGGGAAACAGTGGACTTAAATAACACATTAGATCCGATGGAGTTAGTAGATATATACAGAACATTCTATCCACAAACCACAGAATACACGTTCTTTTTGAATGCACATGGAACCTTCTCCAGATCACATATTAGGCCACCAAACAAGTCTTAGTAAATTTAAGACTGAAATAATACCAAGCATATTTTCTGACCACAACAGTATGAAACTAGAAATCAGCTACAAGAAAAAAACTAGAAAAGCCACAAATATGTGGATATCAAACAAAACACTACAGAACAACTATTGCATCAATGAAGAAATCACAGGAGAAATTAAAATCTACCTGGAGACAAATGAAAATGAAAATACGACATGCAAAAATATATAGGATACACTAAAAGCGGCACTAAGAGGGAAATCTATAGCAATACAGGCCTACCTCAACAAACAAGACTAATCTCAAATAAACAATCTAGAGTGCACCTAAGGGAACTAGAAAAAGAAGAGCAAAGGCCCAAATCAATAGAAGGAAGGAAAAAATAAAAATCCAAGCAGAAATAAATGAAATAGAGACTATCTTTTGGATTGTTTTGAAGATTAAACAACTAAGCTATTGTCCAGAAAATGCTTAACAAAGGGCCTGGAAAACAGTGAGCCTTCTATACATTTTAGATAGTTACAGTAATAGGATGGTAATAGAAGCAGCAGCAGCAATAGTAGTAATAGTTGTTGGTATAGATAAGAGTAATGTTACCCATTGGTATTGGAAGTGGTAAAGGAATTATTAATATATATAGTAAGAAGCAGTGTTTGCAATAGTAAAATTGCAGAATTAAGTAGCAAAGCTAATACTAATATTAGTGTTAGAAATACACTTAACACTAATATTAACATTTGTAATAATATTATTGGTTACTAGCAATAGAAAGATAATTGCTATTATCAGTACTTATATATAATCTACACTTTCAATATCATTGCACAGTAAATTAAAATAACGCAGTATAAAATCGACCTTTTGCAGCAGAAATTGTTATATATTTTGTACACTGAGTTATTCTAGAGTGTGATAGCATTTTCCCTGCCCTCAAAGACGGTAACTATATCTTGGAGCAGTATTAGGAAAAAAGAGAGTAAAGCATGTAAATTAAAGAGAAGGAAAGCAGTAAAGGAATCATTGAAGTAAGGATTATTTATAAGTTGTACTGATTACCACTGAGGAGAAAATCCTACACTGAAAAGAATACAGGAGCATGCCTGAAACAGAAAGAAATGAACATATTATTCCAGCAACAGTAGCTTCCAAACTACCATCAATTCTTCATTTCCCTACAGCCCACCACCTGTTAGGGAAGGATGGTGGTGAAAGCATTCTGCTAAAAGGTCTACATATCAAGACGTATATACACTAACTGAACTTCATCGCAACAAATAGATGCCACACTGTGCCTACCTCTAATCACCTGCACTATCCTGGTACAGTCAGTTCTGCTTTCATACTTGTTTTGTAAATGTGAATTTGTTTCAGTGGGATGGATACATTCGAAAATGATTTGGGTATGTACAATTTCCTCTGAGATAATCACTATGTTAACCTAGAAAACTGCACCCAACCGAACCAAGCTCCACAGGAATATAACAAATGTACATGCACCCACATATAACTCACAGACCAAGTCCTCAGTTCATCACTTCACAAATTTAGTAGAAGCCACACCCAGGTACACCTGCTATACACCTTTTGTTCTGATTTCAGATAACCTTCCTTCCACTCCCTTTCACAATAACTCACAAACTGCAACTCTTCCAAGGTCCACTTCCACAACCAAATTGCAGATGTTTTCAAGGGAAAGTTACACATGCATTGCAGTATTTATTTATGTATTTGCCGTTTAGTTTTTGTAGAAATCTGCCACCCTCTTTTATTTGGTTCCTATTTTTAAAATAATTGTGTCATGAATATTTGAGTACTGTGCCCTTACTGTACAACTTTGCCTATTGCTATAATATTAACAACATGTATGTCACATTACAGCAGAACTGACTGTATTAGTCTTCCAAGTCTTCTCCAGTATAAGAGAGATATATTACTGTCAAATTTCTCTAAAGGAATATACAATCAAGGAGACAGAACGTTGTGGCCTACCTAGTGCAACTGTCAAGGAAAACTATAAAACTCCCTAAGATTAAGACTTTTCTCACCCCTCAGAGTAGAACAGGGTACTGAGAAGGAAGCAAGCTCTTAGACAAGTATGAAGAGGTAATAACAATTGGAAAGCTCTTGGAATTCCAGAAGGGACTCTGGTCATCAAACCAGTTCCTTTTGTTCATGATACCCACAAGACTACAATTCCCAGCATCTCATGTTGTTAGATCAGCCTCAGAAGGAATCCTCAAGGATGAGAGCAGAGGTGAAACATGTGCCTTTTTGTCTGTTCTCTCCTTTCAAACTCAGGCTGCTTTATGAGGACAAGCATGATAACTTGGAAGCTGCATACTGCAGATGATGGATCCAAAAGTTAGAAGGAATTTAGGTCTCTATATCACCACTTGGAGGAAACTTTATGAGAGCAAGACATAATTTCAGTATTGAAGGCATTACATATTTTGGAATTATTTTGTTACAGCAGCTTTACCTTAATTTATTAAATCCAGATGGGCTGGCCAACAGAGCATGCTGAGCCCTTGTGTTCTGTTCCAGCCTAAAAGTTAAAAGGTTAATGGAGAAGCATTTTCAGCAGCGTTCAAGAAGTCTGTACACTTTCTATGAAACAGCTTCTCCGCTATGTTGACAGGAAGCTGCTGTGCCTAAGACGGCAGAGTTAAAACTCATCCTGGTTTGAAATGTTAAGGGCAAGATTGCCAGGGCTACCTTCTCAAGAGTATCACTGCAAGCTACACATTTTCTTATGGGCTTAGACTGTTTAAGTTTCTAGAGTTTAGCTGCTTTGGATAACAAGGTGAATGATAAGAAATGCTTCCTTTTCATAGCACATCATACCCATAACATGACGCCAGCATTGCTATTGCACTTTATATTTCTGAAAGTGCTTTAGCATTCATATTCCCTTTGAAACGCACAATAACCTAATGAGGTGATTGTTACCTCTAGTGAACTGTAGGAGTTAGATAACAGAGAATAAGAAAGTTTCCTTTCAAGGAATTTACAGTCCAGTGAGGGGAGAGGGAAACATGAGTGAGCACAAGACAGCTGCATAACCAAGAATTCCACTTCTGGGAATATGAACACAGAAATACATACATACATTCATGAAAAGATAGGCACAGAAATGATCAGAAGACCTTTGTAAAAATTGAAAACTCCACAAATAGCCATCAACAGTAAAATGGATAAATAAACTGAGGATCTTCATACAAGGGAATACTGTAAAGTACTGAGAATAAATGAACTCCAACTACACACAAACTTAAATAAGTCTTGTAAACATTACTTGAGTGAAAGAAGCCACATACCTCTATATGATTCCATTTATATTAAGTTAAAAAACAGGTAAAACTGATGGAGATAGAAGGCAGGATATTGATTAACTTCAGGAAAATGTCCAGGGAGGGTCACTGAAGTTTAAGTTATATTTTATTTCTTGATCTGAGTGGTTGTCACACGGGTGTATTCAGTTTATGAAAATTGATTGTCTACATTTATTATCTAATTGTCCGTAAATAGTTGTAGTGAAAACATCTTAACCTAAGCTCATAATAAGAAAGCACAATAAGGATGACATTTTTTTAATCTTAAAACATAGAAGCTCTTCAGGTTATACATGACTATTACGTACATACATAACTACTAAGTATACATGTCCCTAAATAAACTATCCACACTGCAGTGGAGTTTTGATGTCCACTTCCTAGGAAGTAGACACGTAGGATAATCTAGTAGGGCTGGCCCAGGGTCCACATCCTCTCCTGTTTCTTCTATTTGCTTAAGCAAGCCTACTTTCCTACTGTGGTTTCTACACTTCTCTTCAAAGTGTCCACCTGTCACAGCAAAACAATCAGTTACCAAAGGAGAAACAGCTTATCGGCCTTTTGTTTTGAATCCTTTGACTCCTCACTACATAGCACGTGTGGGTGATTAGATCTCCCTTGTTGTAAAGAAAGCAAGCATGGCAGGAGACTATGAACATTAACAACACAATTCCTCTTCAAGTTTTTTAAAATCTGTTTGGGAAGAGAATGTGTTACTGTGCAAACGGCATCATCTGCTCGCCACAAGACAAAAGCCAATTGCCAAGAGGCAAAACGTTGGCAGGAAAGCTAGCAAATCAAAAGATGGTGGACTAACATCCTAAAGAACAATCTTAAGTGCGACACAAAATCTTACAGTAGTTACATAGGCTGGTGGATTATAGGGGAGGAGGTTAGGAATGTTGACTCTCTGGTGTTACAGACTGGGAGTGCCACATCAGATCTTTCAGTTTTCATTTATGATGGCCATCAGCGTAGACTCTTCCCTGGGGGTCATCACATTCCTAAGGAACTCAAGACAACAAAGTTATCATCCTATCACAGCTGGAGGTATAGGCACAAACAGGGGTCGTAAAATCTACAGAGCAGTTAGATTTCTGGGAGAGTGCATATCCAGCTGGGTTAGTTAGTTAGAGGTCATTCAAAGTTACAATATGGTTTCTTTTCTACCACATGGCTTCCCTTATGTCAACCTTGTGTTGAGCCAGTATCAAAAGGATTATTAACAGTAGACATATCTACACAGAGAATCCTTTATAAGTGCAAAGTGATAATATTTATACTCCCATTTAGGCAGAATTCTAAAAAAATCCAAAAAGATAAATGTATTTATATATCTAAACCTGTGTTTATATATTTATTTGTAATTCTCTTATCATCAAGAATTACTTGGTATTTAATGATGCAGGACAGACCTCAGCAAACTTTCTTCAGAATTGCAGATATTTCAGGCTTTGTAGGTCATGTGGTCTCTGTCATAACTACTCAATTCTACCATTGTAGTGTGAAGGCAGCCATGCAGACAATATCTAAATGAATGAGCATGGCTGTGTTCCAATAAAACTTTATTTATGGACACTAAAATTTGAATTTCACATAATTTTCACATGCAAAATATTCTTCTTTTGATTTATTCCAACTATTTAAAAATGTAGCTTCTGGCCCTACAAAAACAGACAACACATTGGATTTTTCCCAGAAGTTGAAGTTCGTCAAGCCCTGACTCTTGACCTAAGAGATGGAAAAATGTTTAAAGAACTTCTAAAACAACAATAAATCTATCGATTATTGGGGTTGGCCCTGTGGCATGGTGGTTAAGTTTGTGTGCTATGCTTTGGCAGCACGAGGTTCAAGGGTTCGGATTCCAGAGGTGGACCTACACACCACTCATCAAGCCATGCTGTGGTGGTGACCCACATACAAAATAGAGGAGAACTGGCACACATGTTAGCTCAGGAACAATCTTTCTCACCAGAAAAAAAATTATAAATTATCTCCTCTTGTGTTCAAATGATTTTTTAAATGTTTGTATATATGTATATACATATACAAATAGCCACAACATTTGATTAACTACATTACTTTATTTTTAATGAATGGAAATTTACAGAGTTATACATATACAAGTACATAAATACTAAAGGGAAATAAAAGATTAACCAGTAGAGAGAGACTATGCACTTTATGGCTTCCTACATGTGTTTCATCAATTTAGCTAAATAAATAGCAATCCATTTTTTTAGTCTATTAACATGATTTCATCCAGAAAAAAAAATTATGAACTAATGCTACTATAATCAAATTACAGTGCTAGAGAAAACATCTATCCTTAGAATGTGGTTCTCCAAAAATTGCCAAGTTGTCCTCTTTGGTGATTATAAGATTATGAGATTATAAGATTTTTAAGATACCTATCAAAGTTAATAAAATTTATTTTTTTTAAAAAACGTTGACTGAGGAGAGCGATGTCAGCGTACAGTGGAGTGAGCTTTCCCGTGAACTCCTGCCCCCGATAAGATACAACAAAAGGAACAGTCACAGACCGACAATGGAATCCCAGACAGTGAAAAGCTAGATCAGAAAGATCCACACTGCGGCATATCTGAGAGTGGAACATGGGGCCCCACAGGAAGTGGGGAGAGGTAAGGAGGTAAGGAGAACTCCTCTCCCTCCCCATCAGATCAGCGATCCCGGTCCGCGCGGCTCCCAGAGAGGGGGGAGGGGCGGCCCTCGGCGGGGAAACCGTGGCTCTTCAGACTCTCTCAGCCAGTGGGAAATTCCCACACAGAGGACTCAGAAGAGCCACAGGGCTACTATCAACATCTGAGCACCCCAGAGAGTGGATAACGAGGTGCGAAGGAGAAGCCTCCCACGCCAGGGACGCAGCAGGCAAAAGAGAGAGGCCCCCCTCCCCTCAAACCAGACCTGCAGCTCAACCAACCAGACCAGACCAAGCGATCTGTAGCAGACCAGATCAAGCGACCTGACCCGAGGATCGCAGAGGGAAAAAAAAATAAAAACTGCAGATTGCAGCAGAAAAACCTGCAGAGCGGAGGGGGCTTAGACTACACAGCTCTTTACCACCAGACAGTGGCAGCGGGTGGAAATTGCAACCAGAGATTTCCAGGATGAGGAAAAACAAAGCCAACACAGGGACCACAATGCAAAGATATATGAAATCACCAGACCAGAAGCAGAATGACAAGCACCCAGAAATCAACCCTGAAGACACAGAAATCCATAATCTAAATGAGAGAGATTTCAAAATAGGATCATAAAAACACTCAACGAAATACGAGACAACACAAACAATTCAATGAGATTAGGAGTTTCTTCACAAAAGAGATTGAAATCATAAAGAAAAACCAGTCAGTGCTGATGGAGATGAAGAACACAATGGAGGAGATAAAGGAGAATCTGGAATCTTTAAAGAACAGAGCTGACAATATGGAGGAAAGAATTAGCATTTTAGAGGACAGGACTACAGATCTGCTCCAGAGGGAAGAGGAGAGATAACTAAGACTAAAAAGAAATGAAGCAAGTCTCCGAGAAATATCTGACTCTATAAGGAAATGTAACATAAGAATTACAGGTATTCCTGAGGGAGAAGAGAGGGAAGGAGGAACAGAGAGCCTATTCAAGAAAATAATAGCTGAGAATTTCAAATCGGGGGAAGGAGCAGGAAATACCAGTAAGCAATGCCAACAGGTCACCTAAATATATTAACAGACAAAGGCCCTCTCCACAACACCTAGTGGTAAGGCTAGCCAGAGTCAATGACAAAGAAACAATATTAAGGGCAGCTAGACAAAAACAAAAAATAACGTACAAAGGAACTCCCATCAGGCTCTCAGCAGATTTCTCAACAGAAACTGTACAGGCTAGGAGAGACTGGAATGATATATTCAAAATACTGAAAGACATAAACTTTCAGCCAAGAATACTCTATCCAGCAAAAATATCCTTCAAATATGATGGAGAAATAGTAACTCTCCCAGATAAACAAAAGCTAAGGGAGTTCATGGCCACGAGACCACCACTACAAGAAATACTCAGGAAAGCCCTCAGGCCCGAAAAAAAGAAGAGAAAGGGAATACAAAGGTTGGAGTAAGGAGAAAAATAGGTAGACAAACTCAGAAAAATAGTAGATCTTTACTGGAATAGGTTAGTAACCACTTAAATACTAAATTCAAAGATCAAAGGAAGAAACTCACCAAAAGTAAATTTAACCTCATCACAGTAAACACACACCCACAACACAAGATAGAATAAGGTATAACAAGAACGACTTAGAAGGGGAAGAGGAAAGTGATTGAATTGACTTAGTATAAGGAAATAGGAGGCCATCAGATAATGGACTATCTCATACACAAGATTTGTTACCCAAACCTCAAGGTAACCACTAAACAAATAATCAAAACAAAACCACATATTATAAAGAAAGAGAAAACTAGAAGAGTCATAAGACAGAACAACCAAACTGAATTGGCAGTCCGAAACAAATGGGACAAGAAACAAGGGAAACGCAAAAGAACCAGAAAATAAGTGACAAAACAGCAACATTAAGCCCTCATATATCAATAATTACCCTAAATGTAAATGGATTTAACTCTTCAATCAAAAAATACAGAGAGGCAGGATGGATTAAAAAGCAAGACCCAACAATATGCTGCCTTCAAGAAACACATCTTAGCACTAAAGACAAGCACAAGCTAAGAGTGAAAGGATGGAAGACAATACTCCAAGCTAATGGCAAACAAAAGAAAGCAGGTGTTGCCATACTCATATCAGACAAAGTAGACTTCAAGATAAAATAGGTGAACAAAGACAAAGAAGGGAAATATATAATGATAAAAGGGACACTCCACCAAGAAGACATATCACTTATAAATATATATGCACCCCACATAGGATCACCAATGTACATAAAGTAACTATTAACAAACCTAAAAGGAGACATTAACAACAACACAATAATAACAGGGGATCTTAACACCACACTTACATCAATGGATAGATCATCCAGACAAAAAGTTAATAAAGAAATAGTAGACTTAAATGAAAAACTGGACGAGATGGACCTAGTAGACATATACAGATCACTCTGTCCAAAAACAGCTGACTACACATTCTTCTCAAGCACGCATGGAATTCTCTAGGATAGACCATATGTTGGGAAACAAAGCAAGCCTCAATAAATTTAAGAAGATTGAAACCATAACAAGCATCTTTTCAGACCATAATGCTATGATATTGGAAATGAACCATGAAAAAAAAAACTGGAAAAGTGACAAAAATGTGGAGATTAAACAACATGCTACGAAACAACCAATGGATTGATGAAATTAAAGGAGAAATCAAAAACTATTTGGAAACAAAAGATAATGATAATATGCCGTATCAAACCATATGGGATGCAGCAAAAGCAGTCCTGAGAGGGAAACTCATAGCAATACAAGCCCACCTTAACAAACAAGAAAAAGCCCAAATAGGCAACCTTAAATTACACCTAATAGAACTAGAAAAAGAAGAACAAACAAAGCCCAAACTCATCAGAGGGAGAGAAATAATAAAAATCAGAGCAGAAATAAATGAAATTGAGACCAAAAGAACAGTAGAAAGGATTAATGAAAAAAAGAGTTGGTTCTTTGAGAAGATAAACCAAATCGACAAACCCTTAGCCAGGCTTACTAAGAAAAAGAGAGAAAAGATTCAAGTAAATAAAATTAGAAATGAAAGAGGAGAAACTACAATGGATATCACGGAAATACAGAGGATTATAAGAGAATACTAAGAGAAATTATATGCCAACAAATTGCACAGTCTAGAAGAAATGGATAAATTCTTGGACTCACACAACCTCCCAAAACTGAACCAAGAAGAAATGGCGACTCTGAATAAACCAATCACAAGTAAAGAGATTGAAATTGTAATCAAAAACCTCCCAAAAAATAAAAGTCCAAGACCAGATGTCTTCTCCGGTGAATTTTACCAAACATTCAAAGAAGATTTAATATCCATCCTTCTCAAACTATTCCCAAAAATAGAGGAAGATGGAACACTTTCTAAATCATTCTACGAGGCCAACATCACCCTGATACCAAAGCCAGACAAAGACAATACAAAGAAAGAAAATTACAGGCCAATATCTCTGATGAACATTGATGCAAAAATCCTCAACAAAATATTGGCAAACCGAATACAACAATGTATTAAAAAGATCATACACCATGATCAAGTGGGATTTATACCAGGGATGCAGGGATGGTTAAACATCTGCAAATCAATCAACGTGATAAATCACATCAACAAAACAAAGAATAAAAACCACATGATCATCTCAATAGATGCAGAGAAGGCATTTGACAAGATACAATATCCATTTATGATAAAAACTCTCAACAAAATGGGAATAGAAGGAAAGTACCTCAACATAATAAAGGCTATTTATGACAAACCCACAGCCAACATCATACTCAATGGGGAAAGACTGAACGCCACTCCCCTGAGAACAGGAATGAGGCAGGGCTGCCCACTCTCACGTCTCCTGTTCAACATAGTACTGGAGGTTTTGGCCAGAGCAATTAAGCAAGAAATAGGAATAAAAGGAATCTAAATAGGTAACGAAGAAGTGAAACTCTCACTATTTGCAGATGACATGATTGTATATATAGAAAACGCTAAAGAATCTGTTGGAAAACTATTAGAAACAATCAACAACTACCGCAAAGTTGCAGGGTACAAAATCAATCTACAAAAATCAGTTGCATTTCTGTGTGCTAATAATGAACTAAAAGAAAGAGAGCTCAAAAAGATAATACCATTTACAATTGCATCAAAAAGAATAAAATACCTAGGAATAAATCTTACCAAGGGGGTGAAGGACCCATACAACGAGAACTACAAGACATTATTGAAAGAAATCCATGATGACATAAAGAAATGGAAAGATATCCCATGCACGTGGATTGGAAGAATAAAAATAGTTAAAATGTCTATATTACCTAAAGCAATCTACAGATTCAATGCAATCCCAATCAGAATCCCAATGACATTCTTCCCAGAAATAGAAAAAAGAATACTAAAATTTATATGGGGCAACAAAAGACCCCGAATAGCTAAAGAAATCCTAAGAAAAAAGAACAAAGCAGAAGGCATCACAATCCCTGACTTCAAAACATACTACAAAGCAATAGTAATCAAAACAGCATGGTACTGTTACAAAAACAGACACAAAGATCAATGGAAAAGAATTGAAAGCCCACAAATAAAACCACAGATATATGGACAGCTAATTTTCGACAAAGGTGTAAGAACATACAATGGAGAAAGGAAAGTCTCTTCAATAAATGGTGTTGGGAAAACTGGATGGCCACATGCAAAAGAATGAAAGTGGACCATCTGCTATCGCCATTCACAAAAATTAACTCAAAATGCATCAACTCACCTGAAGGTGAGACCTGAAACTATAAAATTCATAGAAGAAAATATAGGCAACACATTATTTGACATGGGTCACTAAGGAATCTTCTCGGATGACATGCCTATCCAGACTAGGGAAACTAAAGAAAAAATAAACAAGTGGGACTTTATCAGATTAAAGAGCTTATAAGACAAACGAAACCAGAATCAAGATGAACAGACAACCCACCAGCTGGGAGAGAATATTTGCAAAACATATATCTGACAAGGGGTTGATCTCCATTATATATAAAGAACTCACACAACTGAACAACAAAAAAACAAACAACCCGTTGAAAAAATGGGCTGAGGAAATGAACAGACACTTCTCCAAAGAAGATATACAGATGGCCAATAGGCACATGAAAAGATGTACAACATCACTAATCATAAGGGAAATGCAAATCAAAACAACACTAAGATACCACCTCATGCCTGTTAGAATGGCTATAATCACCAAGACAAAAAACAACAAGAGTTGGAGAGGATGTGGGCAAACAGGAACACTCATACACAGCTGGTGGGAATACAAACTGGTGCAGCCTCTATGGAAAACGGTATGGAGATTCCTCAAAGACTTAGAAATAGAGATGCCCTATGACCCAGCCATCCCACTACTGGGAATCTATCCAACAAACCTGAAATCAGCAATCCAAAGAGGCTTATGCACCCCTATGTTCATTGCAGCATTATTCACCATAGCAAAGAATTGGAAGCAACCTAAGTGTCCCTTGATTGGATTAAGAAAACGTGGTATATTATACAATGGAATACTACTCAGCCATAAAAAAAGACAAAATCGTCCCATTTGCAACAACATGGATGGGCCTGGAGCATATTATGTTAAGTGAAATAAGCCAGAAAGAGAAAGACAAACACTGTATGATCTCACTCATATGTGGAAGATAAACCAACACATGGACAGAGAAAACTGTATTGTGGTTACCAGGGGCAGTGGGGGTGGGGGGTGGGCACAAGGGGTGAGGGGAGACATGCATATGGTGACTGACAAACAGAAATGCACCACCCAAAATTTCACAATGTTAAAAACTATTAAAACATCAATTAAAAAAAAAAAAACATTGATAAAATAAGCTTCTTGGTTTCAGGGGGTGGATGAGAAAAAATATTTCTCTGTTTATATTCCTAAAAGAGAAAATATAATCTACTGATAAAAAATAAAGGAATTTTGTTTCATAGTATTAAAGTCTATACAAAAAGTAAGAGATCATTTTAATAATGATATGATCTTCCAGCTTTCTCTTTATTTGCTAATAAAAATTACCATGAAAATTTTATAATCTGAAATTTATATTACACTTTTAAAATATATATCCTTAATATATTAAACTACTTCAGATGTTTCATTCACCTATTCTGTAAACACGTCTAAGAAGAGAAAAGTCAGAACTATTAGAGTTGGCAATTTCAATTTTTATCCAGGGCAATATATTCAACATTTCAACACAGTTTGGGGGATCTCACTCAATTTTCTTTTTTGTCTAAGTTACTTTCTTCCCCCAACCACCTTACTCTAATAATGCTTTTACAAGTTTCTCATATATTTTCATTATTTTGTGGTAAATACAACTCTACCGTTGTGCATCTTACCATTTTCAGCTAATAAATAAATCCTGAAATTATTCTTTGTCACTGCCTGGAGGTTTCTTTGTTTGGTTTTTTCAGGTGCATACTATTTCAAAATGTTTTAAATTGTCATTGACGTTTTTCTTAGAATTTGCTTGTTCTGTGGTTAAATGATAAAATTTTAGAAAAAGAATTAAATTTAGAAAGAATATGGCGTCTTTTTCCCATTTTGCAAAAGAGAGAAAAAAGGCTTGACTTGCTCAAAATCTACCTGAAGTTCCAAGAGCAATTATTCAAGCTTTCTTCATCACCAACAACTTCAAGTCTTGTCATAAGGTTAACTTCCACAACAAATTCTGCTGGTCAACTTTAATACCTTTGAGGAACTAGAATGTCCAGAATTTTAGCATCAAATTTCAATATCATTTGAATGGCATCTCAAACTACTTTCTGAGTTTTGTGGATTTTGAAATACCCAGTATGCTATTATTATTGTAATAATAATAATAACTGTCCATAAATCCAAAGACTTAGTGCTAAAGATATTCATTACATAATTCAAAGCAAAACACCAGAAACAGTCTAAATGTAAACTAAAGAGGAAATCACAAGCAAAGTGTAGAATATGTAGCTGTTTATTTTCTATTTTAAGAAAGCTTTTAATGACAAAGGAAAGTGATGTTTTGTAAAAAAAATATATATATAGAATTGACCATATGTAGTATTGTCCTAACTATGTAAAATAAATTTAAAAGAAAAAAAAATAAGAGAACTAGGAATGATGGAGAAATTTCAAACAGCTGGAAGAATTTCAAATACTTATCACGTTTTTCTTCCATATATTACGTATTTTCAAAAGGTTTTACAATAAAGATATATATTTTTTTATGATCAGAAAATAAGTTAAGAACCTCCTCAGATTATCATTTGGATTTTTAAGGCTATCCTATTAGCATTTCTGGAATTATTGAAAAATTTTAATAGGTAATATATTTCAAAGAACATATTCATAGAGTTCAAAAATTAAAATAAAAAGAAACTATAACTATCCATGTGTACATACAGACATGAAGAGACACACACACATCCCTATCTTCTCTGTCTCTTGCAGAGAGCCTTACCTTATTAAATACTGTAGTTTCCTATGTACCATATTAATTTGCTAGGGCTGCTATAACAAAGTAGCACAGGTCAGGTGGCTTAAATAACAGGAATTTATTGTCTCACTAGAAGTCCAAGATTAAGGTCTTGGCAGGATTGGTTTTCCCTGAGGCCTCTCTTCTTTGTTTTTATTTTTTTATTAATATTTTTGCTGAGGAAGACTGGCCCTGGGCTAACATCCGTGCTCATCTTCCTCCACTTTGTATGAGACGCCGCCAGAGCATGGCTTGCCAGCCAGTGTGTTGGTGCGTGCCTGGGATCTGAACCAGAGAACCCTGGGCAAACACAGCGGAGCGTGTGCACTTAACCGCCTATGCCACTGGGCCGGCCCCCTCTTCTGATTTTTAAATGGCTGTCCTCTCTGTGTCTTAATTCAGTCTTCCCTCTGTGCATGTCTGTGTCCTAACCTCCTCTTCTAAGAAGGATACCAGTCACATTGGATTAGGGCTCAGTGACCTCATTTTACTTTAATCACCTGTTTAAAGACCCTCTCTCCAAATACAGTCACTTTCTGATGTCCTAGGAATTATGGCTTTAACGTGAATTTGAGGGGGGACACAATTCAGCCCATAACACTCTACCCTCAAAAATCCTTCTCATGTACAAAATATATTCACCCCACGCCAACAGTCCAAAAGTCTTAACTCATTATACTATCAACTCCATCTCCAAAGTCTCATCTAACTATCATCTAAATCAGATACGGGTGAGACTCAAGGTATGATGTATCCTGAGGCAAAATACCATAAACCTGTGAAACCAGATAAGCAATGTCCTTCCAAAATACAATGGTGGGACAGGCATAGGATAGACATTCCTATTCCAAAAGGGAGAAATCAGAAAGAAGAAAGGGTTCACCAGTCCCAAACAAATCTGAAACCTGGTGGGAAAATTCTATTAAATTTTAAGGCTCAAGGATAATCCTCTTTGGCTCCATGCTCTGCCCTCCAGCCCACTGGGGTGGCCCTGCTTCCAGGCTCACCAGGGTGATGGTCACACCTCCTTCATGGCAGTCCAACCTTCTGGAACATAGGAAGAGATGTTCTGCCCCTCTTTAAAGGCCCTATCTCCAAAAACAGTCACCTTCTGAGGTAGCAGGGGTTAGGACTTCAATATATGAACTTTTAGGGGGACACAATTCAGCCCATAATATGTACCCCTTCCAATCATTATTATATAAATATTTTTAAATGTATATTCAGTTGTCCTTTTTATTAATTTTTTTTCTTTTTTGCTGAGGAAGATTGACCCTGAGCTAACATCTGTTGTCAATCTTCCTCTTTTTGCTTGAGGAAGATTAGCCCTGAGCTAACATCTGTGCCCATCTTCCTCTATTTCGTATGTGGGATGCTGCCATAGCATGGCTTGATGAGTGGTGTAGGTCAGCAACCAGGATCCGAACCTGTGAACCCAGGATGCTGAAGCGGAGTGCATCAAACTTAACCACCAGGCCATAGGGCCGGCCCCCCAGCTCCCCTCTTTTTTAGGCCCATTTTATACCCTATTATTTTTACTTAACAATAAATATATCCAGAAATCTTTCTGTTATCACCTTACAAAGTGTTACCTTATTCTCTTTTTAACAGCTGAACAGTATTCCATATTCTTTTTTTTTTTGCTGAGGAAGACTCACCTTAAGCTAACGTCTGTTTCCAATCTTCCTCTTTTTTGGCTGGAAGAAGATTAGCCCTGAGCTAACATCTGTTGCAGTCTTCCTCTATTTTGTATGTGAGTTGCCACCACAGCATAGCTGAGAAGTGGTATAGGTCCACGCCCAGAATCCAAACTTGTGAACCCAGGCCACTGAAGCAGACAGTACTGGACTTAACCAGTACACCATGGGGCCAGACCCTTCATGTTATTTTTTTAAACAAAGTTCTCATAGACTCGTTTCTGAAAATTTGTTCAATTGTGTGTTACTTTTAAAAAAAGGAATATTAAAAACTGATCCTAGGTCCAATACGTGCACTTTAGTCTTTCATCTATTACAATGAGTATTCCACTTTCCAGCCTTTTATTTTCCCCAAAATACTATATGCAAGTTATCTTGATCACAGTTTATTCAATATCACATTTAAATATCCAAAACTCTTATTAATAAAATTTTTAAATATTTTATAAACATTATCGACAAGTCTTTCCTGTCAACAGAGTCACAGTTTGGAAAAGACTAGGATTTTTCAGGACTAGAAGGAAGGCAAAGAAAACAAATGTTAGTGGATCTGGGCCCAGATGTAGGGCTGAGTCCCCAGCTCTAGATGTGGGCAGGAGTTCACTCCCTAGTGTTCAACAGGAACAAATAATGAGCAGTGGCAGCAGATCCTAAAAATCAGGATCACTTCGATGTGCTGGATGAAGTACAGAAGTAGGCATATCTGGGATAATCAATACCAGACATGATGTAGAATGCGTTGTAGTTTCACTCTGATTCACTCATAATGCACCAAACACTATTCAATATCTACTCTGAATGAAAGAGGTTTAATATGAAGGGAGTTTGCCGTTCAAGAGCTCATAAATGAGATACAATCACAAAGTGGACTTAATTATAATACAACATGTAGCAGTCAGCTATTGCTGGAATGATGCTGCATAAAAATCTTCCCCCAAACTCAGTGTCACCCAAAAATAGGAATGTTTTCATACTCACAGGTGTGCAGGATGGTGCTGTGCCATGTGAATCCAGCTTTGGGACCAACGGGCTAACCCAGGCAGTTCTTCATAGCAGCGTTAGAAGCAAAAAATAAATGCACACTGCCTCCTGAGGCCTTCTACCAAAACTGATACTGACTCCTACCCATGTTCTATTGGCCAAAGCAAGTGACAAGCCCAAGAGGAATGGGGCAAGAAAGGACACTCCACCTCTAGCAAGAGGAACTGTAACATCACACAGAAAAGGCTTGAATTCAGGGAAGATTTAAGAATTGGGAACAAAAGTGCAGTCTACCACATGGTGAATAAATGTTATGATAAAACTGGGGTACCTGATGCCCAGCAGACCCTGGATACATGACTAGACTAAATTTCCCAGCCACCCTTGCAGTTACATACAGCCAGGTTTCTGGTTAATGGAGCATGGGTAGAATGATGTTCCAGGCTCAGCCCTTCAAAATCTCCTATCCAGTCTTCCCTCATTTCTTTCCCCTTCTCTGTCAGATGAATGTTGATGGACAGGGCAATGTTGAATCTCATACTGAAGATGAGAGGGCCTCTATCTTCCAGGTTCTTTGACGTGGCATGTTTAGCAGAGCTCCCTCTCTCCTTCAAGAACACCTGTGTGGTGCTCCAAGCAAGCAAGAAATAAGGCAGTACAAAATGAGGGGTTAATCTGTTAGTCATTTAACCCAGGATCAAGGAGTTGGAGAAGGCTACATTAGAAAAGCTTACACTAAACTTACACATGAAAGACACATAGTGGCTTTCCAGGAGAAATGGGGCAAAGAAAAGATGAAGAAAACTTTAAGAATATATGCAAATGCTCAGAGTTTTGACACCTTTTAGTACTTTTAAGTTCAACATGGTTAGAGGTAGTTGTATGTGTACATTTGCGTATGTTTTCAATGTTTGGGCATGTGTGTTTGGGGTTGGATATCAAGTTAAGACTGAAAAGGAGAAATAGCAAAAGTCCAGAAATAAGGTACTCAAAGGAAACAGGGGCCACATCCCCAAGAAGATAAAAATAATGTGGATTTTGCCCTGAGAGCATTAAGAAATAAGCAGACAAAGACCAATCAATCACATTTGTAACTTTTAAAAGCTTCTAAATGAACCTTTAAGTGATTTAATAAATGCCAACAGACTCCTAGTAGGGGCTGGCAATTGTGGGTATATGTAAGGTGACCTCTAACCATCCCCACCCCTACCCTCAGTAATGCAGGCAAACATCCAGGGCACTGCTCTAGTCCTAGTTAAGAAGTGAAGTACTACGCAGACATCAAGAGAGAAGTAAAGTACCCCTGTGAATGGAAGATAGTAATATTTAGGCTTTGCAAGCCATATTTGATCTCCTTCACAACTGCGTCACTGCAGCAGGACAGCAGCCACAGGTAATAGATAAATGAAGAGGCATGGCTGTATACCCATAAAACTTGATTTACAAAAACAGATGGTAACGCTTTTATAAAATAGTAAATAAATACAAATAAAATTAAAAAATCACAGCAGTTTATGTATTTAACTGGGATGATTATTTAATTGGTCAAAGACTGCTGTGATGGAGAACATGAAGCCATTTGGCTAATTCAGGCCTATTGTGTTGATTCTGCATTGGATCATACATCTATCCCTGGTGATTTTATAACGGCCCCTCTAACTGGAGACCAGGGTCCTTGTCTTATGAAATTCACTGTCCTACGAAAATCGTAGTCCCCATTCTTGACCCTGGGGCAGGGGAGATTACAACTCTCAGGTACACAGTGGTGAAGTCTGGAATTGTTTTTGTCACAAGCTACTCAGTGTCCAACTGAAGTGAGGTTCAGAGCAATGCCTTCTTCTGTGGCCTAAGGCCTGGGTTAGCACACTATAGCCACTTGGTTGGTTTATTTTTGATTTGTCTTGTCAGATAATCATGTTCGTATTTTTAATTAACCAAATATAAAAAGCTTAAGACACTTAGAAAAAATATCCAAAATAAAGATTAAATTCCTTTAGCAAATTGTATGGGACTTGTTTTTCCTTTTCAAATTTTAAAAACATTTCTTTCATAAAAACGATTGTTTCTACCATTCAAAAACAATTTCCTAAAATAAAAGCTTGTTGACATATATAAAAAAATCATTTTAACATAATAACTTTCTGTGTTGTACTTATAGCAGTTAAACACAGATTTCTTAGAAGTCAAAATTGATGTCTTTTTAATCCCTAATCATAGAGGGGAGAAGCATTAAAAAATTCAATCTTCAAAACAGAAATAAACGTTTATTTTCTGAGACCAAAGACCATTTTCTAAGACCAGGCCATTTTTTTTTTAACGTGTGCACTCCTTTACACGCAAAAGTTACTGATCACAGTAACTCTTCCGCTAAACAAGTTATGACAATTTATTTCCAATAAATATTAGAATGGACTGTGTATGACTTTACTCATTAACTAATTAGAAGAGATTATTTATCACATACCAAATATTGTAAACTATACTTTAAAATATATTTCTATAGATCAGTTCACAGAAGAAATCCTTCTCATCTTTTCGCCAGGAAAAAAAAAAATGATAATTTTCAGGCCAGCCCAGTGGAGCAGTGGTTAAGTGTGAGCACTCCGCTTTGGCGGCCCTGGATTTGCAGGGTCAGATCCTGGGCGCACACTGATGCACCGCTTGCTAAGCCATGCTGTGGTGCGTCCCATATAAAGTAGAGGAGGATGAGGAGGGATGTTATCCCAGGGCCAATCTTCCTCAAGAAAAAAGGGGAGGATTGGCATCAGATGTTAGCTCAGGGCTAGTCCTCCTCACAAAAAAAAAAAGAAAAAAAATGGTAATGTAACTTTGTTATCTAAAACCGAAGCTTAGATTTTTTAAAGATAATTTTCAGAGGTTAAGTACAATGACCTAAATTGCTCAGAAGAAGCCAGCATAACTTTGGAATGTTTTTACATTATAAAGAACTAAAGGTAGTCTACAGATATTCATTACAATGCTTTTACTCAAATCACAACAAAGCTGGGTTAAGCTCAACTCTAAATTGATACAGCCAACCTCTAGTCCTCTGCCTGAAACTAAAACCACTTAACTATTTTTATGTCCATTTGGAAAAAGATTCACAAAGGTCATTAGTCATTAGAAGCAGGTGGCTAGGAAATACTACGCATTCTTTTGCGAATGTGATCAATTCACCAGCACACATAGACTGAGCCTATACAGTATTATTGCCCATCAGTCTCCATCCATATTGAACTAGAAATTTGAAGGCCTATACAAGGCAAGAATCACTCTAACTTATAAGTCTCTACCCCCTAAAAAGCAGGCCAACCTAGCAACCAGACTAAGAATGCAAAATTTCCCAAGTACAACAAATTCCAATAGGACAATTATGTCTGATCCTTAAGATGATTATGCACAGTGCAAAGCAAACAAATAACTCTTTGATATCAGATGTGTCAAAAAATAGCTCTATATTACTTGTGAATGTACATTAATGAATTCATATAACTAATATGCTAAACTTTACATTTGTGTTTGGTTATACATCTGCCCACATGTGTGCTTAATAACGATAAAGAGAAAATAGGAAAGGACACTGCTTAACCAAGAAGTTCATAAACTTTTTCTATAAAAGGTCAACGATTAAATGTTGTTGGTTCTGTGGCCCATGGGGTCTTTGTAATATCTTTTCTAATTTGCTGTAGTAGCACTAAAGCAGCCATAGACAATACATAAATGGATGTGCACAGCTGCATTACAGTAAATTTTATGAACACCGAAATTTAAATTTCATTTATTCTCCTTGATTTATTTAATGATTTAAAAATACAAAATCCATTCTTACCTCATACAAAACCATGAGTGGGCCAGATTCGGCCCTCAAATTTATATTTGATCTCTGGCCACAGTTTACCAAGTCTTGGTTTTACCTACTCATAATTTTTTTCCTTGTTATGATTGGCTTTCAAAGTTGAGGACCATTTGACCATAATAACTTTACATTTCAGTGACAGATTTCAGTACCATACTTCTAAACAAATTCAAAGAACCTCTCGATTTTTGTTAGTTATCAGAGTATGACATCAGTGGCTTCAAGACCATCCCTTGAAGGTAAGTTTTAGTTCATCAATGTTTACTGTCTCACAGCTTAACTTTTGTGGCAAATCCAAGGGAGAATAATAAAGCTCACCGTCGTGTCTGTGTGTATGTACCCCTGCATATATATGTGCCTATGTGCATGTGTGTGTGTGTTTGTCTACGTGTGTGTGTGTACATTAAGGAAGAGAATGAACAACCGGGAGGTCTTTAGCAGAAAATATGAATTTGTAGGTCATGCATTCAAACGAAGGAAAAACAATTAAAATGAAGTAAGTTTTATGGCAGCTGACAGTCACATTCTCATAGCAAGAATGTGATATTCACTTCTTTCCCACAAATATTCCCAATAACCCCACCTCACTCCTCAAGAGAGACTGTTGTTTGAAATGGTATGAAGCCTGAACTACACATCTTCTTCACCAGACTGCAGGCAATCAAACTTTCACAGCTGCAAACTAGCAACCCCTGGGAAACTGTTAAAAACTCCTAAAACAGGAGTCTAGTACTGTTACGAAACTATTATTTTACCTCTTGATAGCCATGAAAATCTACCTCCTGACAGCTATAAATATCAGCAGAATTCAGGAAGGAAACACACTGTGAGCAAGTAGTTCTTTAATAAGATTTAAATATACAGTCTTTGGGGTAATGCTTTGGTAGTCTATTGACCACACTATTATCCACAACATTAATGCACTTAGTAGTAAAATTGAGGGAGATGTGAAAAATTTGACCTTTTATCTTTCTTTTTTTTCCTTATTTGCTGAGGATTCATCCTGAGCTAACATCTGTGCAAATCTTCCTCTATTTTGCACGTAGGTTACCACCACAGGACAGCTGATGAGTGGTATAGGTCTGCACCCAGGATCTGAACCCACAAACCCCGGGCCACCAAAGCACAGCATGCTGAACCGAACCACCACGCTACGGGGCAGGCCCCTTGCCTTCTTTCTTTAATTCTCCTTTTCCTAGAAACTATTTAATTCTGAATTAAGGAATAGAAAAACAAAATAGAAGGTTCTAGTCTCTAATAGGCTTTACATGATACTCTAAGGATATAAATGTTTTATTCTTCCTTAAATATATGTGAACAAAACTGGAACTTGTCTTCCTAGTCTAACAGGCAAATCTAGCAAGTGAGCTTCATAGGCTTAAAGTCAGTACAAAATCCATGCTGTGCTGTAAAGCAGCCATGCAGGCCATTCTATGCCTGTTTTAGAAGGACATTGCAAGCCATTATCTCAGGAGTGAAGACATCAGCTGGCCAGGCAATCTAAACATAATTATTGAGAACAAGTAAACTAGATGTAAAAGATAAAAGTGTTTGGGTGACTGTTTTAACAATAATTGTATCTTACAGTATATGTACTTAAAATAACTTCAACACCTTTTGATAACTTGAAACCTTAGATTCTACTAAATTAAGTGATAAAAATTTATTGAGCTTCTAGGTTATTTCCACATAAGATAAAATATTAGAATTAATTAATATACTTAGATTTATCTATCATTGGCTTCTTATTTCAGAGAAAGTAGAAAATACATGGGTTTATTAATAAACATGTTTTGTGCCAAGCTGAAAATTCTTCTATGAGAAAGCACATACTCCTAGACAATCTACATGCAAAAAAAATCAGATGTATGTTTTCAGTGAAGAAAGGATAAGTGATGGAGAAATTTTTCTTTATGTTCGTTAAAATGTTTGTTTATATATGTTACAAAAGATAAATTTGTCCTAAAGTTAGGAGGAGAAAAGCATAGGAAAAATTCTGAATGTAAAAAGGAAGTGATAACAGGTTTGTGAAAGAAAAACCCTGAAGAAAGAGTTTTGTGAATGGTCAAGCTGGCTAAGAGTAAAATGAATTTAATTAAGTAAATAAGTTTTATATCAAAGATAAGTTGGTACAAAAATTAAAATTTGGTTTTCTTTCTCTTAAAAGGATGATATTCTTGAACTTTTGGTGTGCTTTTGATAAACAGATTATGAAAGGTTTTTTGTTAGTTTTGAAATAGTCTACTAAAAAGGCAGGGATTTTATGTTTTATCAAAATAAATTTTCTGTACTGTTTTTATGAGGTCTTTAATCACAAGAGTTAAGGTTCTTCTTACAACTATTTAAATTTCTGTGTTTGTTGTCTGACAAAGTCCCAAAATTCAAATTCAAAATAAAGTTTTCTTTTGACCTGAAAGTAACTTTGGAATTCCCAGTGGGCCCCTGGATCAAAAGAATTTGATTTCTCTTCTTCTAAAAAGACAAATCTTAAACTAATTAGGCTTGTTTGGTATGTTAAATTACATGGGAAGTTGATGCCAAGCTTCCTTTACCAATACCTTGCATGCATATATGTTATTAACATGTCTTTTTGAAATTATATGAAATTTTTAAAATTTCTAATATGTCCTGATGTAATGTTATCACTTATAATTCTAGTTATTTGCTTAAAATGTTATATGTCACAGAAATATCCAAATTTTCTTGTCAATTACATTATAATGTTAATTCTTTTGACATCTATAGTAGTTATTGTTTTGATTTGATGCTGTGACAAAAATGTTTCATCTTCAGAAAGATCAATGCAAGGTCTCTGACACATTCTAGAATACAGGTTTCTGATAAACTTTCAGATCATAAAACTGAATTAGGTAAAAAACCACAGAACCATAGTGGAGAAACTGATGGCTTCATAAACTGCTAACAAAAGAATAGAGGGGATTTTTTACAACTGACTAGATACTTCAGAAACTGGGTGCATAACTTTTCACTCATTGCTGTACCGTATATGTATTACTTAAGTCTGACCATTCAGATTTGATTAAATGGACACCAGAAGGGAAAAAAAAGCCACAAACAATTTAAAGTCCATCCTGGCCCAGGAACCAGCTTTAAGTCACCCTAATTTCAACTTGCCATTTTTTCTCTTTGTACACAAAGATAAAGGAAATGCTTTAGGTATATTAACTTGAGAACATGATGATCAACACTGATCTATAAGATATTATTGTCAGCAATTAGACATGGTAGCAAAAGGACTTGTATTGTGTATGGGGGCTGTTTCAGCAACAGCTCTCTTGTGTAAGGCTACTGAACAGTTGGGTTTCCCTTAACTATTTATGTCCCAAATTCAGTTGAATCTCTTCTAAACTGTCATCACACTCGGCACTATTCTGTAGGCTGATTAGCCTCTTAGGAAGTTCTGTTACTTTCTGCACCTAATATTACCTTAGCCCAATGTAATAATCTTAATTCTGCAAGTATGCTTCCAGCACCAAAGGAGGAAAATGACCATGACTGCATTTTAATAGCATATTACCTTCTTGCTCCTAAGAATAACTTACAAGAAGCTCCTATTGTTAATGCTGATCTAAATTGGTTTACAGACAGGTATTACTTACAGGATGAACAAGAACAGTACTGGCCTGGATATACAATAACATCCACAGTAGACATAACTGAGAGTTCTTATTTACCAGAATTAAGGTAAGCACAACAAGCCAAATTAACTGCTTTAATTCAAGCTTGTCAATTGGCTAAAGACCAGGAGGCAAATTTTTTTACTGACAATAGATATATATTTGGAGTAATCCATGATTTTTGGATGCTCTGGAAACAAAAGATTTTTTAACTTTACTGGACAACATATTAAAGAAAACAAGTGGCTGTTTTGTTAGAAGACATTTTACTCCCTAAGGAGTTGGCAATAATAAAAGTACAAGGTCATTTCCAGGCAGACACTGTAAAAACTAAAGGAAGTTAGTAGATCAGGCAGCTAAGGAAGCTGCTTCACATATAGTGATTCCACAAATATATGTTCCTTGTTTCTCTCTAAATTAACTGAGGCTTTGATTTTCAGAAGATCACCACAAAAATACAAAAAAAGAAAAAGAAAAAGAAAAACTAATATGGTTCTAAAAAAAGGGGGCTTTTGAGTCTCATGGGAACCCATGGATTGGACTTAATCAATGCCCAATACTTCCTTTAGAAGCTCAACTTCCATTTGTACAGTATATTCATGATTTGACTTTTCTGGTCTCAGAGAAAATGATCTCTTGGAAAAAACAACACTTTAGAAAATCCTCTTTTAGTATGGCACAGAAAATGTATTCTAACTAACTCTTTGATCTGCCCTAAACATAAGACAGAAAAGTCTCCACATAGTTCAACAAGAGGTTTCCCTTTGCCAGCAAGACCATTTGAAATTTGGCAGATAGATTTTATCCAAATGCTCCCTCTCAAAGGTATCAACATGTGTTTGTCATGATTTGTAGGTTTTCAAAGTGACATGAGGCTTTCCCTTGCAGAAGACCAATGGCTTTAACAGTAAATAAACTGTTACTACAAGAAAATAATTTCTATTTGGGGAATTCCTATAGAATTACACAGTGACCAGGGAGCTCATTTCACTGGACAAATAATTAAATATACCTGTGACATGTGGCCAATAACACAGCACTTACACTGTGCTTATCATCTCCATTCCTTGGGATTAATGGAAAGAACTAATGGTATTATCAAACAATGGGAAAAGCTTTCAGAAGCATTTAATCTCTCCTTGCCAAAAGCTCTTCTGCTAGTGTTCCTCAATCTTAGTTCTACACCTTTTGGTAAACATCAGCTGTCTCTCTTTAAAATAACAGAATAAGATCCAGCCTGGTGGCACAGAAGTTGAGTTCACGCACTCCGCTTCAGTGTCCCAGGGTTCATAGGTTGGAACCCACGGGTGGACCGACCCGCCGCTGGTTGAGCCATGCTCTGGTGGCGTCCATATAAAGTAGAGGGGGATGGGCACAGATGTTGGCCTAGGGCTGATATTTCTCAGCAAAAAAAAAAAAAAAAAAAAGATGAGGATTGGCATTGGATGTTGGCTCATGGCTAATCTTCCCCACAAAAAAATAAATTAAAATCATAACAAGATGGTCTATGCAATTAGATGAGGGAATGTATAAACCAACTTTGCTCAAAGTAGATATCTTGCATTACTATCAAGGTCTTATTGAGATACTAAAGAAAAAAATGATAAGTTGGTATCTGATTCCTTTCACAGTGAGCTCCTGGGAGATGAAGATCTTAAGGATCATAAATCTACAACCTGGAGATTTTGTTTATTGGAAGATACACCAAATTAAAGACTCTTTGTAGCTGCACTGGAAAGGACCATACCAGGTACACTTTTTTTTTTTTTTAGTTAAACCACTTTCTTTTTTTTTTTTTTTAATTTTTTGTTTATTGCAGTAACATTGGTTTATAACATTGTATAAATTTCAGTTGTACATCATTATACTTCTATTTCTGTATAGATTACATCATGTTCACCACCCAAATACTAATTACAACCCATCACCACACACATATGCCGAATTACCCCTTCCCCTCTGGTAACCACCAATCCAATCTCTGTCTCTATGTGTTTGTTTATTGTTGTTACTATCTACTACTTAATGAAGGAAATCATACAGTTGGAAGCAACTTAAGTGCCCATCAAGGGACGAATGGATAAAGAAGATGTGGTATATATACACAATGGAATAGTACTCAGCCATAAGAAACGATGAAATCCAGCCATTTGTGACAACATGGATGGACATTGAGGGTATTCTGCAAAGTGAAATAAGTCAGAGGGAGAAGGTCAAATACCATATGATTTCCTTCACACCAGGTACTCTTAACCAATCCATGTACTGCAAAATTCAGAGGGATAATCTCGTGAATTCACATTTGTCATTTTACAAAGGTGCTTCCTCCTGAGGGGTCTTTGACTTCTCTTACTGACACTCAGCTTCCACCGACTAAGACAAGTACTACCAAATCAAGATGAGAAGAAGCTGACATCTGATGTGGACAGTTCTCCCAAGAGTTTGGACCAGGCTAGTAAATAAGGGATAATAAGCATTATCTTTGTTTCTTACTGGACTCACCTACTTTTGTCACAGCATTTGCCTTTCCAAGCCACTCCACTTCTTAGATACTAACTATTGGTCTTGGGAAAAGGTTATCACTTTGAGCCCAACAAACAGTGAGCCCATAAGTCAAATATTCATGTATAGGTAAATCTCAAAGTATAAGATCTATCTTACATGAACCTGTTCTAAATATTCCTATTAATTCTGACTTCACAGAGTACACCTATTATAAGGGCACGCCCTGGGGTAAACCTCCAGGGAAATTCTGCCAGAAGACTTTTTTTTGGAGAAAAATTATACAAACTTTGTTCACAATTGTAATTTTGATCATATTATCACATTGTTTCAATGTTACACTAGGTGTCAAAGGAGGCAACAGTAAGACAGGCGCCAGATCGTGTTAGCTAGGAAGCTAGAAGCAATCTGGGATACATTTTTAATGAATGACTTCTGAGAAAGGTAAAGAAATGAAAGGTACATCACTGTGTCCAAGGAAAACCAAAGGAGCACCTCACTGGTCACGAATGAAACTGTGGGTTGATGAAGACCAAAAGGGGGGACTGCGTAGAAAACTGAGACCCTCTCTCTGATCTAACAGGTGAATCTAGCAAGTTGCATAGGCTTAATATCAGTGCAAAAATGTAGGCTATAATGTAAAGCAGGGGCCACGTGGGCTGTCTGAAGCGCCTGTAAGAATGACCTTGCAGCACCACCCCTCATGACTAAAGATGCCAGGTGGACAGATCCACAAGAGGAAAAGATAAAAGGTAACTTGGTCTTAACATTTACCAGCTATATTTTTTAGAGGTGGAGCGAAAAAGTAACAACCCCTCGTCCTTGCCTCCCTCCACACATAGATAATGCCAACATCACAAGCCTTGTTTGATGTATCAAAAAGATCTTGTTTATGTTATCTTTGAAGTATCTATTAGATGTGTAAGCCCTTTCCTGCACATACACTGCTTTGTTAAAGAGTATATGAACTACACTCAGACCCGTAGACCTCAAATCATTTCCTCAGAACACTGCTGTACTGTCTCTCAGGACTTGAGTTCTTCACTTTGATTATCAAATAAACTCTAATTAACCTTTACCCAGATTCTTTCACTCTACATGTATTGATACATTTTGTAACAAAATTAGCACAGTTTATTAAGACATTAATTACTGCTACACACTACAAAATAACTCATGTGACTACAAGAAAATGTAAAATGTCACTGCAAAAATTTACTTAATAATATAAGAAATAATATTTATATTAATCATTGACACCCAATCATTATCACGAAGTTTGCCATTTTTCTTAACACAACAAAAAAATAAAGTCAGGTTATTCACTCCAGGAAAACATCCATCAGTTTAATAATATTCCTATGAGTACTGGGTTTTAAATCACCTCCCCGGGGTAAAGGAGGTATCATATGCTTTTCTACTGAATCATATTCTTTTATAAATATATGATAGAGTGTATCTGATTTACAAACAAAATAGTTGTTACAAAGAGCAATAACAATACAAATATACAACTATTTTTATACTATTACTGGTTTATAAGGCAATCATCTGTAATGCTCTCATCTAAAGGGATGGAAAATGATATATAACTATTACCAAGGAAACAGTGAAGTAAAATTGCATGTAAACTATCAAGCAGTTTAATAACCAGAAAATCAGAACAAGAAAAACCACCCCCTGAAAGAACCATGACACACTGTGCCACCCACGAGGGATGCAACCAAGGGGTCACAACTCAAAAAAGATGATATAATGGGTTGCAACTTTTAGCTATTCCAGCATTTGGCAGCAAATTTTTTTCTTGTTTTATTAATTGATGCTCATATGATGGTACTGAGATCTTGAGGAGCAAGTTAAATTTTGACTTTTCATATTATTAAAAGGGCAAAGATTCTGGGGACAAATGGTTAAATGTGGGCACTTGTAAAAGTCGAAATATGCTTTTTATTAATTCCAGTATAGATTAATATTCTGTTCGAATTCTCCTTAATTATCACTCTTTAATCACAGAAGGCATATATAGCAAAAATATCAGCTGAATTAACATTTAGAAACTCAAGCACAACTCACTTAGGAACAAAAGACAAGGCTAAGGCCCAGGATAATTATGTGTGTTCATCTCTAAACCAAGAGAATTTTTTTTTTTTTTTGTGAGGAAGATCAGCCCTGAGCTAACAACCATGCTAATCCTCCTCTTTTTGCTGAGGAAGACCGGCTCTGAGCTAACATCTATTGCCAATCCTCCTCCCTTTTTTTGACCCCCCAAAGCCCCAGTAGATAGCTGTATGTCATAGCTGCACAAGCTGCTTGTTGCTGTATGTGGGACGTGGCATGGCCAGAGAAGCGGTGCATTGGTGTGCACCCGGGGTTCTGAACCCGGGCTAGAACCAGGGCCCCAAACCTGGGCCACCAGTAGCAGAGCGCATGCACTTACCCGCTAAGCCACAGGGCCAGCCCCTAAACCACGAGAATTTTAAGCACTCTAGTAACCAGGTTGATCAAAGCTAAATCCTTTAGGAAGATTATCCATTCTGAAATCAGGAAAATCCTGCAGTGTAAGCACTTTTATACTTCACCTTTGACAAAAGAACTTGATTTCTGTAACAGTGTTTAAAAAACAAGCATGACTTTATTCCTTCAAGGGCAAAAACAAGCAGCTGCAAACACGTTCCTGTATCCTGATGACACTCTACAGGTATTTCTATTTCATCTTGGGGACCATCAATGAGCTCACACTGAGAAAGAATATTTCTTACGGATGGAAGATTTTTCTTAATTGGTAACACACTCAGAACACCTGCAGCTTCTTCCTTTAGAATAAACACTCTATTTGAATCACATTAAGGACAGAAGGAGAAATTCACACTTGTTTACTAAATTTTAAACTCTCTTTTTAAAAAAAATATACCAATGTCCCACATCCTGTCTTGGGTTTCGCAAAAACTCAGATTTGTGAATATCATGAAGGCATCCTAGAATTTAGTAAAATGAGTATAAAACATCTTTTCACTGACACAGCACTGTCCTCTCCCAAGCTGTAAAGTTGAAAGACTAAATCTAAGCCGTAGACGTTTCCTTAAACTTACTATTCTTAGCATTTGAGGCCACAGAAAACTATTTTGGTTACTTCAAATTATATACTGGTTGAACTTCTCTTTATCTTGGGCAATCGCTCTGTCCATCACACAGATGGCACCAGGCTATCACCAACTTGTTGCCCATAGCTGTTTCCTATCCATGCAGAGTCATGCGGGAAGTTAATAAGATGGAGGTGTGAAGCCATGGCCCTCTCTGACAGCTCATGAAACCACACAATTTGCCATACTATAGTCTCCGTGACTTCAGCATCTAGGTCACACCTCACCAGTTACCTAGGTCAACCTACAAGGTGAGTTTTCCAGAGTGTGGGGGTCTGGTCTGATTTGGGAAGCGGGGCGGGGGGCACTTTCTGTCACTGCGCCTCAGAGCATGTACCCAAGCTACAAGCTCTTCTGGCTTTCCCTAGCAGTAGCAATCACAACCATCTTCTCTTAAGCCCTGAATTATACATGTGACCCCAAGTACCACTGGGGCTTTTCCTTAGGAAAACAAACTGTCCTGATACTGATGTGAGCTTGAGAGGGCGTTTGTATCTCTGTGTGTGCCGTCTACACCCGTGGATACACAAGCCCCGTCAGCCAGTGAGAAATAAGTTGAACGCAGCAGCCCCTGCCCAACTCGCTTCAGTCCTATCTTAAGCCAGGCTGCTCTCTCCAGCTTTTGCTTCTCTCCAGCCTCCGCTTCTCTCCAGCCTCCGGAAAAATAAAGCGCTAAGCCGCGCAGCTCAGCATCAGCCCTGTATGAAAATAAACGTGCGCAGTCCTACCTGGAAAGCTTTGCAATCTTCACCAAGCTGAAAACATTCACGCAGGCAGGCAGGTACCTCGAACGCAGCAGCTGGGTCGTCCCTTCTCGCCCCAGAAACAGCAGCCTCACCGCCCAGGCCTCTGTGCAATCTGACTCTAGTCGCGGTAGCAGAGATGGAGGATAATGGCAGCCAGATGGAGGTAGGAGCCAGCACCTACCAGGAGGCGGCTGCCGCTGCTCTCCTCCAGCAGCAAACTGCGTGTGCAGCCCGGAGCACTGGCTGTCTGAGCGACTGTATTTGGAAAGCTCAATGAGAAGAGAGTACTGCAAGAAGCGCGTGACTCGGGCGGCTATCACGGCCCAGGACCGGAGCCCTGGCCCCGAGGCCTACCAGGCGTGCTGCGGAGAAACCATGGTAGGGCGAGACCTGGGCAAGGCGTATTGCTCCTGCTGCCGGGCCGTTATGCCCACACTGCCCCGCGCGTGGAGAACTGACTGAGCCCGGAAGGCGGCTGGCACACACCCTTAGGAGCACTGCAGTAACCTCCCTGCCTCCCCCATGCCAAGTTCCTTCTCCTCTCCCCACCCTCACACCCCTAAGCAGACGCAGTGGGGCACTCTCCTGTCACCTGACACGCTTGCCTCCATATCTCACAGATCTGGTCTGAGAGTCTGGGGCATACCACTCCCTCACTCCCGCAAACCAAAGGAGACCCGTGCAAGAACAGGTTGCACAAAGCCTTGGTTTGTTCCATAAACAAAACGAGCAATAGGAAAGGAGCAGAGATGATAAGCTGGATCATATGTCAAGGGAGGAAAGGGAGATGCCCAGCACAGAAACTTCCATTTGGACATAGCAGAGTTCCCAGCATTTCTCTCAAACTGCTAGAATAAGACATGACAGTTGGGCTGGCTGGAATGTGTGTCTGTCGGCAGCAGCATCAGAGGAACATTGGAAAAATAAGATTTTTGGAAAATCTTGGAAAAAATTTTTGTCAGGGTCTGTTGCAGCTGCTTCTTTCTAGAAGAGGATAGCGATGAGGGTCCCAGCAGCCACTAGTGTGGAAAGTAATTGGAATGGGGTTCAGAATCTAAAAGAAGAGAAGGGATGAGAATGGGAGGCAGGCTAGACTCTGTCTAGCAGGCAGAGTTAAGCTGTTTTCTCAAATCGAACTCTAAGTGACAAAAGGAAAAAAGAAAAAGCCCTTTCCTGAAAAGAAAAACTTGGAAACACAAACACCTTCAACAGAGTAAAAAACAACTTGCAATTATTTAGAACTCCTAGCTTTTTACATAATTACCTTGGACAATGAGCTCTGTTCTTTAACTCAGTTCTGTCTTCTAGGAGGCTCAACTTCTTTGAGTTTCTTTTCTTGTTCTTTGTTTTTGTTGTGTTTTTTTTTTGGAGTCTCAAAGTTTCTCCAAAACCCTTCAGTCTCCCCAGACTCTCTTAAGGTCAATTGGCACACAAAGTGTGTGTTCTCTCAATCTTCAGCATTTGCCTGATTGTGGGTCTATCACAAAGAAAATGTACCACTCCTGAAATGGTGGAGGATCTAGCAAGCACATTTAGCTCTATAAGGTCGTGAGGGAAAAGCAAATAAAAGTTCCCAGACTTCTGCTGCTTTCCTGGTCTTTTGTTGTACTTAAAGTTTTCAGTATTGAAGCCTGGTAATTTCAAGTAAAAAGAAAATTCTTTAAAAAGTTAAACATAAACTAACTTGCACACTCTATGTGCTTTAAAACTTGTGCATAGAATTACATTATTTTTGAATAAATGGAATCAGTTTTCTTTTAGGTTTTTCTAGATATCATATAGAAACCAGCCTAAGGACACAGCATCCTCCACAACACCCCTGGCATAACAAGTTAAGGCCCCTAACCAATCAGCAAGCTAGAAGAATCAGATAGAGATCCACATTCCACAGCATCAGGACTCTCCCAAATTTACGCCTGTGCCCTAACAGCCAGGAGTTGACTGAAGGTGACCTAGCTCCACTAGCTCCACTAGCTAGTCCTAGCTCCACTAACATAGTAAAAATCACACCCAGCGGTGGAGCAGTAGCGTGCTAATGATACATGCATCCCACGTAGTAGTAAGCTAGGAGACAGCACAGCCTCAAGCACAACCCCACCCCTACATGCCATGACATGACACTCTTCCCCAGCCCTAATAGAATGCCCCACAATCCCACTGCCCAACGAGCAGTCACCTGCCCCTTTCCTTTCCGCACTGGCTCCCTTGTTCCTCTCCTATGCACAAGCTAATAAGCTTTTATTTTCCTGGTCCTGGTTGTCTCTCTTGACTTCTCTCCTGGGGGAAACAAGAACCCAATGTGCCAGTAATGGACAGACTAGTTCAACTTCATGAATAGTTACTACTCATGCATCAAAGGAGGTGAGAGGGAATTTAGCTGTTAAAACGCCTACTGTTTGTATAAAATCATTATACTTTAGGGGCCTGCCTGATAGCATGCTGGTTAAGTTTGCACACTCTGCTTCAGTGGCCCAGGGCTTGCAGGTTCAGATCCCGGGCGTGGAACTATGCACAGCTTGTCAAGCTGTGACGGCATCTCGTATAAAGTAGAGGAAGATGGGCACAGATGTTAGCCCAGGGCCAGTCTTCCTCAGCAATAAGAGGAGGATTGGCAACAGTTGTTAGCTCAGGGCTAATCTTCCTCACACACAGAAAAAGAAATTTATTTTAACAGCTCTTCAGGCTAGAAATCTAAGAAAAGGTGTTGGCAGGGTCATCCCCCACTAAAACCTATAAGGGCGTTCTTCATTGCATCTTCCAGCTGGTGACCTGATGCATCCTTTGGCTTGCAGCTGCATTACTCCAATCTCTGCCTCTGTCTGCATGAGGTATTCTCTCTGTGTCTGTGTCTTCATTTGGTGTTATCTTCTGTTATAAAGACACCTGTCCCATTCAATTAAGGGCCCATCCTACTTCAGTATGATCTTACTTTAAATTACTTAATTATACCTACAATAATCCTATTTCCAAATAAAATCACATTGTGAAGTACTAGTGATTAGAATTTCAGCATATCTTTTAAGTGAACTCAATTAAACCCACAAAATTACTCTTCTGCTGCTGTCCCTCATTTCCCTATCTTCTAACCATTGGAAGGTCCCAAGGGCTAAGTCTTGGGCCTCTCTTATGTCTTTTATTCTATACTCACTTCCTAGGTGCTCACATTGATTTTATGACATCATTAATATATACTGAAAACTCCCAGAATTTTATTTGTAGCCTGATTCTGTCTCCTCAGCTCCAGACTGTGTACGTAATATTTCTGTCGATATCTATTAGGCACATTAAACTTAACATATCCTAAAATTTATTATCATACAGAAGACTCCTCCCTACTGTCTTTTCTATCTGAGTTATCATCAGTCCCATCCTATTGGTTATTTCCAAAATCTAGCTGTCAGCTTTGATTTCTCTTTCTTTTAAATCATGCCTCAAACCATTCATCAGATCTCTCAGTTCTATCTTCAAAACAGATCTACACATACGTTTAGTAGCATAGTGTCCTTTCTACCATGACATCAAATGTTTTTCCTATATTAACTAGCATGTAATAGTAGATTATGAGAAAAGGAAAGGACAACTAGGGGTGGGGAGCAGACATACAAGGCTTCCTGAAAGTTAGGATATCAAGTCTTAAAACGTATGTGAAATTTAGTTATTCTAAAGACAGGGGTAGGGGTTCAGAGAGCCTTCATGATAGCGCAAGATAGTGACAGGGACTTTCTATCATCAAAGCTTGTTTTCTACCTGGGGTATTTATTGTGACAGCATTAAAATCATAGTAAATTTCTTATAACCATACGTGTTGGTTATAACATATGTGTTGGCCTGGTCTCCTACTTTGGGGAATCTATGCAAAATATTACTTCAATATGTATTCAAAACAACTTAAAGCTGAAATTACTTATAGTGTTGCCAAAAAACTGGGACCTTGTCACTGTAGTCAAATCAATGAACACAATGAAAAGGGATTGTCAAAAAGAAAGAGTAATTTTTAATTTTGCTATCAAAATGAGTACATGGGAGGACAGCACCTCAAAACCCATTGTCCTCCTGAAGCATTAGAAGTTGGGGTTTTTAAAGGAAAAGCTAGGGGAAAGAATGTGTTGTCTGTGTGTCTGTAACCATTTGGTAGGGATAATGTTGTGAGGGTGTCAGATGTTTTGGCGTTGGGCCAGCTGTTATCTCTATCTACAGCAGGAAGTCCAGGGCTCCGTTGATCAATCTTCCCACACCACCCAAAACTGGGCCCTGGGGAGAGGAAAGAAACTACCACCAATTGATGACTACAAAGTTTTAGATGGGGAGGGAGAGCTGTGGCTTTGCAGGTTGGTGCCCTCCCACCATCCTGCATTTGGCCAAGGGAATCTACAGGAGAGTGTCCCTGGTTGTCTGCCTCCATGATGAATGGTGGATTTCAGCACCAAGAAGCCAAGCAGTTGGGGAAGCTTCAGCTTTTTGATATTCTCTGGATATCAGTTTCCCTGTAACCAAACTTGAAAGGACCTGTAACTAGCCAAACTTAAGTGTGAGCCCCAGCGTGAGGCCACCTGGGCTTTAATAACTTGTAACTCCCAGTTACTGTGTGAAATTCAGGGAAACAAATGTTAAAAAAATCCAATATTTACATGTGAGTGTAATGTAGAGAATCATGGAAAGGAGATGAGTGCTTTCGGTTTTAACCCCATTTATGTTGGATTTAACTTAGGAGAACTGGTATCAGGAGTGTCATCAATAGTATAAACAAACAAAAACAGAAAAGATACAAGAAAATTAAAAAAAAAAAACTGGGATATGATTACCCATACACTACTATAACAATTTATGGCATAAAGGAAGTACATAGAAAACAATTTTGTATCTTAGAGAATAAGAAAAATAAACCAAACCCTGTATAAGTCAGAAAAAGAATTGACAGGGGTCATAGAATCATCAGAGAATCAAATGCTGAATGACCATCTATTGAAACATACCCTCAGATACTGAATAACTATCCATGGAAACTTGGCAATAAACGCTACATGACCAACGGTAGAAGCAAAGTCCTAGCCGTCAAAAGACCATATGTATAAACACATCCTCAGATGCCAGATGACTATCTATGACCACACGCCTCCGGATGCTGAATGATCATCAATGGAAACACACCCGCAGATCCTGGATTACCACTTACAGAAACACACTCCTACATCTTAGATCACCATCCATAGGAACACACTCTGAAACTGCACAATACTCTCAATGTAAACAAGCCCTCAGATTCCAGATGACTGTCTATGGAGGCACAATTTTAGATGTTGTTTAACTATCTTTAGGAAAATTCTTCTACATTCCAAATGACCATCAAAGATATCACCAGTTGTGTGCCAACACCATCCATAGCAACACACCTCCATATGTTGGTTGGCTTTCTATAGAAACACACTTCTAATCCCAGAGGACTGTGTTTATAAGCACAACCCTAGATACTGAATTATCATCTGTGGAACACAAACCCAGATGTCAGATGACAGTTTATGGAGACAACCTCTGACCCTATTGCTCATGTATGGAAACACATCCACTCATGCCTCATGAGCCTCTGTGGAAGTATAATGCCAGATGCCCGGTGGCCATTTGAGGTAACACACTCTTATGGATGTGTTTTGTGTTTTGCCAAAATTCATATGTTGAAGCCCTAACTCCCAATTTTGATAGTATTAGGAGGTAAGGCCTTTGAAAGGTAAGTAGGTTTAGGTGAGGTCATGAGGGTAGGTCATGATGAGATACTAATCTTATAAAATTATAAGAAGTGGAAGAGACCCCAGAGCTTCCTTTCTCTTTACACACATCTGTCATGTGAGCACACAATGAGAAGCTAAGAAGGGAGTTCTCACCAACAGCCAAATCTGTTGGCACCTTGATCTTGGACTGGCTTCCAACCCTAAAACTGTTATAAATAAATATCTCTTACTTAAGGCACCCAGTCTGTGGTATTCTGCTATAGTAGACTAAACACACCAAGATACACATCCCCAAATGACCATGTTTGGTAACCTATCCCCAAATGCTCAATTACTTTCTTCAAAGGCATATTCCTAGGCTGGATTACTATCTATGGAAACCCACACACAGATGTAGGATGACCTACATCCATGGAGGTATAGGGCCAGATGTTGATGCCCATCAAAAGGGGCACATGCCCCAATGATGGATACCCATCCTAATCTCAACTTTTCATAAGACTAATATATGAAGTTAGTTTTTACCTTTAAAGATATTCCTCAAAGTAATTCTAAAATAATAAGCAGCAAATCCAGTAGCTTGTCTTTAGATACTGCAGTGTTTCATGAATATGTAGTGTCCTGAAATCAACAGTGTCAGTGAAAATTAGTTTCAGAAAATCTATAGTAATGCTCAACTGCCATTTCAACCACCTGCTTTTTGGCTTCACAGATGCAGAGGGTACTTATTACTCTGTCTTACCTTATGATCATAATTAAGAAAAAAAGATAGCTTGCAAGTGGAAAGAAGAAAAGAGATTAAAGAAAAATGGATAAATGAAGGATAATAAAGTGGAGGAGAACAAGAAAAGCAGACACAAAGTAATATAAATATAAAAACCCTGAGATAACAACTGATAGAAAATGTTAAAAACAAATTTACCCTCTTTGATTTTGAGGTTTATTCACTTGCATAAAGATTCAGTTACTTTTTAAAGATGCTTTGAAAATGTCCTGTTAAAGATCTTAAATGTTATAAATATTTGTTTAAATAGGAAAATAAAGAAAAAACAAATGACTGTGATGTTTATTTTTTATCACCAACCTTTTAATTTGCTGTGTGACCTTGAGGAAGTTACTTAATATCTCTGAAACCCTGCCTTTTCAAATATAAAATGAGATTTATACATACCTAACCTATTTCAGGAATTACATATATTCTTCTGTGCATGTGCTATACTGATTAGATACTGAATGATTCCTAGCTTTACTATTATTGTTAAGAATAATTTTTTGGGTCTAGAAAAAAATGTGTACTAAAAACCTCTGAGATCCTAACAGAGATGGAATTTATGTATACAAATTCTATTTAAGTCGTGCCAAATCTTTGAGGTGGAGCACAGGGAGGTAAACTTTCTGTTAAATGCCACAGAGCAAATATTTTAGACTTTGTGGACCATACAGTCTCCATCACAATGACTCCATTCTACCAAGTTAGAACAAAACCAGCCATAGACAATATTCACATAAAAGGACATAGCTATGTTCCAATAAAACTTTGTTTATAATGCAGGCAGCAGTCTGGATTTGGCTCACAGTAGTAGTTTGCCAAATTCTGTGCTAGATAGTATTCCCAAATTACAAATGAAAACCATATTGCTCAGAATGCCTTATCTACTTTCTTTGGACCACATGGCTTATAAGAGGGAGGTAAGAGATGTGAGTTTGCGGTCTTTCCAGAGCTTGTGTTCTTTCTTCCATGCTGAGTTTTGTTAATTAGCATTATATATTTTGCAGCCATTTAAAAGCAGTATATTTATAGTTCAGAGGAGAGATCTCACTCAACTTAATACATAGTTGGTCCACAACAAAAACAGTACCCAAATAATTCGAGTAGAACCTATCACGGTTCTAGGGCTTGTGCTTATTGTAAAAATCACAGTCTAAACTGGGTTTTCTGGTTTAATTCCAGTGAGAAGTTCTCATAAAAATCAAGTGGAAAATTGTTACATGAATTAAAGAAAATATTTTAATCTAAATTTCCTAGAAAACAGTAGTAGACATTTTCTTATTTGGGCTTTAATATTCCAGAAATTTGCCACAAACATTCACTACATTGTCATAGAGGAAGAAACTGAATGGGCTGCTTCTTTACAGAACAAGGAATGGAAATAAGAAAATATCCATTTTTCTAACTCATTTATGCTAAACATTCATTTCTTTAAAGAAGGTCTACAAGCATTATGAAATATTTAGGGCAGTAGTTTTTAATTGAATATAAGGAGCAGGAATGAAAAAAGAGATAAGAAGAAACAGAATCAATTGGAGATTTTTATCACAAATACAACCAGTCTTCACTCCCACCACCCCAAGATTTAAGACTACATGATGGGGTCAGGACATGATTGGCATATTTACTTAGGAAGCAAAATAAGAAGAAATTAGTACTTCAAGTGATTCTAGTTATCCCACCTTCAGATGTTAAATCTGGGTTTTACAATCTTGGTGCTAACACATTGGCCTGGATCAATTTTTTGTAAAGAGTTATGAGTGCATTGTAGGGTGTTTAGCAAAATCCTTGCTCTCTACCCACTAGATCTTAGTAGCATTACAGGTGCAGTGTGACAATAAAAAAGTCTCTCGACATTACCAACTGTTCCCTTGGGGGACAAAATTGCCCTGGTTAAGAATCACCGAGTAAGAACATGTCCCATCTGATACTCACTTTTTCCTAACATTCAGTCCAAAATAATGGAGAAAATAATCCACATAAAACCTCATCGTATCATCGTTCTTTTGCTTTATCTGAGACCCCACTGATAGTCTCACCTTTTATTAAAGTATAGCTAACTTACAGCTTTGAATTCATTGTGCATCTGAAACATGTTTCGTTCATTTGTGGCATGTTTTTTATAATACCTATATCATTTGCTGTTCACTGTAATAGATTTTATGTCAACATTAATTCTCTATAAATCAACATTTTTTTCTGTTCTATTTTTCCTTTTTCATTCTGATTTTTAGACATTTTAAATGATCTTAGAATTTTCAAATAACAATCTTTCAAAACTTACATAACTGCATTCTTCCCCACAAATAATTCAACTACTTGAAATATTTAATAAAAGCAACCAAGAGAAATAGTCCAAGATGGTGATGTAGGATCATCCTAAATACTGTTCCTCCCACAGACACATCGAATCTATCACTATACATTGAACAATTCCCTCCGAAAAATAGCTGAGCATCTCCTCACATCAGTGCAAAAAGGACCACATCAAGGCAGTAGGAGAGGCTAAGAAATGGTCTCACCATAAACCCCACCTCTGGCTCAAGGACTCACAATTGGGAAGGAATTAAAAATCCAGAGTTTTTCTCTGAGGAGCTAAGGGTTCATACCCCACATCAGTCACCTGAACTTTTAAGATCTGCCCCTGACAGATAAGGCACCAAAACATCTGGCTGAAAACCAAACAGACTTGTGCTCATGAACCAAAAGGGGCAAGCTGGGCTGGTCCACAGACTCCCTTACTCTAGGGCACATTGCAGAAGCAGCTGTTTGAAAATCACCCAGACATATGTGAAAGAGATTAATTTGCTAATTTTAAAGCATTGGCCAAAGGGGCCAAGGGGTTGTTGGGATACTCTCTCGGATGACCATGCTGGCTAGCACTATTTTAATCCTCTTCTACCTTGATAAAGCCATTAGGTACCACTTTCTTTTCTTGAGGGGTGCCCTCTTTGTGCTCTCCTTCTGTCTTGCCAAAGCCAGCAGGAACCATCTTTTTTTCTTTTCTCAGAGAGTGCAATCTTCATGATCCCCGTCTACCACACTCCACAGCACTAGCATCTTCCAAACAAGAGATTCTACATATGTCTGGTGCCCTGATTTTTAGGTCGGGTGCCCTGACTTTTACATGTGCAGCCTAGAGGCTGTTCCTTGATCGCCTGGCTCTGAAGGCATAGGGGGCTTGTGTTCCTGGGTCCCATGGGACTGTAACAATTGGAAAGAAAATTCGTGGCAGACTACCACTCCCAAGGCAGTGCATAGATGGCAAACTGAAACATACCCCAGTCTTTCTGGGAATGAGTCCTATTCATGTGTTCAGGAGCATTTGCCAGAAGCATTGGCAGTCTCCTGACAAGGTACACTTCTAGAGGCCTACAGAAGTGCTCTCAGGGATGAAATCCAATGGATGCATTCTTTCTACTCTTCCTCTGCCTTTACAGCTCACTGGTATCTCCCAGAAATATGTCCGGTGCCCTGATTTTTGCCACTGCTGCAAGGGGACACCTCTACATTGGCTGACTCTGGTGGCCATCAGGGCATATGCTTGTGTGTTGCATGGGACTATATTCAATGGAGAAAGAGTTCTAAACAGCTACCATTCTCTGGGCACAAGAAAAGGCAACAGAACCAGGAGCTCAGTCTCTCTGTGGAAAAGGCCCATTAGCTTGGCACTGTAGCTGCAGTCTGAGGGGCAGGCTTATACTTAAACATAGATCTAAGGGCGGAGTATAAACCTTTCCAGAGACCTCAGAAGGTAGGAGCTATATTTGCACTCTCCTTCTGCTGCACTCCAGAGTGCCAGTGTTTCTTGCAGCGGAGCTCTTGTACATGTCTGACACCCTAGTTTTTAATTCTAGTACTCTCATGTTTGTAGCTGTTGCCCAGAGGACACGTCCAGATCACCTTGTCTTGTGGCCAGCACGGCATAAGCTTGCAGTCCCACAGGACTTATATACAATTATGTACTTTAAAAGTTGCTGCCTGGGGCTAGTGAAGTGGTGTGGTGCCTAAATTTGTGCGCTCCACTTCAGTGGCCTAGGGTTTGCAGCTTTGGAGGCCAGGTGCAGACCTACACACTGCTCATCAAGCTGTGCTGTGGCAGTGTCCCATATACAAAGCAGAGGAAGATGGGCACAGATGTTAGCTCAGGGACAATCTTCCTCACCAAAAAAAAAAAAAATAAATTAAAAAAATAAAAAGCTGCTGCCTGAGGCTCTGGTTTCCAATCAGTCTGAATGTAGGTGATGACTGAAAATCTCCCCTTTGGGACATGGACTGGTTTTGACAAACCAACAACTGGGAGCTATTAAAAATAACATAGGCTGCTTGTACAATCACAAAGGCTCAAGAGATAAACAAGAGCTAGGGAATGTTGAATGATATGGTTCATCTCCTACATGTGTCCCATCCTTCAAGACTGGCAGAGGTGGCTATTTCCTCTAACACATAGAAGCAGAAAGTCAAGCAGAATGAGGACAGAGGAATATGTTCCAAATGAAAAAAACAAGATAAAAGCTCAGAAAGAAACCTTAATAAAATGGAGACAATTTAACTGCTAAAGAGTTCAAAATAATGGTTAAAAAGATGCTCACTGAACTTGGAGAAGAATGGAGGAACAGTAAGAAGTTCCTTCTTGTAGAAAGTATAAAAAAGTACCAAATAGAAGACACAGCTGTGAATACAATAATTGAGAAGAGTTCAACATCAGAGTAGATAAAGCAGAAGAATCAGTGAACTCGAAGACAGGGCAATGGAACTCAATCCGAGTAGCAAAATGAATTTAAAAGTGAAAATAGCTTAAAGGACATATGAGATAACATTAAGTGAACTAACATTTGCATTAGAGGGGTCCAAAAAGGAGAAGAGAGAAATGAAGGGGTCATAAACTTATTTGAAAAAATAATGGTTGAAACTTCCCAAATCTGGGGGAGGAAACAGACATCCATACCCAGGAAGACCACAGAGTTCCAAATGAGAGACATTCACAGACTTACATCAAGATATATTATAATTAAAATATCAAAAGTTAAAGACAAAAAGAGAATCTTAAAAACAGCAAGAGAAAAACGACTTCTTATGTACAAAGGAACCCCTATAAGGCTATGAGCAGATTTTTCAGCAGAAACTTTGCAGGCCAGAGGAGAGTGTCACAATATATTCAAAGTGCTGAAAGAAAAAACCTTCCAACCGAGAATATGCTACCCTGCAAAGTTGTCATCCAGAATCGAAGGAGAGACAATGAGTTTTCCAGACAAGCAAAAGCTACAGGAGTTTATCACCACTAAATCAGCCTTACAAGAAATATTAAAGGAACTTCTTTAAAGTGAAATGGAAGTTAATTATTTGTAAATTAACAAAATGACAATAAGTACAAACCTTTAAGTGAAATTAGACTAAATTCTCCAATCATGGCTTAGAGAGCCTGAATAAATTTAAAAACGACGCCTACTATAAGTTGCCTATGAGATACTCACTTTAGATATAAGAAAACACACACACTGAAAGTGAAGGGATGGATAAAGTTGTTCTATGCTGATGGAAACCAAAAGAAAGCTGAGGTAGCTATACCTATATCACAGAAAATAGACTTTAACACAAAGACTATATAAGAGACCAAAAAAAAAGTGCATTATGGGGGCTGGCCTGATGGTATAATGGTTAAATTCATGAGCTCCACTTCAGTGGCCCAGGGTTCACGGGTTTGGATCCAAGGTACAGACCTACATACTGCTCATCAAGCCGTGCTGTGGTGCCATCCTACATCCAAAAAAAATAGAGGAAGATTGGCACAAATGTTAGCTCAGGGACAATCTTCCACAAGCAAAAAAGAGAAGACTGGCAACAGATGTTCACTCAGGACCAATCTTCCTCACCAAAAAACTAAAGGCATTAGATCATTATAAAGCGGCCATTCCAACAAAAGGATATAACATTTGTAAATATTTATGCAGGAAACATAAAAACACCTAAATATACAAAGCAAATATTAACAGACCTAAAGGAAGAAACAGACAGTAATACAATAATAGTAAAGAAATTTAATACTCCACTTTCATCAGTGATAGGTCATCCAAACAGAAAATCATACAACTTTTTTGTATAGAATACTCTTTGAAATCAAGTAGGTTATAGATTTTAAAATATGTTTTTTTATATTGTCTTTATACCAAAATGGTACTGGTAATAAAATTTCATAGATATTTTTTCTACAAAAAAAAAAAAAAAAAAGAAAACATTACCCTTAAATGATACATTAGAACAGATCAACTTAACAGACATACACAAAATATTCCATACAAAAGCAGAAGAAAACACATTCTTCTCAAGGGCATATGGAACAATCCCCAAGGTAGAGTATATGTTAGGCTACAAAACAAACCTTAATGAATTTAAGAAGATTCAAATCATGTTAAGCATCTTTTCCTACCACAATTGTATCAAACTAGAAATCAATTACAAGAAGAAAACTGCAAAAATTACAAATATGTGATCATTAAACACCATGCTACTGAACAATCAATGCCTCAATGAAGAAATTAAAAGAGAAATGAGAAAAATTCTTTGAAATAAATGAAAACGAAAATACAACATCCTAAAATTTATGGGATGCAGGAAAAGGAGTTTTAAGAGGGAAGGTCATAAAGATAAATGCCTATCTCAAGAAACAAAAAAGATCTCAACACCAAGGCAATAAACAATATAAGGGTTGGGGGCCTAACTTTAGTGGCTGCTGGCTCATAGTGAGGCATGGGCCAGGCCCGATAGTTAACCTAATCAGACATGTACTATCTGGGCTGTATTAAATATGATGGTGCAAATCAGAGATCATGTTCAAAATTATTAAGTATACTGTTTGTGTGTCCAAAGCAAAGAAACTGTTATTCATATATTCCACAATGACAAATAAGCAAGTGATAAGTGTCAGCCTAATCAGAATTCTACCGCTTTAGGTTAGAAGTATTCACCTAAATCAGACTGGCAGAATTTGATCCAGGTAGACATCCTCCATCCTACCTAAATGGACCTAAATGGAGCTCTGCTTTAGAACAGTGGCTCTCAATCTCTGGAACTTTAAATATACAATGATATCCAGTTTCAGATCTACTGTATAGTTGAAGGTGGGACCCAGTAGTACTTTTAGAAAGCTAACCAAGTCATTCTATTATGCAGCTACTTTCTTTGTGTTTCATGCATTCCCAGCTTGAGGAGATGGTATAGCACCATTGTTTTCCTAAATTAATATTTGTCCACACTTATAAAGTGTCTGAGAAATATACAGTCATTTATATAGTCCTTTCTTTCTCCGTGTTGCACTCTTTATTAATGCAAACTATCACCTTCTTATATTTTTGATTACATTTATGTGTGATTGTTAAATAAATCATCATAAAAGGCAACTGAAAATCCTGCACTATTGACTCAGTTCAATTTCATGTAGTCAACCTTAAAAGAATATTAGGAATCATATAATAGACGTAGTTGTCTCTCAGTCTTCATTACAGCAGCTAGCACAACCAGCCTTAACTAACACAAATGACCACTCACTAAGCATAGGTACTGTTGCAGGGGGGAGTGTGTAGCGAAGAGATCCACCAGCCTCTATCTGAAACCCTTAGGGTCATATATATGCCTGAATTCACCCTTTTTCTTCTGATTTTAGAAAGGTGAGCATCGCATATACTATTTATTACATAACCCAACAGTAGAGTACCGATCAGTGCTTATAATAGAGCACATTTATATTTTTGCAGCTAAATGCATGAATTTTCATATTGAGCAGGATAAAAACTGTAAATAGATTCACATCAGCTTTCAAAATGCATCCAATGAGTTATCAATGGTATCAAGTCAAAAAGTAAGATTTACAGATAAAAGAACCATTCATTCAACAAACTTTCATGGTGCTAGGGTTTGAGAAATGAAAGACACAATTTTATAGGGAAGGCGTTCACATATGGGTAAAGTGTGGTAACTCAGTGGGGTAAAGGACCTCACCAGAAGGTGCTAAGGTAGCAAAGAGAAAAGACACCAAATTTAGTTTGGAGGTTTGGAAAGACTTTCCAGGGCGGTACAATGCCTGCCCTAAGTCTTGAAAATAGTTGTCACTATTTGTGAAATACATTATTTTATATTTCAAAAACCCTCAAGAAATAACCAAAAAGCTATTAAAACTAATAAATAAATTTAGCAAAGTTGAAGGATACACAATCAATATGTAATTCTCTTATGTTTTTATACACTAACAGCAATCAGAAAGAGAAATTAAGAAAACAATGCCATTTACAATTGTGTCAAAAATAATAAAATATATAGGAATAAATTTAATGAAGGAGGTGAAAGATGTATCCACTGCACACTATAAGATATTGGTGAAAGAAATTGAAGAAGACACAAGTAAATGGAAAGATATTCCGTGCTCATGGATTGGGACAATCAATATTGTTAAAATGACCATAGTACCCAAAACAATCTACAGAGTCAAAGCAATCCTTATAAAAATTCCAATGGTACTTTTCACAGAGATAGAAAAAACAGTGCTAAAATTTGTATGGAACCCCAAAGGACCCCAAATGTCCAAAGCAATCTTGAGAACAAAGAACAAAGCAGGAGGTAATTATGCTTGCTGATTTCAACTCCATTAAACAGCTATAGTAATCAAAACTGTATGATGTCAGTATAAAAACAGAGGCATAGATGAATGGAATAGAAGAGAGAACATGGAAATAAACAAACACATTTTGCTAAATTAATTTATGACAGAGGACCAAGAATGGGGAAAACACAGTCTCTTCAGTAAATTGTTTTAGGAAAACTGGACAGCCATATGCAAAAGAATAAAACTGGACCATTGTCTTATACTGTTAACAAATATTAACTCAAAATGGATGAAAAACCTGAATGTAAGATATGGATCCATAAAGCTCCAGAAAACATAGTCATTAAGGTCCTTGACATTGCTCTTGGTGACAATTTTTTGGATCTGACTCTAAAAACAAAGGCAACAAAAGCAAAAATAAACAAGGGGGACTACATCAAACTGAAAAACAACTTCTGCATGGCAAAGAAATTCATCAACAAAATGAAAAGACAACACACTGAATGGGAGAAAATATTTGTGAAGCATATATTTGATAAAGGGTTCATATCCAGAATACACAAGGATTGATTGAACTCAACAGCAAAAAAACAAACAATTCAATTAAAGAGTAGGCAGAGGATCTGAATAGATGTTTTTTTTTTTTTCATAAAATACATAGAGATGGCCAACAAGCATATGAAAAAATGCTCAACGTGGCACTAATTGCAGGAAAATGTAAAACAAACCCACAATGATATGTCACCTCACAAATGGTAGAATGTTGTTTCTAATCAAAAAGTCAGGAGATAACAGGTGTAGGTGAGGATGTGGAAAAAAGAGAACTCTTGTTCACTATTGGTAGGAATGTAAATTGGTGTAGCCACCGTGGAAAACAGTATGGAGTTTCCTCAAAAAGTTAAAACTATAACTACCATATAATCCAACAATTCTGATTCTGGGTGTTTATATGAAAACAATAATTTGAAAAAAATATATGCACCATCATATTAATTGCAGTACTAGACACAATAGTCAAAATATGGAAACAACCTAATTGTCCATTGATGGATAAATGGGTAAAGAAGATGTGGTGTATATATGTATATACATACAATGGAATACTACTCAGCCATAAAAAAGAATGGAATCTTGCCATTCATGACAAATCATGAATGGACCTTGAAAGCATTATACTAAGTGATATAAGTTAGAACAAGAATGACAAATACTGTATGATCTCACTTAAACGTGGAATCTGAAAAACAAAACAAACAAAACAAATAACGAGCTCATAGATACAGAGAACAGACTGGTGGATGCCACACCAGACAAGGGATGGGGGTGAATGAAACAAGCATAGGAGGTCAAAAGGTACAAACTTCTAGTTATAAAACAAACAAATCCTTGAGATCTAATGTACAGCATGGTGACTATAGTTAATAATACTGCATTGTATATTTGAAGGTTCCAAGAGAATAAATCTTAACAGTCATGATCACAAGGAAAAAAAAAACTATGATGGTGATGACTGATAGGTATATTGAGGTGAATATTTTGTAATGTATACAAATATTGAATCATTATGTTGCATGAAACTAATATAATGTTATATGACAATTATGCCTCAAAAAAAGAGGAAATCAAAGCTGCTGCAGAGATTAAAGAAAAACAATTAAAGAAAAAATGAGGAATTTATAAAGAGTGTTATGTAAATGCATTTGAAATAGATCACATGAAATTCATAAATTCCTGCAAAAATATATCCCAACAAAAAATTTGTATTAATTTGTGTAGTCCTATATATACAGAATAAATTGTCAATTGTTAATCCTCTACAATGAAATCACGAGGACCTGGTAGAATAAATCTAACATAAACAAGAAAAAAATAAAAAACAAAAACAAAATACATTTAGTATTAAAGACTTAATCGTGAAAGACAGAACCAGAAACTTTTAGCATATAGAGAGAAAAGAAGACTTACAACCTGGGGGTATGGAGGATTTCTTAAAACTTAAAATAATAAAGGATTATTTGGATGAATTCACTTACATTCAATGTAAGAACTTGTGTCTGTCAAATGGCACCTAAAACTGAAAATCCAGACCACAAACCAAAAGTGAACATGTGCAACATATAGAAGAGGCAAATGCTTATTATCCAGAATGTGTAAAGATATTCTCTAAATCAATAACAAAATTGACAACTAAATAGACGAATGCAAATAAAAACATGAATAGGTATTTCAAAAGAAGCAAATACTACTGACCAATAAACATATGAAAAGATGCTCAATCTCGTTAGTAACCAGTAAATAAAAATTAAAACCATAGTAATTTATCACTTCATGCTTACCAGATCGGCAAAAATGAAAAATTTGGATAATGCCAAGCATTGATGAGGTGTAAAGTAATGGAGTTTTCACTCAACAGACTATGAATGTAAATGGACCCCACAACTTCAAAGTATATTTTGGCATTAATTAGTTAAGTATGCACTTACATACTCTACGATCCAGCAATTCCAATTTAGAAAATTGTTGCAAATATACTTTAATAGATTTAGCAGGACTTCTCAGAGAAATATTGTTTATACAAAAACAAAACAAGAGACAAACGTCAATCAACAGTGGAATGCATAAATAAGCTATTTTATATTTATATTTGTGTGGTCCAATAATATATGAAAATACAACTACATACATTGTCCTAGATCAATCTAAAACCACAATCTTGATCAAAGAGGCAAAACTAAAAGGCACATTCTTTAGAGGTATATCCCTATGTGTAAAGATCATAAAAACAGTGAGATAATTTTAACATGAAATTGAGGAAAACGGTCACTTTCGGGTGGAGAGCAAGAAGTAATTGAAGAGTGAATAGGAGACTTCAAAAGTATGTACTGGTGTTTGTTTATATTTTTATCTATGTGATGGGTACACAAGTGTTACTTTTTCAGTTTTCCTCTTTAACCTGTACTGCTATATAACATTCTTTTGAATATATGATATATTTCATCTCAATTAATTTTGAAGAGTGTAATCATTACAAAAATGCTTAATGCTACAAAGAATAAGTATAAGGTGTTGTGGTAATAAAGGGAGACCTATCCTAGGGTGACTTGTTAGTGGGGGTTATGAAGAGGGGATAAGACAGGAAACATCTCAATTCTATATACAGAATTTCAAGAAAAAGTACTAATTCCATTGTGAATTGAGATTTTAAAGATGTTCATCTCTTTTATTCCTTAATTTATAATTGCATCAAAATAAAGTTTTATGTTTGTAGACTATGATTTATTTTCTACAAACACACTCTACTCAATAATATTCCACTTTTTCTGACTTATATTGTTCATAATAACAATTTCATTACTTCAGTGATTCAATTTGGATTTCTCCTGCAGTAACTACCAAAAGGATTTCTTTTTCTTCCCTTCTAAGAGAGATAGCATACATTCTTTGAGTCAGTTTTCAATTCCACATGTATTTTTTTTTAATTGGTAAAATGCCCTAGATGTCGCCATTGTGCTCAAGTAGATAAGTCGCAGTATTCTTGGATGTAGCTCTCTTCTCATATCTCCACTTAACACCATTTAACATATTCTATCCTTTTGAAAAAGATAGCCAGCCGTTTTTGATTCACAGGGAAGGACATCAGCTTTGGAGAGGTTTTCTGGGAGGAAGAACCAGTGTGAAGCCCCAATGACGTCAGATAGTCCTGAGTACCCATCAGAGAACCAGAGAAGAAAAACACAGAGGCTAGCAGATGTCCTTGATTCCACATTGTACAGGTTTCATTTTTGAGACCCAACACCACACTGGAAAAATTCTAAAAAGCAAATTGACACAAATGCAGCCATTTGCTCTGAGTTTGTTGGCCACTGTACAAGGTAGTTTTGTGTGTGTGTGTGTGTGTGTGTGTGTGTGTGTGTATGAGAGGAAGATCAGCCCTGTGCTAACATCTGCCAACCCTCCTCTTTTTTTGCTGAGGAAGACTGGCCCTGGGCTAACACCCGTGCCCATCTTCCTCTACTTTATATGGGACACCGCCACAGCATGGCTTGACAAGCGGTGCCTCATGCGTGCCCTGGATCTGACCTGGGTAACGCCGGGCTGCCGCAGCGGAGCGGCACACTTAACTGCCTGCACCACTGGGCTGGCCCCACAGCTACTTTTTAATAACAGTAAACAAACACATAGGGACAGAGATTGGATTGGTGGTTACCAGAGGGGAAGGGGGGAGGGAGGAGGGTGAAAAGGATAATTCGGTACATGTGTGTGGTGATGGGTTGTAATTAGTATTTGGGTGGTGAACATGATGTAATCTATGCAGAAATAGAAGTATAATGATATACACCTGAAATTTTTACAATGTTATAAACCAATGTTACTGCAATAAACAAAAAATTAAAAAAAATAAAATAAAAAAAGATAAGAGGAAGCAGCAAAATTTATTGACCTACATGAGTTTACATTTTTCACTCATTATACACGAGAAAAACACTATTTGCTCTTAATTAAGTACAAGTTTGCCATTGTCTCCATGAACCAGAATTTATGCTTTTGTTTGTTTATGAAAGAAGCACTGCTGCAATAAACGTGATCTTGTGCAATGCAAAATTAAAATAAAAATCTGATGCAATTTAAAAAATGAACAAAACAAAGTGAAAATTATCACAGAATTGGTTCCATGAAAGCTGATGAATCATAGAAAATATGGGGGAAAGAACTGGGTCTAATGAAGACTACTGAATGAAGCAGTTTAAGGGCTCTTTTTGAGCAAGGTTAATGTCTTAATTTGGCTAATCACTAGTAATTCTCATAAAGCAACAACCTGAATAGCAAAAAGCTTGTTTGATTCAAAACAGAAGTGTGTGCTCTGAGGAGTAACATGATAATTGAGCGATTATCTAATATTTAAAGCTGTGTCTTCCAATTTCTTAAACAATTGTAATTCACACATTTAAGGAGCCAATCAAATAGATGCTTTTACTAGAATAGTATGTTCCAATTGATGGAAATAAAAATGAATTTATTGATAAAGGCCACAACGTACCTAAAAATGGATGTGTAGTCAAGAGTGTTGTGTTTTAAAATTTTTTTTTCTTTTTTTTTTGGAACAGGAAGACAGCACCAGAACACCAAAGCTGCATGATTTTTTTTTTTTTAAGAAACAATAGCTTTTAGAGAACATACTTTACTTTTTGTCGTATTCACTATCAAAAGGCCAGGGGGCTCCTTTTTTTGTTGTTCTTTACTTTTTCATGCAGAATTTGTCTGTAATTTTTTTCTGTAATAAGCTACAGGTTATTTAGTTACCTCTCTTGCAGAACTTAATCTGAGCCCAGAAAACAGCTTGAGAAAAATCCACTCCCTTCCTCAACATCAGGGAAGTTTAGGATTAACTGGGCAAAAGAGAGGCTAACCCAGAGAGGAAACATTCAGGAGTGCCAAGGATAGGAATATCATAACATCTCCCCGTCCCCAAACTGCTCTCACGAGGATGTGTCACAGCATCAAAAATTCTTGGTGTAAAAGTAACTGATTTGAATAGCAGCATTTTTCTCTAAGATTTCTGTTAAAATGCAAATATCTAGTCTGGAGAGGGTAGAGTACCACTCTATACCCATTTACTAACTTCAGTAGTAGCTGGCCTACACATAATTCACCCAACAAATAGCAGTTTTTTGATTGCCTTAAGCTGACATATTGGCCCTCACTTTCTAGACATGGATTTTCAGAACTATCACTTAGAAGTTGTTATCTTACTTGAGGCATTCTGTCCACCAGCAGGGAAGTGGGCAGTACGTGAGAATTATTCCTAGGTTTGTGCTGTGTATGGCTTCTAAGTAGAGTAAAACTTTCCCTCTATCAATTATATTTTTAACTGAGAATAACATTTGTCCTCATCTATTACTTGTCAGAGTTAGGATTATCTTCTTCATTCAGTAAATGATAAAAATTTGTATCTCCAAATGCAGAAAGACTAATGAAATGTCCATAATGAGACAGTAATATAGAGAAGGCTCAGACAGCAATATGAATGCTTTCCCCTCCTCATAGTTCTTTTTTTGGATCTTATCAAGCCTGTACTATGTGTTAAGTATTACTAAGATACTTGTCCTACATGTTTTAAACCTTTCCAACAACCCTGCAAAGGAGGTAGTGTTTTCTCAATTTTATGGATATGGAAACTAAAGATCAAAGATCGTTTTCCAAAGCCCCAGAGTGTCTCATTGTAATACTTACAAATTTTCCTGGTAGTATGAATTTTCCTACACTTAAAATGATGTCTTTTTGTTGTTGTTGTTGTTTTGCATTGATTTAAACAACTGAAAATAGTAAACTGAGGAATAGGTTTCATTGATCTAAAGTATCTTGTTCTCTCCAAGCCTCTACCCTCCTTTGCAGTATGATTTATGCTCAGAGTCACTCATGCCCATCAGGCTCTGTGAAGAAGTGCAGAGAACAAACAGTCAAACCTCAGCATCCTAGGACAACAGCCTCATTTACCCGATTCCTCACACCTTTTCTTTACTCTTTCCTACATGACTTGTATCTCTCTCTCTCTTGACTTTGACATTTCTCTCTGCAAATTCTTCAATTCCATGCTAACCAGAGTTCCACTCCAAACTACTCACTCCAGATCTCTAGATCAAGTCCGACGCCCAGCTGCCAGTCCCTCTTGGGATATGACTATGGCAACACCCTTTTGAGCTGTGCCAAAGACGCATAAGATCTGGCTCTTTTTTATCTCAGGGTGCACAGGAACCTTCACTCATTGCCAATTGCTGCTAGATCAAATCTTGATTCACCTCAAGACTTGAGTAGAACTAATTAACTGCCATCCATAAAGCTTTTGAGTTTTATTTGGCAGAAGACACATTTTACTGCCCATCCCCTCATGTTACATAGAATTCCTTAGCACCAACAGCTTTCCTAAGCACCACTAGCACCACCATTTTAGCTTTGACAGACAAAAGACAAGCAACAGGATATTGGAGTATACGAGGAAGCCATTTGGTATAAAACTAATTCTGCCTGAATTTGTTTTTCCAAAGGGCCCAATGTGGCTGATGAGCATGAATTGTATATCTGCTTTAAGTATTACTATGTCCCAAAGACAAGAACAATGCCCTTAAATATAAGGATGTAACTTCCCCCACATTGGCATTTCCTTAAGGATAAGCATCTCTCACTAGGCTAGGGATTGATTTCTGACCTGCTGTGCTCACCTTGTGACCACCCACCTTGAGATCACTGACTCACTGTGTTCACCAAATTGCTGTGCTCGCAAAGCAATCCCATTACTCTAATAAAAGGAACATTCCAATCATATGTGATGCATACTCCTTGACTGTATATAACTGCTCTGTACATCTCTTCTTTGAAGTGCTCCATTCCTGTGTGAAAGGACTCTCCCAGACTATATGTTTCTCCGGGTATGCTCATAATAAACTCACCCCAATTTTGATTAATAGATTGATTATGGATTATTTATGTTGACAGCTCATTTCTTAATAAATGATTAGTCTTCTCCCTTGATGATAAAGGAGGATAACAGAAAAGACAGAGAAAACAAAGAAAGAATATTTATCAGCATAAAATCACAAAAAGACCTTCTTCCAATTAGGAGATAACCTTTACAGTCAATTCCCCACCTTGTCCAGAGATGCTCCCAAGAGCAGCACTTCTCCAACTTTCATAGTCATTTGAGGCTCCTGTTAAAATGCAGATTCTGGTTTAGTAGATGAAGGAAGTTGTTCTGAGATTTTGCATTTCTAAAATGCTCCCAGGTGATGCCATGACTACATCAAGAATCATATTTTAAGAAGCAAAGCCCTAGATCTATCAATATGCGAAGATGAATTTATACCTGGCTTGCTTCTTAAAAAGTAAATATAATAGAGACTGAAAGGAAAATTGAAAATATCAATGAAACTAAGATTTGTTTTAAAGCCAAACACAATTGACAAAACATTAATATACTAACTGAGATGAGAGAGAAGACTCACATAACTAAAATCAGACATGAAAGAGGAAACATTACAACTGATATTCACAGAAAAACTTAGGATCATTAGGGACCACCATGAACAGTTATATGTCAAGAAATGAGATAATTCAGAAAAAATGGATAAATTTCTAGACACACACACCTACCATGACAGAATGATGAAGAAACAGAAAATCTGAACAGACCAATATTGAGTAAGGAGATTGAATCAGTAACAAAAATTCTCTAAATACGGAAAAATGCAGATGGATTTCCTGGTGAATTCTATCATAAGAAGAATTAATATCCACCTTTCTCAAACTATTCTAAAAATTGAAGAGGAAGGAAAACTTTCAGACTCATTTTATGAGGCCAGCAATACCCTGATACCCAAACCAGACAAGAAAACTCCAAGAAAAGAAAATTACTGCCCGATATCTCTGTTGAACATAGATGCAAAAATCCTGAACAAAATACTAGCAAACTGAATTCAACAGTAAATCAAAAGAATCATACACCGAGATTAAATGGGATACATTTGAGGGATGCAAAGATGGTTTAACATTTGCCAATCAGTTAACATAATACACCACGTCAACAAAATGAAAGATCAATATCATATGATCCTTTCAATAGATGCAGAAAAAACATTTGACGAAATTCAACATTCTTTCATGATAAAATCTCTCAACAAACTAGAAATAGATGGAATGTAACTGAAAGGCTGTGTATGACAAGCCCATAGCTCACATCATACTCAATGGCAAAGAGCTTTTCTTCTAATATCAAAGACTAGACAAAGATGTACACTTTTGCTACTTCTATTTGTAAGAGTAGTATAAGTCTTAATAAAAACAATTAGGCAAGAAAAAGAAATAAAAGGCATACAAATCAGAAAGGAAGAAGTAGAATTGTGTTTGCATAGACACGATGTTACATAGAAAACCTTAAAGACTTCACCAAAAAAACCTTTAGAAATAATAAACTAATTCAGTAAAGTTGCAGTATACAAAATAAATTAAAAAATTATTTTGGTTCTATACATTAACAACGAACTATTGGAAAGTGAAATTAAGAATATCTCACTTATAATAGCATCAAAAACAAAACAATACATGGCAATACTTTTAACTAAGGAGGTGAATAATCTGTACACTGGAAACTACTAGACATTGACAAAAGAAACTGACTACAGAAATAGATGTTATTTTTTATTTCATATTATGTATTATTAACAAACCTTATTTATTTAATAAATATTTGAAGCAATCTTTATCAAATTCCAATGGTACTTTTAACAGAAATTGAAAAAAAATCCAAAAATTGTTGGAACCACCAAAGACTTCAGATATATAAAGCATCTTGAGACAGAACAAGATAGAGGCATCATATTTTCTGATTTCAAGCTCTACTACAAAGTTATAATAATCAAAATAGTATAGCACTGGTATAAAGACAGACACATGGATCAATGTAAAAGAATAGAAAATGTATAATGGAGTGAGTTGATTAGTCAACTAATCTTTGACAAGGGCGCCAAGAACACATAATGGGGAAGTGAAAGTCTCTTCAATAAATGATGTTACAAAAACTGGATATACACATGCAAAAGAATATAACTGAGCTCCTGTCTATACCACTTAGAAAAATTAGCGTGAAGTATATTAAACACTTAAATGTAAGAGGAAACCATAAAACTTCCTGAAGAACAAATTTAAAAAGAACTACTTGACATTGGTCTTGGCAATGACTTTTTGAAGAAGATTAGCTAACATCCGATGTCAATCTTCCTCTTTTTTGCTGAGGAAGATTGGCCATGGGCTAACATCCATGTGCATCTCCCTCTACTTTATACGGGACATGCCACAGCATGACTTGATGAGCAGTGCGTAGGTATGCATCTGGAATCCAAACCCAGGCTACCAAAACAGAGGGTGAACTTAACCATTATGCCACCGGGCTAGCCCCTTGACAATTATTTTTTGAATACAACTCCAAAATCACAGGAATAGAAGCTAAAATAAATTAGTGAGACTACATCAAACTATGTAAGTTACATAAAAAATATCTAAGGAATTCATATAACTGAATAGTGAAAAAAGAAATATCCCAGTTAAAAAATGGGCAAAGTATCTGAAGTGACATTTTTCTAACGAAGACTTACAAATAGCCAACAAATAATGAAAAGCTGCTGAACATTACTAATCACAAGGAAATTGTAAACCAAAACCACAATGAGTTATTACCTTACACCTGTTGGTATGGCTTTTACCAAAAAGACAATAGGTAAGTGTTGGCAAGGATATGGAGAAAGGGAAACCCTTGTGCACTTAGTGGGAATGTAAATTGGTGCAGCCACTATGGAAAATGGCATGACAGTTCCTCAAAAAATTAAAAACAGAACTCACATATAATCCAGCAATCCCATTTCATGATGTATATCCAAAGAAAACAAAATTAGTAACTTGAAAAGATAGCTGTACTCCCATGCACATTGCAGCATTATCCACAGTAGCTAAGATGTGGAAACATTTGTGTGTCTCTTGGCAGGGGAACAGATAAAGAAGATGTGGTATATACATACAATGTAATATCATTAAGACGTGAGAAAGAAAAAAAATTCTGTATTTACAACAACTTGGATAAAACTAGAGCACATTCTGCTAAGTGAAAGAAGCTAGAGAGAAAGACAAATACTATACAAATTCATGTATATGTGAACTCTAAAACAACGTAACTCTAACTTTAGAAACTGAGGGTTAAACCTTGCTTAGAATGGAGGAGGTGGGTAGTGGAGGAGGTGGGGAGATGCCCGTGAAAAAGTACAAGCTTTCCTCTTGTATAATTCCTTATACAAGAGGAATAAGCTCTGGAATCTAATGTACATCATAGTGATTATAATTAATAATACTGTACTGTATAACTGAAATTTGCTAAAAGAGTAGATTATAAGTGTTCTCAACACATACACACACTCAAAATGTAACCATATGAGGTGATGTGTTAATTAACCTGATTGCACTAATCATTTTACAAAGTATGTGTATATCAAATGATTATGTTGTACACTTTAAATGTATACAATTTTAGTTGTCAATTATACATCAATAAAGCTGGAAATAATTTTAATAAAAACGATTAATAAAATAAACAATAAGAGATACTCTGGAGTACAGGTTTCTGATATCTTTAAATTCTTACTGTTGCAATGGAGAAAATATTGAGAACTTTCATTAAAAGATGATGGGTTCGTTAAACTGCTAACTCAAGTCAAACAGAATAAGAATTGATTACATACAATTGAATAAAGTGTTGAGCATGAGTATAATTTTTTTGTTGCAAATGTTGGTTCTTTAACATTTTATTTTATAAATTTAAGAGAACCTTTTTTTTCTTTAATTATCTATAACTTAACAGCAATTTAGTAAAATATACCTTTGTGAACAAAGATTAAACGCTTTTCCTCCTGACTTGATCCCTCTAGATTTCAGAAACTATGAGTGAGTATTCTTATTTCTATGGTAGTGTAGTCATTTTCATAGGTTAAACAAGAATCTCTTCCCCTTCTAACAGGACATAATTGGAATCACTGGTTATATTACCAAGGTTTTGAAATGTTCTGTTTTAACAAATTAGCATTGACTTTAAGGAGCCAATGTTTACAAAGTCCTTTTGAAAAAAAATATGGCCTCCTACCTGGATTACAGGGCTCTCAGCCTTATAGGTAGTAAAAATATTCACTTCCTGGCAGGCCCAGAAGGCATAGGCTATTTTAGAGACCTCATCAAAGAGAGAAGAACTCATCCAATTCTATGGGTACTGAAGACGAAGTCTGGTGACAAGTACTTGGCTTGACTTCCTAGCCTTTTAATAGTCTAATTTGGGCTTGCTTATGAAAAATTTCAATAAAACAGACTCTGAAATTGCCTATATGTTCAGTCACTACTCTAACAGCACTAATAAAAATAATCAGGCCAAGTTTAATAAGACTGGACTTATTTTGTAAACAAATTAGTCTTACTTTGGTTATCTTTGTTAGAAATGGGGGTGACTATAGAGAGAAAAATTATGTTTCAACGGAAAATTGTAGCTCACTTCTGTAGGTATTAAATTATAATCTTGTTCATTGTCTTTCAAGTTGTATGAGCTACATGGAAACTGGAGTGGATCTTGAAATCTTCTGTTTTTCTCCAAAATCTGGCTACAACTCTCCAAATAAATGTTTCTAATTTTTTCCCACCCTTATGACTTGCAATCATTGAGAACTACAAATACCTCTTTCTAGAAGACCTGCGGAGCGAAGCTGGATGGCTTGGTATAAACCTCAGAGAAGGCACCACAACAGATGATGTATAAACAACTTTCTTGCCTGTTGCTGTGTGTACCACTGAGAATGTTCACTTGAACACCCTATGAAATTACCACAGACATTCAAAATTCAAACCAGGAAAGTCCCTCACACTGTTACTACCATGTTCATTCCACCATCTAAAGATGCTTGGAGCTCAGTATCTATTTTTTCGAATGGTTGCCCTGTGGACAACCATGAGTCCTGGTTTTTCTCATGTTTCATTAGAAATATCCCCATATTAATGCCTGAGTCCTTGCATCATATAGATACCTGACTTACACGGGTGCTCACTCCCACTTATATCACTACATATCAGAAATGAGACACAACTGTTTCACTGGCCAGGACTGGCCAATGGGATATGCGATAGTCTGTTAACTTGGCTTCTGTGCTGTAAAACTTCTTAGGGAAGTTACATGTGGGGGAACGAAGGGGTTCAGGACTTGTTACACCCAAATAGGGCACCTTGGCATACTGAATGCTTTAAGCTGAATAAATTTGGGAAATGGTGGGTACAAGAAGGACTCTCTGATTTTCCTCTAAAACAGTTCATAAGACCCTCATCTGAGAAATGCCCTCCCTATTTCCAGAGGAATGGAATACCAATATCTCCAAAGATTAAGGGACATAGAGAGGAATCTGAATGAAAAGGTCTTGCTAACATTCCCCCTGTTTACTATACATAGCTCATATTGTTTTGTTCTATCACATTTTTCCACGACATTCTATGCTCCATGAACTCTAGAATAAAAATACTCAGGTTTCTTTGGATGTTCATTGCTTTTTGAAGGCCTTTCTCTCATGTAAAACTTATATAAATAAATTTGTATGTTTTTCTCTTATTAATCTGTCTTCGTTATGGAGACCTAGCCAAGAATCAAAAAGAGTCGGAGAAAAAGTTATTTTTCCTCTTTTACACCTATGAAAGGGAAGTGAGGACAAAAATATATCTTCAGTTCTACAGTTCACCTTCAGGATAATGACTGTCAAAAAACGTCAAACAAGTTTATAAAAAAAAATAAGGAAATGGTACAAAAGCTTACTGGGTATATCCAACGGGGAAACTTGGCATTGTGCAGAACATCACCTTCTGGGTTATCTGATTCTAGCCTTTCTTTTCTTTTTTTTTTTGAACTATTTTACAACTATATAAGTTGTAGATAACTAATATCCATGTATAATAATTCTTGCCTATAGACAAGGAAATAAATTGTCTGGTGGCTGTTCAATCAACTCCCTCTATCATACTCCTGAGGAAAAAGCCAGTTTTATGTCCATTTGTAATTCAACATTTATTTACTCCTTATAAATCAGTGGTTCACTAATTGTACTTTAAATTGGTTGTAATATCCTGCTTGGCCCTCATTTAATTAATGAGTTACATAAAATATTTTGTGTACTCAATTTATATTTTTATAGGAGTCATGATTTTGACTTTTGTTAAAAATGATCCTTTAATACATTCTGTCCAGGACTGTGTTAACATTCAGTGTAATATTCATTGTAATCAATTCCAAAGTAGGTAGGCAGCATGTTAAAAGCTTACATTATCTAGAAGATAAGCTCTAGGGTTCTCACTGTCTGCCAAATGCTTGATTGCTGGCATGTCCATCAAGCCAGAGCCTTTCCCAGCCCCATCCAGTTTTCTACAAACATAGAACTAGTTACCCATTCCAGAGGGAGATGACACCCACTAGTGAGTTCATCTAGCTGCTTCTTGTGCTATTTCTCTGGTTTACCAAATCAACAACTTTTTTACAGGGTAGAAAATGTGATACCCAGATACAACAAGTATTCTAGTCTTCTTGCAAACTGGATTTCTCAGTATAAACAAATAAAGTGTGACTCTAATGATAAACCACCCTCTTGTGAGTGTAGTTGGTTGTATTTAATAAGCCTGATTGACTCTGAGCACCACACTCCCATTTTTGCAACTCCAAACCTGCAGGTCAGATTCTGGTAAAAATGTTAGTGCTGGTGTGCCTCTTTTGGTGACAATTCTATCTCAGTTCTCTAACTTGAACATTAAAAAAAATATTCTAATGCCGTTGAAACATTCTAAGTTTATTGTCTGACAGGCTAAGGATGAAAGAGAGAAAGAAAACTGATGCTGTTTAAAACTGGTACAGAATAATGTTTCAAAGAGTTTTGTATGCTAATGCAAGAATATTGATAAAAGAATTGTCCAGAAGCAAGGGAGAAGTAGGTTACACTAAAGGGTAATTTAAAAAGTACTTACATTTTTTGTGGGACCATAGTACCCCTGAATTCCACTAAGGGTTAATTTAACTATATGCTGACAGTGAAGTTATCTCCTCTTATTACTATTTTCAGCATCTTCTAATGTAATGGCTTTATATTATATTTGAGTAGCTAATGTTTTCTAAAGCAATCGTCCCTTCTCCAAACCTCACACACATCTTTGAGTTTATTATAGTACCGCCTTTTGGAAGCAAGAAATAGAGCACAGATCTAGGGTAGCCTCCAGTCCCAATGAGTAAAATTATTAGTGTGATAATAAGGAGACTGAGTAGAATGGGTAACTAGTTCTATGTTTGTAGAAAACTGGATGGGGCTGGGAACGGCTCTGGCTTGATGGACATGCCAGCAATCAAGCATTTGGCACACAGTGACAACCTTAGAGCTTATCTTCTAGATAATATTCTGTTAACATGCTGCCTACCTACTTCAGAATTGATTACAAAATTTGACAAAGATGAGCCTAAGATGTGAAGTAATTAGGTCAACAGCTGACAGAAACTAGAAAGATAACAGCTAAGAGGGGCTACAGCCTGGTATTGGGACCACTTTAAGATCTGCCATCATACCAAGGCTGGAGGGCCTCCCCCTCGAGGCTTGGATAAATATGTCTTCTGCCTGGTCCCTAGATGGGTAGAACTGCAACTAAGAGGAGTTAGAGTTGGTTCATGCATCACTTCAAGGTCCACAGACAGGACCAAGGTCTGTATGTTTATTTCCTGACCACAGTTGAATTGACTCCTCCCATATCCCTTGGTGCTGGTGCTGGTGACAGGACTAACACCAAAGAAGACCATAGACAAGTCATCCAGGGTAGGGAGCTGTTGCTGGGTCTGTAGCCAGGACCACAGTCATCAAGTCAGCTACCTAGGCGCAAACCTGCTTTCTCAAAAAGTCTCTCCTTTTTGAAAGGCACTGGAGTTTCACAATCTCATACTTGGATCTAAAAGCTCTTACGAAGGCACTTTTGTCTGTGGGTGGTCACCAAATTATTAATGTTGAGGGGTGAATACCAGTGGGTGACCTCCTGTTATACCACTTTGCTGATGTCACCTGTCAGCAAATTCTCTTTAATTACAAAACACATAGGTTAGCCAAATTAAAGTCGACAAATATGTTTGCAGTTAGAAAATTGCTGGCCAGTGCCAGTGGCCTAGTGATTAAGTTCGGTACTCTCCACTTTGGCATCCCAGTTTCCGTTCCCGGGTGTGGACCTACACCAGTCATCAGTGGCCATGCTGTGGCAGTCATCCAAGCACAAAATAAAGGAAGATTGGCAATGGATATTAGCTCAGGGTGAATCTTCCTCAGCAAAAAAATAAAAGAAAAAAAGAAAAAGAAAAAAGAATTGCTTTATTAGGTAAATGCTAAGAAGTTTATATTTTAAAATGTTTATGGATATATAACAACTATGTTAAACTTATACCTGAGGCCTGTGTGCCTGCAGAACAGCAAAAATTAAGAAATCTCTCTATCCCTTTGTGTTACAGCAAAATGACTTTCTACAAACACTCTTCCCCTTGTAACTTAGATAAGACTCTTGAATAATCCCCTTGTTTACCTAGGACAAGGCCAGGCACAGAGGCTCCACATTCCAGTTCACTGTTGCAAATGATTAGCTGTACTGGTGGTACCTCTTGACCAGTCTGTACAAAATACCAGTAACACCATTGGAATGCCAACCAACCAACCCCGCTTTACTGGCCTTTTGTGTGAATTAGCTGAGCCCAAGGAAAGACATTTCCTGCTCAACTGTTGGATCATCTCACCCGCTCATCCCACTCACCTATAGCTGGTCCTTTTGAGTCTTGTGTACTCCTCTTTATGAAAGAAAATTCCTTTCTGCCTGGCCACTGAGATGTCTGCAGATGTTATGGCCAGACTGTTCTCCCTATTGCAGAATTCTCTCTCCCTATGGCAATAGTCCTTTCCCTTTATTGCAATAAACCTTTTGAATAAGATCTCTCCTTACCTAAATCTGGATTTGTTTTTTGTTTGATAATGCAATCTGGATAAAAGTTTTAAAAAGTATCATGGATCTTAACTTCTAAATCCCAGGATAAGAAAAAAAAGAAAGAAAAACTTCTCTTTTTTCACTTTCTTCACTCCCTCCCCACTATTTTTTTTCTTTTCTGAATTTAATCTATTTGTAATGAAATTAACAAAAAAGAGCTTCTTTAAATAAGAAGGATATGACCAAATGATAAAACAATAGACACAGAAAAGAGATGGGAAGTCTCATTCAGTTTTAGCCTACATGAAAATGGTACAATGTGTGGGTGCTTGTGGCCATGTAATACAAGCTTCAAAAGTTTGGTGTTGGTCATGTGATTTCTTTTTGTTGGTTTTTACCAGCTTTCAGAGCCATCTCATTATGTCTAGCACTCCAAGTCCCACATGATCAAGGGTCTTCTCAGTGTATTTAAATTTTAATGTGCAAAAGAATCCCCTGGAAGTCTTATTAAAACACAACTTGCTGTATGTCATCCTCAGTTTCTCATTTTGGTGGAGCCCCAAAATTTGCAGCTCTAACAAGCTTCAGGGAAATGCTGATGCTGCCAGTGGTCCCCACCTTGAGTGACACTGCTCTAGTCATTATTCTGCCACCCTCAGCAAAGGAATCCCAAGCCTCTTGGCCAGGGCACTCATCCTTAAGGGATGTACTTGTCTCAAGGGAGGATGCTATAGGATGTGGGTAGGGTAATGCCTTCAAATATGTCTCCAGGGCTAGCTTTTCTCCTCTTAGTCTCTAAAACAGGAGGAAATGCAAAAATTCAAGGCCCTTCAAATGTACTCTTTTGAGCTTTGAGTAACTGTTTTAATCTCATACATCCAACTCCTGCAATGAGAAGAGATGCGATGCATTGGCTGGACACTTGACATTTCCCACTGCCTTTCAAAGTTTACAATTACAATTAGGGGAGGGCAGAATAGATATTGCTCCCACTGGATGCAAAACGTAGCATGTGAGAGAAACTTAAGGAGGAGAATACCCTGATAAACACACTTCCCTTGACAGCTCTAGCTGTGATTTCACAGTCTTATCTTGATATCCCAAGAAGTGTCAATTTTGCAGCTTCAAGAAATAAGAGCACCAAGTTTAGCTGGACTGGGAAGGAAACCACATCCGCTTATTCTCTTAAAGCTCCCCTCATAAGGCTCCTGTGGGCTCTGAGTCCACCCATATCACTGACCAGTGGCTAGAGTATTCATGAAAACAGGGCCAACTCACCCACTAGGCACAGGAGGCTTTGTGCCTGGGGACCAATCTTGCAAACATACTAAGCACCACTGAATTGGACACTATAAAAGGGTAAATTTTATGGTATGTGAATTATATCTCAATTTTTTAAAAAGTTGCTTTAATAGTTACATGCCTAAAAAACAAGTCCCCAAATAACTGAGCACCTTTTGGAAGTCTACAGGTTGAATTTGACACGGTCTCTGCCAACAGTCAACTCATAGGCAAATGGAGAATCCTTGATTCTGTCCAGCCACAGGACACCCCCAACTCTGACTTCTGGGTCAGTGTGAATGTGAATGCCCCTTTAAGTAACCAGTTTCCAGCCATTTAGAAAGAGCCTAACTGGTAGGTATACCTATGGTCTTAAAGGTTACTTCATAATCCTTCTCCACTGAGTACCAGATGAAAAGCTCTTAAAAACCCACTTCTCTTAGCAGTCAATCCTAGAGTGAGATAGTGAACAAAACTCACACTAGAAATAGCAGCCAAAATCAAATCAAGTCAATGAAATGTCTACTTGACTTTATTAGACTTACATCTGAGGATTCATGATTTCAGGGTTATCAGGCACTGTACATATCACTAACTTTAATATGATTGAATTAATATATTTGAATTTGTATATTTGAACTAATTAATATAATTGAAGAGGAAATATTTTAGGTTGTATTCTAGACAGGAAATAGTTTTAACACGGGTAAGAGAAAAATGGCAAAACATGACATCAGATATTTTTGGTTTAAACTCAAGATTTGTCATTTAGAGTCTCAAAATTTCAGTTTCTTCAACTACTAAGTGTTTGGGAATGCTTGAGTTTACAGGTTAAATGGTAGCTATACAGGAAGACAAAGTCTAGCAGAAAGACTTCCTAAGTAAGGCTGTGCTTTAAAATGTGATCTTTTAACATGGCTACATACTAGAATCACCCAGGGATATGTAAAATGCTAATATCTGGGCCCTGCCCCTTGAAAGTTGGCTGTAAATAGTCTGAGGTGGACCATAGGCATTAGGAGTTTTCAAAGTTCCCCAGGTGATACTAATGTGCAGTCATATTAGAAAGCTGCTCATGCTACTGCATTTCTGAAAACATTGAACCAGCATTCTTTAGTTGGAAAAAAAAAGTGGATTTATTTTTTAGCTTTCTTTCCTCAGCAATAGCAGACTGAGAACACTTGTGTTTTGCTCTAGGAGAGGAAGGGAGGGAATTTTGAGCATAATCATGGTTTGGGGAGATATGTGCTGCTACCCCCAGCTTATTGTGAGGTATGGCTCACAATATTTGCCACCATGGCTCAAGGTGCCAGGGTGAAAGATGAGCAATTTTGCCTGGTGGCCTCAGTTCAACCTCTGGTGGGTGGTCATGGAAGGAGCAGCCTCCAGAATGTATGAGGATATTTGGCTGTTGCTGGCATCTCTTTGGAAAAGCTGTTTTTCTGACCTGCCGTTTGCAAGTTAGTCTCATACATTGACAGCACTGCCAAAAATCTATCTTCTATTAATCTTATATGAAATTACAGTTGCTAAGATCCCAGCAATTGCTGAAAATGGGTTTCTACATAAAGGCTGAAATGAGAGTAAAATTTGTGTTACAGGTAAGGAAAATAAAATTATTGAACCCAAATCAGTGGGCCCTGCAAAAAGATGAAACATGCAAAGTCATATAAATGTCCTATCATATCTGGGTCAAATTAAAGAAATAAATAATGGAAACATTTCACACTATCTTTTATTAATGCTTAACTTGAGTGTCAAAGTAAAGATGATTGAAGAGACAAAATATTTATTTACTTTCACCCCAGATATTCCAGGGAAACAACTGTAAAACATTTAAAAAGAAACTCAAAATAACAAGAATTAGAGAAGAAATAAGCAATAGCAAGAAAATATTGGAGCTTGAAAGCAGATGAATAAGAAGTTGGTAAGTTATCAGGTCGAAGGAAGCGAAATCCTAAACCAGCAGTGGGGAAAGCCATAGTGCAGCGCAATATATACCACAGACCAGGAATAAGTAAACAAAATTTAATTGGTCCACAACCATGTCCATTCATTTAGGTATTCTCTACAGCTGCTTTGATGATACAGCCCCAGAGCTAAGCAATTGTGTGCAGTTGTGACTTGATAATTGAGCAATTGAGTTGTCTACAAAGCCTAAAATGTTTACTCTCTGGCCCTTTAGAAAAGAAAGTTGCTGATCCTCGCCAGAGATTACTTAAAAGACACAGGACCTGGAAGTATCAAGTACCTCAGGGAGTTAGAAAGAAGGTGTAGTTATAAAAATGGAGGGTTAGTTAAAAGGGTGTTTAAGAAGCACTTAGATTTCCAGTTTCCCTGATCCTGTACAAAAGAAACATCCAGAGATTTTAAAAAGTAAATATAAACTAAAAATAAATAGCTCAATGGATTGGTTAGAAGATAAAATTGAGTACATGTCCCAAAAGTGAAGGAAAAAAAGGAAAGACACACGATCAGTCCAATAGTCCAATATCTGAATGTAACAAGATACTCAGAAAGTAAAACAACAGCAATAAAAATGGCAGACAGAAAAACCCTGATGAAATTATTTTAAAAATGTTAGATACTGAAGAGCATTAATATTGAGACTAAATTTGCCTAGTGAGTGCCCAGGAAATGGGTGACCAGAGACTCACACTAAGGCCCATTATCATAAAAGAGCAGAACAGAGAAGATCCCTCCAGCTTCTGGAGAGAAAAACTAAGTCAAAGCAAAAGATCAAGAATCTGAACAACCTTAGTCTTCTTAACAGCAGTACTGGGACCTAGAAGACACACATGGGAGCAAAGCCTTCAGAATTCTGAAGGAAAATGGTATCTTCTGCTTGGCACAGAGAGGTGTTCAATAAACATTTATTAAACTGAAACAAATTAACAACTTGATTCCTGATTTGTATTTCCTTTATTTCCATGTTATACGGAAAATTACTCCCAAAATATGAATGCCCATGCTCATTTCGTTTTTGCCTGGCATAGCTGTAAGATTCCATAGATGACCATTGTATGAATAGGTGTATCTCCATCATGTCCAGGCCACCACTACTTTCTCCCCTGGACCTTTTCATTACTCTCCTAACTGGTGTCTCTGGGTCTACTCTTTCTCCCTTAATCCTATCTTCTCACAGCAGCAAGTGAATTTATTAAAAAAAAAAAAAAATCAAGTCAAATTCCTCTTTGAAACTTCCGATGACTGGCTTTTGCTTTTACAATAAATTCTGTACGATGAACTATAAATTCCTGCATGATTGGGACCTGGACTACTTCTCCAGCCTCATCTGACTCATCTAGGTTTCTGGTCTTTTCTTGGTAAGATGTGCTACGCTCCTTCTTGCCACAGTGCCAGGGCACATGGCATGTCTCCTACCCAGAACTCTCATACACCACTGTTCACACAGTTGCCTCCTTTGCAGCCTTCAGATCCTAGCTTGCCTATGACATCTTCAGAAAGGCTGTTCCTGAACACTTGGTCTAAAGGAGCTTCTCACTTCAATTATTCTCACTCATAATATGGTATTCTCTTGCTTCACCACACTTATAGCACGTGTTGCTACTTATTTTATTGTCTGTCTCCACACAAGTGTAGACTCTGTGAGGGCAGAGATAATGCCTGCTTTGTACTTCATTGTTTCCATGGAAGCTTGTTAAATGCTCAATAAAGCTTGCTAAAAAAAGAAAAGAAGGATGAAAGGGTAGAAGAGATAGAGAAAGTTGAATCTTCACAGCTTAGCATGGCTAAGTTCAAGTACCAGACTTAGGTCACTATAATGATTTCAGATTCCACTATGGAGTACTGTCCAAATTTCTGGTTTTGACACAGGAATTCACCTGAAATTCTAGACTTTCATCTACAGCACCTAGGTATTCCAGCATTGGTTTCTGCTCAATTATAAAGATTCTCCAGCTTGTCCTTTACTCTGGTGTAGCCAGCTGTGAGAAGGGAGAGTCTCAGATTGCAAAATCCAACCACTTGTTAATCCCACTTGTTATCAAATGACAGCTACTGTGGCTTAGATTTTCCCCCTTTAAAAAATTGATCCTACTTATATAAAATGTTCAGAATAGATAACTCCAAAGAGACAAAAAGAAAATTTTACTGGTTGCCTAAGTCTGGTACATGGTAGCAGGGACTGAAAGGAGGGGTAAATAGGAAGTGACTATTTAATTGTCACAGGGTTTCCTTTGGTGGCTCATGAAAATGTTCCAGAACAAGCTAGTTCTGATGATTGCACAGCACTGTGAATATACGAATATACTAAATGCCCCTGTATCGATTAAAAAGGTGAATTTTATGTGTATTTTACATTAAAAAAATGATCCCATGTGCTTTCCTTTTCTAAAATAAGAGACAAATACTACGGAAGACAACCTAATCCTTAACACCCCTTTGTCAGACACAAAATCTGGTCTTAAATGGATAACAAATGTCACTATGTTTTGGAAAAATTCCACTTTCTCATTTCTAGTTGATTTTATGTTGTAGGAGGTTACTACTTCTCTCTTAATTTTACTATAGCCAGAATTCTACTTGTTCTTCCTCTGTGCATTAATTTCCTCTTATTTAAGTAATGATAAATTTGAAAATGTATCTTGCAATTAGAAAAGAAATCACAAAAATTTTTCAGAAATTTTCCATAGGATAAGAGTTTGAAGCAAACTTACTATGAAAATTAAAAATTTAGCATAAATTTCTGCTAAAGGACAGCTCTTTCAAAGATAGGTTTACACTGGGAGAGATCAGTAGAGAACTTCTCTTTGCTATTTTATATGCAGCAAAACTAGAAGCTAGTTTGTGATAATGGTTAACCTTTGTCTATCTGCTAAGCTGTACATTCATATGCATTTGGGCAATATCTTTTTGTCACTTCTTCCTTCTTGGAATACCCTGGTCACAACTGACAATTGCTGACTAACAGAGCTCCTGTTAGCCTCACACACTGGCTTAAAAGCCAGTGTTGTCTTAAAAAGGAGGAAGAAAACCTGATGTTTTCAGTACTGTAAAAAACTCTCAATACTGAGCAATACCAGTGTCCCTTTATGATTTCAATAATGTTAAAAATAACTTTCATGACTTCTGTCTCCTTCGCTTAATCCCTTTTAAAATAGGGGATAAATCTAGAAGCTTGCTTGAAGCTGACTGGATTTTTTCATATATTGAACACCGGGTTTATTTCAACAAAGGTACTGCTTGCTTTAAGTTTTTAAATACTTGAGGCTGAAGTATTAAACAAAGTGAACAATTCACATGCTTCTCATTTTGGAATAAGTTTTTATATATGGGAGATGTTTTTTTCTTCACAAGAGGGAGTTATCTATAACAATTTCCTATAGATATGAAGTGATGTATGACTACCTGTGGGGGTGAAAAGGCAGACTACTTCTATATTGTGGGAATGCAGTTACCAGAAAATACTAGAATGCAGTACAGTTAAACATATGGCATTTCTCATAATAATCATGTCTTAAAATCTCCTGACAGAACTATAAAAAATCACCATTATTTTATTGTACTGCTAAAAATCCAGTGTCAGAAAAGTCCAAGGTATATTAACAAACAGGTGATGAATATAAATGAAAAGCAAAAGGATATATTGGAGTATATGAGGTAGCCATTTAGTTTAAAACTATTTCAGCCTGACCTTGTTTTTCCAGAAAGGCCTGATGTGGCCTATTGAGCATACATTGTACATTGTCTTTGAACATTTAAAATATTCCAAAGAGAAGAATTATGTCCTCAAACATGGGGATGTTGTCTCCCCCATATAAGCATTTTCTTAAGGATAAGCATTTCTTTCCAGAAACTAAGGATCAACTACTGACCTGCTTTAAGTCATCTCTTGACCACCGACCTGTTTACCACTGATTTGCTGTGCTCGCCTTTTGACCACTGACCTGCTGAACTAGCAGAGCATCTCATGAGGGTAGTAAAGGAGACATTCCTGTCATATGTGACATATGCTGTTTGTCCCAAGATGGTGTATAACCACTCTGTATACCCCATTTCTTCAGAGACCTTCTTTCCTTAATAAGAAAGTTCTCCTGGGCTATAGTCCTCAAATTGACTCATAATAAACTTACCACAATTTAGATGTATAGATTGATTGTGGATTATTTGCATTGACATTGGTTTATCTGAATGAACTTGATCTTCAACATTCACAAGAAAAGACCAATTGCATGTAATTTGTCTGGCCCATGTTTTATTGTTCACATAATATGACACAGATTCCTCTTCCTCTACAAACACATTAAATTAAATAAGAACAAAAATAACCTTGTAATAAACTGTAGTAACTTTAAGGATATTATTCATACCTTCATTATTCAATCTATAAATATTGATTGACACTCTGCCATGTATCAAACTGTGTCCTAGGTCTTGGGGATACTGATCAGGAGAGATAGGCATTGTTCATAATTTCATAGAGTTTATAATACTTTAGGAACACAGATACATAAATAATTACAAACAAGTAATTTTTTTACAAATAACAATGGCTTATTTCATCAACCTATCTCCTAAAAATATTAATACTACCTAATTATCTTTGTCAAGAAAACATTACTTCTCCATGTGGGAACAAAAAGTCTTCCCCTGTATATTCTTTTATGTACATAATGAAGGTCAGTCTCTCTCATGAGATAGGTAAACCACCCTTACTGTGGAGAATTTCCTGAGAGTTGCTGTAGTCTAGAAAACACTTTCCCAAGCAGCCAGAGGAATGCTATCCATTTCCCAATAATATTTGTATTGATGATGTGTTTGAGAAAATTAGAAATAAAGATGTTCCTTCTAACTCTAATATCCTTATTTCTGTATAGACTGACAGCCATTGGCAGAACCATTTTTATGTGAGAACTTGAGTAGACTTTCCTGTTTTAAGAGTTAAGGAGATCTGCAGAATGACCAAAAGAAAATTAAAAAACTGAAAACACTATACCCAGACATATTTTCAAATTGCAAAACAAAAGTCAAAGACTAAAACATAAGAGGAACCAGTAAGGAAAATCATCTTAACTATAGAAGAAGAAAGAAAAAACTACAATGAATTATCTTTAGAAAGCATTCAACTAAGAAGAAAGTGGAATGAAATATTTAATGCATGGAGAGAAAGACACCACCAACCTAGACTTCTGTACCCTTTGAAATTATCTTTCAGAAGAGAAGGAAAAATAAAGACTTTCTCAGACAAACAAAAAATTAAGGAAATTTGTTTCCACTAAACCTACCTTTAACAAAAGTGAAAAGAAGTTCTTTAGAGAGAAAGAAAATAGTATATGTCAGCAACTGGGATCTACATAAAGAAAGGAAAAAAATAGAAGAAGGAATAAGTGAAGGTAAAATAAAAATTTTTATTTTTCTTATTGTCAATTGATCTAACAGAAAAAGTTTGTTCAAAATAATAATAACAATGTATTTGACTACATATACTTATGTGTATATATATATACATACACATACATACATATATATATATACAAACATACATATATGTCTGTTTATGTAGGCTTATAAATAGTAAAATAAATCACAGCAATTATACAAAGGATAGGAGGGAGGAATTAGGATTATTTTTTTATAAGGTACTCACACCACTTGTTACATGGTATACTGTTATTTGAAAATGGACTTAGGTTAACTGTAAATGTCTACTGCAAACTCTATAAAATGTGTATTGCAAACATAAGAAAAGTAATAAAATAAGTACAATTGATTTGCTAGGAAAGTAGAGAAAATGGAATATATAAACTGTTCAATTCAAATCATAAAAGGTGGAAAGAGTGGAAGACAAAAATAAGAACAAAGAGCAAGGGCAACAATAGAAAGCAATGAAAATAGTAGATAATAGTCTAACTACAAAAATAACCACTTTAAGTGTAGACGGTCTAAAAGCAACAATTAGAAGACAGAAATTATCATAGTTGATCAAAAAACACAGATCAACTATATGTTGTTTACATGAAATCTACTTTCAACATAACAGCAAATATAGATTAAAAGTAAATGGATGGAAAAAACATACCATGCAAATACTAATCAAAAGAAAGCAGGATTAGCTATACTAATTTTAGAGTAAACATCCAAGTAAGGAAAGTTATCAAGGAGAAAGAAGAGTATTACATAATAAGAACATGATCAATTCTGCAAGAAGACTGAAGGTATTTGTGCCTAACAACATTATCAAAGCACATAAAGTAAAATCTAACAGAATTGCAAAGGGAAATAGATGGATTCTCTAACGTAGTTGAAGATTTTAACATCTCTCTTTCAGAAATGGACAGATCCAGCAGGCAGAATACCAGTAAAGATATGGTTGAACTCAATAACTCCTTCAATCAACCAAATGTAAACTTCTGTAGACTTCTTCAGTCAACAACAGCATAATACACATCTTTCTTAAGATTACATGGAGCATTCAACAAGATAGATCACATTCTGGACCATAAAATGCACCTTACCAAACTTAAAATAAAAGAAATCATACAATGTCTGCTCTCATTTCACAGCAAAATTAACCTAGAAGTTAATAACAGAAAGATAACTGGAAAACTCCTAAAACACATGGAGATTAAACAACACCTGGATCAAAGAAATCTCAAGAAAAATTTTAAAATATTTTAAGCTAAATAAAAATGAAAACATAACAAAATGTGAGATATAGTGCTTACAGGAAAATTTATAGCATTGAATTTATATGTTAAAAAAGAAGAAAGACCTGAAATCAATCATCTAAGTTTCCACCGTAGGAAACTAGAAAAAGAAGAGCAAATTAAGTACACAGGAAGTGAAAGAAAATAAATAATACAAATAATATGAAGAGCAGAAACCAATTAAATTGAAAACGAGAAATCAATAGAGAAAATCAATGAGACTAAAAGCTGTATTTTTTTTTTTTTTTTAGAAGACCAATAAAAGCTATAAGCCTCTAGACAGACTAAGAAAAAAGTTAGGAGACACAAATTACCAATATCAGAATGAAAGAGAACATGACGACAGACCCACTGGAAATGAAAAAGGTAATAAAGGAATACTATGAACAACTGTATGCCACAAATTAGATAACCTACATTAAATGGACCAATTCCTCAAAAGACATAATGTGGCGAAACTCACACAAGAGGAAAGAGATAATCTGAATAGATTTGTATCTATTAAAGAAGCTGAATCAGTAATTATTAATCTTCCAAAACAGAAAACACAAGGCCTAGATGAGTTTATTGGTAAATTATACCAACAAAAGGAGAGATTATGCTAATTCTCTACAACCTCTTTCAGAAGATAAAAGCAGAGGGAATACTTCCTAAACCATTCTATGCTGCCGAAAATACCTTAATACCAAAACCAGAAAAGGATATTACAAGAAAAGAAAACTAACAGACCAATGTCTCTGATGAACATAGAGCCAAAAATCCTCAAGAGAATGTTAGGAAACTGAATCCAAAAAAGTATAAAAACAATTTACACCATGACCAAGTGGAGTTTACTTCAGGTATGCAAGCCTTGTTCAATATTCAAAAATCAATGTAATCCATCACATCAACAGATTAAAAAAGCTTAATCACATGATCATATCAATAGATTAGAAAAACCATTTGACAAAATCCAACACTCATTCATGATAAATACTTTCAGTAAACTAGGAATAAAGTACATTTTCAACTTAAAAAAGGCTATCTACAAAAAGTGTACAGCTAACGTCATACTTCATGGTGATCAACTTGAAATTTTCCACTAAGATCAGGTACAAGGCAAGGATGTCTCTTCTCACCACTGCTTTCAACATCATACTGTAAGTCCCTGTTAACTCAATAAGGCGATAAGATAAAATAAAATAAAATAATACAGATTGGGAAGGAAAACATAAAACTGTCTTTGTTCACAGATCACACAATTGTGTATGTAGGAAATATGAAGCAATAAACAAAAAAAATCTGCTATAACTAAGAAGTCACTATAGCAAAGTTGCAGGATACAATATTAATATACAATAATGTTTCTTTTCTATATACCAGCAATGAAGAAGTGAAATTAAAAATGTTATAACATTTACATTAGCACTCCAAAAATGAAATAATTAAGTATAAATATGTACAAGATCTATATGAGGAAAACTACAAAATAGTAATGAATGAAATCAAAGAGCTAATAGTAGAGAGATATTCTATGTTAATGGATAGAAAGACTCAATATTGTCAAGCTGTCAATCCTTCCAAACTTTATAGATTCAATACAATCTCAATAAAAATATCAGCAAGTTATTGTGTGGATATTGCCACACTGATTCTAAAGTTTATATAGAGAGACTAATGACCTAGATTAGCCAACACAACTTTGAGGGAGAACAACAAAATTGGAAAACTGATACTACCCAACTTCAAGACTTCCTATAACACTAAAATAATCAAGACAGCATGGTATTGGTCAAAGAATAGAAAAATAGATCAAGGAACAAAACAGATGGCCCAGAACTGACCATCATAAGAATAGTTAAGTGATCTTTGACAAAGGAGCAAAGGCAATACAATGGAGCAAAGATACAGATGTTCCCCTACGTATGACGGTTAAACTTATGATTATTTGACTTTATGACAGTGCAAAAGTGATATGCATTCAATAGAAACCATACTTCAAATTTTGAATTGTGATCTTTCTTTGGGCTAGCAGTATGTGGTATGATACTCTCTCCTGATGCTGGCTAATGGCAGCAAGCTGCAGCTCCCAGTCAACCAAAAAACCATGAGAGTGAACACATATAACTATTCTGTATACAGACAACCATTCTATTTTCAATACTGTATTCAATAAATTACATGAGATATTCCACACTTTATTTTAAAATATGCTTTATGTTAGACCATTTTGGCCAAGTGTATGCTTCTGTAAGCATTCTGAGCATGTTTAAGGTATGCTTGGCTAAACTATGACGGATGGTAAGTTAGGCATGTTGAAAGCATTTTCAATCTGTGAAAGTTTCAACTTATAATGAGATTATCGAGACTTAACCCCACAGTGAGTCGTACTCCACTTCTAAGTCTGTCCACTAAAATACCCCAAGAGATCATTGGCTTTCTCCCATTTCCATGTAGGTGGCCAGAAGTGATGACTTCAAAATGGCATGCTTCATGATTCAAAGAGCTCAAATTCTTGAGTCATTGTTTAGAAAGAGAACTATAAAGGACATATAACCAAACTGCATCAATCTTTAACTAAGCAAGAAATAAATTTTTATGTTGTTACATTTACCAGTCAGTTTCTGTCAGGTTATGATGTGGTAATCACTCCAAAAATCTCAATAGCTTATGACAACAAAGGTTTATTTATAGTTCATATCCATATGATATCATATTCATATGACAACAGCTATTTGGCTATGGTTATGCTCCTTATATTTTCTTTATTCCAGAATCCAGGCTGAAAGATAGACCCTATTTGGAACTTTCTCTTTTCATGGCATAGGGGAAAAAGAACCTACAGCAGAGTTGCTATGGAAGGCTTTTAAGTCTTCTATTCAAATATGGCATCAATCACATTTACTCACATTTCCTTTACCAAGGCTTGCCATGTGGCCAACCATTAGTTAGCAGGATAAAAACTATACTCAGATTGAATTATATCCCAGCAAAATCCATAGGTTGAAACCCTAACCACAAATATGACTGTATTTCAAGAAAGGGCTTTTAAAGTGGTAAGTATGGATAAATGAAGTCACAAGTGTTGGCCTTTATAAAAAAGACTAGTGTTCTTATAAGACACAACAAAAATGTGGCCATCTGTAAGCCAAGGAGAGAGGTCTCAGGAGAAACCAAACCTGTAAGCACCTTGATCTCAGACTTCCAGCCTCCAGAACTGTGAGAAATAAAGTGCTATTATTTAAGTCACCCAGCCTGTAATATTTTGTTATGGCATCCTTGGAAAACTAATACAACCCTATAAACAGGCATTCAAGTTATGTGATGGTAATGGATGAGCATGATAGTCTTCTTACATAGTAGGAGAATAAACAATTGGGGACAATTAAACAAATACCACATTACGTCATTGAAGTTAGGGAATGTTTATTAAAGCAATTGGCCAGTATTACCCTAACTTTTCAGACGCATCAGGAGTCTCTAGCTAGACACGTGTACAAAGGTATTGTGGGGGACACCAAAGATAAAATGTTATTCTCTTCTCCATTGTCCAGAGCTGACTTTGACCTTGGACTTCACAGAAGGAGCAGCAGTCAGCCCTAGTGGAAGAGACAGGTGTCACAGTTACAGAACCTTGCTCTTGGAACCTGAATTCAACATTGACTAGTGCTGTGGCCTTGGGAAAGTTTCATTAACTCTGAATTTTTCTTCATTTGTTTGTCAAATACAAATATTGCTTACTGCTTCCCAGGGTAGCTGTGAAAAGTAAATGAGAGAAATTCCTAGCACGCAGTAGGTTTTCATCAAATGTGATTTTGCTTTCTTCCTACATTCTTCTTAGGAATTGAAGAAATTCATCCTGAGGGGAATTTAAAGCTTAGCATGTACCAGTCTTATCAAAAAAGACATTTTCCTTTGTTCCATAAATCACTATTTCAAATCAGATCTCATTTTACAGGACTAGTTACTGTACAGAAGATATTGTGATTAATTGTTTGGGGACTGGAGAGGGTGGAGATGGGAAAGGAAGAATGGAGGCTTTGGAGGCAAGCTGCAGGCGAGAAGAGAGGTTCACGCATGTGTTTAACCGGCCGCTGTGCAGCTGACTGGACTTGACTTGTCAGAACAACGCTGCCATTTAAATAAAGATGTTAGCACTCATCATCAATTGTGATTAAAGCCCAGTTCCTGAAAGAGCTGAAAAAAGGCTTGGCTTCTTTTTCTCCCTGCTTTTCCCCCTGGTTTTAGCAGTAGAGAATCTCAATTGGGTGCAGAAGACTAATTCTCTATTTTTAATAGAAATCAAATGGGGATGGTGTCTTAGAAATTATATTAGGAATTTAGATGATGGGAGGGAGGAGAGTTTGGTATGTTGGTGTAATGTTTTGTAAAAGGATGGCAGCTGTGTTGTTATTAATTCAGGAATCATAGGGCTAAGAAGAGATTTACTTACTAATAAATATCCCTTTCCATATTCTTCACTGCCATATTGTCCTTCAGTAATTCAGTACTAATTCCAGAACAGTTTAATAGTTCCCCAACAGATAGCGTGCAGTGCTGTCACAGACCCTAAACCCTGTACCATGTACAAACTGACAACCTCTGAAGAGGAGCAAGAAGGAGGAGGGAGGTTTTTCTTAAAGATGTTCTACTGTATTCAGGCTTGAAAACCTGGAGTATTGAATATAATGAGACAGCTTCAATTAATAGCCTTGAATTAGAAACATAAACTAGTTTTCATGGTGGAACTTCTGATTTGGGCAGCAGTTTCCCCACTCATCCCCAAATTCAACTCTTGAAGTAGGGGGGAATTGTCATTGGTCCCCTCAAAGGATAACTTCCAAGCATGATTTCTTAGTGCCTGCAGCTGACTGTGAAGCCCTAGGAGTTCCCTGAAGCATTCCAGCTAGATAAACCCTCCCTCTGCTGCACCCGTGGTCTCACCCGGCCCCCCTGACCCCCCTGTGCACAGCCTACCACTCCCCATGGGCCCTGTCCTCACACCATCCAATCTGTTAGGCTGTTTGATGGATTCTCATGGACTCATCAGTGATTCAGAAAGGTATTTGTGTAGTCCCTATTATTTACTCTTTAGATTTTGACATATAACCGAAGCGTTTGCCTAGAACAGTAGTTGTCAACTAGGAGTGAGTTTGCCTCCTAAGGGACATGAGGAAATTCTGGAGACATTTTTGCTTGTGATACTAAGACAGAGGTGCTACTGGCATCTATCCAGTAGGTAGAGGCCAAGGTTATGACTAAACATCCTAAAAGGTACAGGACAATCTAAAATGTTAATAATGTTGTCACTGAGAAACCTAGAAGATGCCTACAAGATGACAGATTATGGCAAGTCTTTGGCAAGTAGTAGAAGTCTTTTTCTATCAAATTGACTTTGTTAGAAAAGAAGGTGAGAGAGAGGAAAAAAAAAAAGGAAGTCACAGGAAAGAATTCACAGGACAGACATCCATCAACACTACATGGAAAGGGAAGAAATCCATCAAGATTTCTAGCATTGCCATCTTTTTCTAGAAATATCTTCCCTCCTTGGCTTCCATTTCTCTATCTGTCTGTTTCCCCCCACAATGTCTTCTATGTTCTTTCCTTCTCAGCACACTGCTCTCCCCACCAAAAAACAATACAAGAACTGTGATCAACCTTTTCAAAAATTGACCTGCCTATGATCCTCTTAGATAGCCTTATCTCTCCAAAATGTCAATTTGCATCTATACATTGCCATAACATACAAATCATAACTTGGGCACTTTCTCTCCCAGAGACCCTACCTCCTCTTTCCCTTCCTCCTCCTCCTCCCGCTCCTCCTCCTTCTCCTCCTCCTTTTTCCCCTTCCCCTCCTCCTCCTCCTCCTCCTCCTCCCCCTCCTCCCCCTCCTCCTCCTCTTCCTCCTCCTCCTTCCTCCTCTTCCTTCCCTCCTCCTTGTCCTCCTTCTCCTTCCCCTCCTCCTCCTCTTCCTCCTCCTACTTCCCCACCTCCTCCTTCCCTCCTCCTTCCCCTCCTCCTCTTCCTTCTCCTCCTCCCCTCCTCCTCCTTCCCCCTTCTCCTTTTTCCCCTCCTCCTCCTCTTCCTCCCTCCTCCTTCCCTTCTTCTCCTTCCCCTCCTCCTGCCCCTCCTCCTCTGCCTCCTTCTTCTCCCTCTCTTTCTTGTTCTTCTCCTTCTTCTTGTCTCTCTTCTTCTGGTTCTCCTTCCCCTTTCTTATTCTCCTTCTTCTTGTTCTTTATAAAATAGAGTCTGATCCATCTCTACCTGCCTTTCTAGTTTTGCCTTCTGCCCTTCCACTTTTCCACTGACAAATTGGGCATTTGCCATTACCCAAATGTGCTACAGAATTTCATGCTCCATGCCTTTGCACAAGGGTATTCCCTTTCTTTCTACCCACTTCCCTTTTGTACTAGTTAAAATTCATCATTTTATGTCCAATTTAAATGGCAATTCCTCCTCACAGTTCCTCAATCTCTCTGTGTCACAATTAATTTGCTGCCTTTTCTGGGTTTTCAAAATGTTTTGTGGAACTTCTATTGATGAATGCCCCCATTGTATCTACTATATACTTCCTATGGGTCAGGTACTTATAATAGTATTTTATATGATAACTCATTTAATCCTCACAGCAGCTCTCTTTTAAGTATCATCCTGATTTTACAGATGGACGCTAATGCACAGTGATCTCAAGGAATTCTTCTTGTTTCAAACCCAGTCTGTTTGACTCCAGAGGTGAATTCATGATTTCTACACCATAAATTTTTGTTAGGCTGAAATAGTGGGGGTTATTTCCTTTCTGCCATAAAAATGTAGGACAACTTTTCTACTCCTACCACTGAAGGATAAAACTATTTCTTAAGTTCCCATTTTGCAGTATATGCTGAAAATTCCTATTATGAGAAAATTTTGTTAACATTATAATTGAAAATACTTCTCAAAATTTCATATACTATAAGCTCACACAACTTAGAGGAGAATCTGACATCTATGATCAGAAATGCAATTTCACATATTGACAATTCTTATTTATATTAACAAAATGAATATCAAATAACATTTATAAAGTCAGCACATTGTGCCCAGTAACATGAAATAAAAGTCAACTACAGTAAAGACAAGATTCTGAAAGCTATTTTTGTTGTAATGTTGAAAGATCTTCTTCACTTTTTTCCCTAAAAAATTATATATCCTACATAAATTTAGGCTTAGAATATTTATCAGATATCTGTACCTATAAGTTAAATTAATGTAAATTTTTATAAACACTATTTTCAACTCAATGTGAAAATGCCTAAGTGACAAAGGCAACATATGTTGTGTCTAGATTATTTTATTTAACATTTATATGAAAAAAACTTCATTTTTCCACCTTATCTGGTACAGGGCATGGAGAACAGCATCCATCAAAATAATTTTACTCTTATGTTTAGCCACAAGCTATTACAGTTTAAAGTATACATATGTTATTTTTGTGTTTTCAATTTTGTTTTCTTTCCAAAGGAGGAAAGAGAACTTGGTAATGAAGTGGAATGAAAAAAAATGTAAAGAATTTCAAATAATTCAAGGTATTATGGCTTTAAAGCTATACACTGAAAGCATGCAGGAGGTTACTGATTCATTTTGTTTGGATCAGGGTTTGCAAATGGTGGCCCTTGAATGTGTTTTATTTTCACCCACACAATTTTTTTAGAAATATGTATTTAATGCTTTCAGGTAGGACATGCATGCTGAAATCTACCATTGTTCCCATCATCCCTTCTTGTTTTACATCTGCTCTTTGTTCCTATCTAGTTTACCTGCCTGGCCTTCTGTAGCATTTGAATTTGCAATCCCTAGTTAGGCAGTATTCCACTACAGGAAATCAGAGCACTCAAATGCTTTCCAAAAAAGTCATATTCCTACATAGTTATTATTCAAATGACATCACAATTGAAGGACACTCTGCAATGTGCTGTTTAGATGTAACGCAACATCAGTTCCCCATGTTAGATATGTTAATCCTAAACACATTTCTGCATCTATTCATCTTCTACAAATCTAGGATAATTAGTTCATCCAAGAAATATTAATGAAATATGGAGTTGTATTTATGGAATACAGAGTTAGACACATGTTCTTCAAGTCATAGAATTTTAGGATGTATGGTAGCTCTCACTGTGTACTGTAATTAAAATGACTACAATTGCATAATATATTTTTAAAAAATGATTATTCCTCCATATCTGTTTCCTCCATATAATTTGCTTCAGAATTTTCTGGAAATCCCATTGAAATAGAAAACTTGACCTGAGGTGACACATCACTTCTCCTCACTCACCATTTTTAGCCCTTGTCCTTCTGCAATTTGATTTCATAGCTTTAGGAAAATTGTTGATCTTAGTCTACAGTCTACAGTTCCAGGCTATAGGAAATACTGAAACAATATCAGATTTCATCTATAAATGTTGTGCTTTTCCTTATTTGCCAAAGGAAAAAATGATATATAAACTTTCAACTCCAGAAAAAATCTATACATAGTATAGTTGAATTTTTTTTAATTTAAAACTGGACACTATACCCAGTGTCAACTAATTTTCCTCTAGGACTCTTTGGAAGATATTTTGAAGATGGAGTACAATACTTTTTATTTCCATGACAGAACAATGACTGTCAGTGATTATCAATTACTCCAGGATAAAAACTGAGACCAAAACTAGCTGGACCAAGGATTTACATCCCTCACTGTGCATCGGAATGATTGTGAAACAGAGGGAGTGGGAATTGACTTTTACATATTGATGCCTGGGCCCAACGTCAGAGAATCTGCAGTGAGGCAGCAAGCATTGGTATTGTACAAACCTCTTGTGCAGCCGGTATGGAGAATCTCAGGTTCAGATCAGCCCTCCTCTATGTATTGTCTTCAGACAGGCAGCATCACAATTATAGGACATGCCTGGGAAAATGGAAATTCTTGACTGCACCCCTCAAAAAGCAATATAATTATCATTTCTGGGACCAGGGTTGAGGAATATGCATATTACATATCTGGAATATGGAAGTCCAACAAAAATTGTGAGCCACTGGCTAGACAGAAGTAAAGAACTACAATGACCATTGGCTTTGGAGGCAGATATATTTATTGATCTCTACTTGACCATTTAAAGGCTATGAGCCCCCTATAAGGGTGAGTTTCTCAACTGACTTTAGCATTAGCTTCAGTTGAGATGTCCAAGGGGCAAGTTTTTCCTCTTCTTTGGTGGCTTCTGAGTCAGAGGAATAATTAAAGCTTTATTGCAACATAGCCATGCTTATTCCTTCACATATCATCTATAGTTGCTTTTGCACTGCAATAGCAGAGTTGACTTGGTAAAATAGAGACTGTAAAGTCCAACCTTATTTACTACTTGTCCCTGTACAGAAAATGTGTGCTGATCCTTACTGTAGACTACCAAGCCAAAAATACGCTGTTGCAACACTTAAGCAAAATAGACAATCCCTCTACAGGGATTCTTAGCAGATTCTCTTTAAAGGTCACGTTTTCACTTCTTTGTAACAGTAAAAATGATGTTATTTTTTCAAAAAATAATGATGAAAGTGTTGATTCTGAAGGTCTATTGTGTATTTTTAATATTAATTTTCAAAAAACACATGCTTAAGACCGACCAGGCTTCATCTTCTGTTTTGACGTGTCTCATACCTGTAAAGAAGGCTTGATATTTTGGTAGAAGCACCACATTAGACATGTAAAATCATGAATTCTAGTCCCATCTTTCTGTAAATCATTGTGTTTATGTTTGTGTAATGTTACAATGTGAGCATTGTGACAATATAATTACATATTAATATATGGTTTACAATGCCAAGTTATCCATAATAAATTCCTAATTTATCCATGTTGTTGAACACAACAACCCACTGAGGTGGGAAGAGAGAGTATCAGCATTCTAACCGTGAGGAAATTGAGCCCCGGGGGCTTAAGGTGTTTTTCTACAATCATGTAGCTAGTGAGTGGAGAAGCTTCACATCCTTGGTACTAAGATTTCTTGAAATGGAAAATCAAAATTTCGGTTGGGAGTTTTAAAACTCCTAAGAATTTGACAGAACAGGTAAGCAGAAAATCAGTGGCTATTTAAAGTCTTGACAAATATCATCAACTATTTTAATATCAATGTCATTTATAGAACATTCCATCCAACAAGAAAAGAATACACATACTTTTAAAGTACGTATGAAACATTCACCAAAATAGACCACATTCTGGGACATAAAACACTTCTCAATACATTTCAGATGACATATTAAAAATATCTTATCTGAATACAACAAAACCAGAAATCAATAAGAAAAAAAATTAAAAATCTCTCACATATTTGGAAATTAAGAAGGACAATTCCAAATAATTCATAGGTTGGAGAAAAAGATCACAACAGATAATGGAAAATATTTTAAATGTAATTTTGAAAATGAGGACACACAACATCTCACAATTTGTAGGATGAAGCTAAAAGAGTGATTAGGAGGAGAATTATAGTATTGAATAAATGTATTAAAGAAGAGGAAATGTCTCAAATCAGTGGAATATTTGCATTCAATGAACTCTGAAAAAGGAAGCAAATGAAACCCATACAAGCAAAAGGAAAGAATGAATGAAGAGAGTGTGGTTATCACTAAAACAGAAAATAGAAAGATAATGAGTAAATTCAATGAAATCATTACTGAGAAGATAAATAAAATTGAAAAGAAAATTGCTTGATTGATCAAAAAAATATTAACAATATTAGAATGAGAAAGGACACAACATCATAGATCCCACAGCCGTTAAACGATATTAAAAGAGTATTATGCCCAATGTTATGGGATAAATTTCAAAACTTTGGTAAAATGGACAAATTCCTAGAAAGATGAACTACCAAAAATTCAAGAAGAAATAGAATAGCCTATACCTCTTAAGGAAATTAAACATGTTCACCCTAAAGTGGGGGGTTTGTCAAACAACCTTTAAACTCTTACTCAGACACCCAAAGCAGTTCTCTTATCTCAAATGCAATTCCAACTTTCCATTCACTTGGGCTCCAAAATTGGAGATATCCTTCACTCACTGGTAGTCTCATAGTTTACATCATATTGGTCAAGAAATCCTGTCATTTCTACTTTCAAATTATTTCCAGAATCCAACTTCTTCTCCCTACCTCCATTGCTTCCATCTTGTCTGACTCTCCCATAGTCTCTCACCTGGATTAGTGATGGGCATCTCTGAGGCTCCTCCCAGGTAAGGGTGATGCTGCTGGTCCAGGGGCCATACTGGGGCAGTAAGGCTCTAGAGTGTGTTTGAAATTGAAAGATACTCGAGAGGAGAAGAGAGAGGGAAAATAGGCTGTGAATAATAGGATATAAAGCAATCTACATGCAGCATGTGAGAGAAAGCATTGGAGACAGACTGACTGAGAGGATTTTCCAGGCTGCCTGCCTCCCCCACCCACCCTTACTTCCATCATTCTCCCCTTGAGTTTATTCTCAACATGGCAATCAGGTCACACCATTGTCTAATCCTGGTTCAGCAGGTCTGGGGTGGGTCCTGAGAGTCTGCATTTCTGATGAGCTCCCAGTGATGTTGATGCTGCTGGTTCAGCAACCACACTTTGTGTAGCAAGGATCTGGGAAACCAGCTGTGGTACCTGGGCAAGCCATCTCACTTCTCTAGGCTTCAGCTGTCTCAGATGCAAAATTTTAAAAGTTCTTCTAGACAATTTCACATTCCTTTCATGCTATCACGTTTGATAGATTATCTGTAATGACAGCTGCCAACAGCTCCTCTCATCCTACTTGCTCTTCTGCGATGTGACTTTGCTGCTCCTCGAATTGAGAGGCAGAATTCCTCCCCTTAAATATGGCTTGATCTGGAGCTTGTTTGGATTAGGAGAATGAGGCAGAAGTAAAGCTGAGTGACTTCCAGGTCCAGGCCTGAGGAAGCCTAGCAGCTTTCATTTTTCCTTCTTAGGACCCAGCTGCCACGTAAAGATGGCTGAATGAGGAGACAGAGAGAGTCAGCCTACCCACAGCTCTGGGCACTGCAGCTGAGAGGCCAGATATGTGGACATAACCATCTTTTACGCTCCACCCCCAGATGACTTTCTACTTTATGCAGCTACACAAGTGACCCCAGTCAAGATCTCATGCAGCAGATAAACCACCTGCTGAGGCCAATCCACAGAATTATGAGAAGTAATAAATCTCTTTTGTTTTAAGCCATTATGATTTGGGGAAGCTTGACACAAAGGAATTGATAGCTGACACACATGTGTTACTCACATAGGAGATGATATAAATTTCCAAGAACAGAACAGTTGGAAGAAGTATAAAGGAACATGTCTATCAACTGGAGGTCACAATATATGATGATAGATGACTTTTTCATTTATAGAATTCTTAATGAAGATCTTTCTTCTGTACTCAATCCAACTTAGTAAATATTTATCCAGGACTACTTGGGATACGAGAAAGTTTGGGGATGTAATTCCAAAAAATATGAAATATATTTGGGGATACTAGTATGTTAAAAAGAAAATAATTAAAGAACACATATCAGGTAAGAGGCAAGATGGTGGCATAGGCAAACTCTGAACTCACCTCCTCCCGCGGACACAACCAATTTACAACTACTCACACAACCAACTTACAACTACTCGTGGAAAAATTACCTCTGAGACAGAACTGAAAACTGATAAGAGGAACTCCTGCAACAAAGGACAATCCTAATTGTGGTGGAAGAGGCAGAAACTCCCCTCTGGAGAGAAAAAACGCCGCCTTCACAAACCGCAAGCTTCATGGCTGCCTGGGAACAGCCCAAAGGTAGGAGCCCTCGCTGAAGGAGCAGGGCCCTGAGCAGGGGAACGCCCCCGCTGTGGGCATTTTGTGGACCCAGACAATCAAGACAAGTGACATAGTATCTGACTTTGCCTGCTACTAAAACATTGGAGAGTACCCCCAGAAAACCTGGTTCACAAAGAAATTAAAACCAGCTCTTAAAGGACCCATGTACAAACTCACCCATTTCAGAAAGCATCCTAAAATCACCAGAAAGAAAGGTGCATACTGCTTTGGTGAAAAGAGACTCACCTGATAGGCCCTGGGTGCATCTGGGTGAGAGGTGAGACCTCTCCAGGGACTGGGACATAGTGACAGCCATTGTTGTGGCCTGGTGTGGGTGTGCTGACACAGAAGACATTGGAGTTCTCCCTGGGGTCTGCTAGCCCAGGTGTGCCCCACCCACTAGAGCACCAATTTAATCCAGCTCAGCCAGGGCGGGCAGCCCACATAGAGACGGGCCCCCATCCAACAACAAGCCCTCAGGCAACTTGTGGGCCTACATAGATTGGTGACTGGATTCTCTGCAGCCTGGCAACTGAGCCGACTTCAGTGGGGCAAGGCATGCAAAGTAGCCGGTGGAGAGTGGGCGGTGATGGAGTGTGTGAGGCTCCTGCCATGGAGAGACTGGGTCCACTTCAGGAGGTCAGGGGGCACACACAGGGCAGGACTGTGTTGACTATGTGTGTGGACCTGTGGGCAGCAGGGCTTGTCAGCTGCAGAAGACTTGTGCTTCTCAAAACCCACATAGGGGGTTTGCCCCACTTTCCAAAGTCTGAAACAACTGGGTGCTCCTGTGCCTGAGGCCAGCCCCACCCAGTTGCAATCCTCAGAGAGCTGACAAGAGACCTAAAGCCTGGAGGCTTATAGCAATTGTAAGGTCATGAGCCTAACAACCTGCCATGCTGGGGGCCTACTCACTTAAAAGAAATACTGCAACACAAATGTGGTATTAGAACTTGCAGCCAACTGTTCTGGGGCTCCCCACACCTGATAAAGAGACTGAAGGGCCCACAACAACTACAAACACCTGAGCATTACAACAACTGACCAGGAGTATAACTTGGCCTACCTGGGCATACACAGGGAGAGCAAACAGGCCACAACAGAAGGACACACGTAGCCCACATAGGGGTCACCCTGGGAACATTGAGAACTGAGGGAAGAACACTGCAGGCCTCCTAAGCCATCACTTGTATAAGGTCACCTACTTAAGAGCAGGAGAAGTAGCTGACCTACCCAACACGTAGACACAAGCACAGGGAAAGAGGCAAAATGAGGAAGCAAAGGAATACATTCCAAGTAAGGGAAAAGGACAAAACCCCAGAAAAGGAACTAAGTGAAACAGAAATGAGCAACCTACCCAACAAAGAGTTCAAATAAAGAGTGTTAAGATGCTCACTGATCTGGGGAGAAGAATATATGAACTCAGTGAGAATGTCAACAAAGAAATGGAAGATATAAAAAAGAACCAATCAGAAATGAAGAATACATACTGGAAATGAAAAATTCGCTAGAGGGTCTCAAAAGCAGAGTAGAGGATGCAGAAGAATGGATCTGCGAGCTGGACGAAAGACTAGAAGAAATTACCCATGCTGAACCGGTAAAAGACAAAAGAATTAAAAAGAGTGAGGACAGTCTAAGGGACCTCCGGGAGAAAATCAAGCTCACTAACATCAGTGTTATATGTGTCCCGGAAGGAGAAGAAAAAGACAAAGGGGCAGAGAATCTATTTCAAGAAATAATAGATGAAAACTTTCCTAAACTAAGGAAGGAAACAGACATCCAGGTACAGGAAGCACAGAGAGCCCCGAACAGATAAACCCAAAGAGACCCACACCAAGACACATCATAATCAAAATGTCTGGAATTAAATATGAAGAGAGAATCCTAAAAGCTGCCAGAGAAAGACAAGTTACATACAAAGGAAACCCCATAACGCTATCAGCTGACTTCTCAGCAGAAACCTTACAGGCTAGAAGAGAGTGGCACGATATATTTAAAGTGCTAAAAGGAAAAAACTGACAGCCAAGAATACTCTAACCTGGCAAGATTATCATTCAAAATGCAAGGAGAGATCAAAAATTTCCCAGACAAGCAAAAATTAAAGGAGTTTGTCACCAAGACTCCAGTGTTACAAGAAATGTTAAAGGGACTGATTTAAGGGGAAAAGAGAAGACCACAAATAGGAAAAATTATCTATTTCCATGATAAGAGCGTAATGGATACAAATGCACAAAAAAGAGGTTAGATATGTTATCAAAAACATTAAATGAGGGAGGAGGGGCTTTCAGACAGTAGAGCTTTCAGACAGAGGTCAAACTAAAGAGACCATCAATTCTGTATAGAAGGAGAAAGGAACAGAGAAACACTACTAAAATACTGAGGAAAAAAAGTTAAAAAATGGCAGTAAGTACATACTTATTAATAGTTACTTTAAATGTCAATTGACTCAATGCCCCAATTAGAAGGCATAGGGTGGCAGATTGGATAAACAGCAAGACCCATATATATGCTGCATACAAGAGACACACCTCAGAACTAAAGGCAGTCACAACTGAAAGTGAAGGGATGGAAAATATACTCCATGGAAATGGCAATGAAGAGAAAGCTGAGGTAGCAATACTCATATCAGACAAAATACTTTAAAACAAAAATTGTAAAAAGAGACAAAGAAGGGCATTACATAATGATCAAGGGAACAATCCAACAAGAGGATATAACACTTGTAAATATCTATGCACCCAATGTAGGTGAACCTAAATATATAAAGCAATTATTAACACACATAAAAAGAGAAATAGACAGTAACACAATAATAGTAGGGGACTTGAACACTCTACTTACACCAATGGATAGATCACCCAAACAGAAGATCAATAAGGAAATATTGGCCTTAAATGACACACTAGAACAGATGGACCTAGTAGATATATACAGAGCATTCCATTCAAAAATAGAAGAATACACGTTCTTTTCAAATGCACGTGGAACATTCTCCAGGATTAGTCACATATGAGGCCACAAAACGTGTCTACATAAATTTAAGAAGATTGAAATAATACCAAGCATCTTTTCTGACCACAACAGTATGAAACTGGAAATCAACTATAGGAAGAAAATCAAAAAAGCCACAAATACGTGGAGATTAAACAAAATGCTACTGATCAATGACTTGGTCAATGAAGAAATCAAAAAATACCTGGAGACAAACGAAAATGAAAATAAAACATGCCAGAATTTATGGGATACAGCAAAAGTGGTTTTAAGAGGGAAGTTTATGGTAATACAGGCCTGTCTCAACAACAATGCAAATCTCAAATAAACAATCTAACAATGCACCTAAAGGAACTGGAAAAAGAAGAACAAGCAAAGCCCAAAATCAGTAGAAGAAGGGAAATCATAAAAATCAGAGCAGAAATAAATGAAATAGACTAAAAAAACAACAGAAAAAATTAATAAAACCAAGAGCTGGTTCTTTGAAAAGATCAACAAAATTGACAAACCTTTAGCTAGACTCACCAAGAAAAAAAAGGAAAGGCTCAAATAAGTAAAATCAGATGAAAGAGGAGAAATTACAAAAGACACCTCAGAAATACAAAAGATTATAAGGGAATACTATGAAAAGCTATATGCCAACTAATTCGACAATCTGGAAGAAATGGATGAATTCTTAGAATCATAAAGCTTCCAAAACTGGATCAAGAAGAAGTAGAGAATTTGAATAGACCAATCATCAGTAAGGAGATCAAAACAGTAATCAAAAATCTCCACCAAAATAAAAGTCCAGGACCAGACGGCTTCCCTGGTGAATTTTACCAAACATTCAAAGAAGACTTAATACCTATCCTTCTCAAACTCTTCCAAAAAATTGAGTAGGTGGGGAAGCTCCCTAATTCATTCTATGAAGCCGACATTACCCTGATACCAAAACCAAACAAGGACAACACAACAAAAGAAAATTACAGGCCAATATCACTGATGAACTTCGATGCAAAAATTCTCAACAAAATACTAGCAAATTGCATACAACAACATGTTAAAAAGATTAGAGATCATGATCAAGTGGGATTTATTCCAGGTATGCAGGGATGGTTCAACATTCTCAAGTCAATCAATGTAATACACCACATTAATAAAATGAAGAATAAAAATCACATGATAATCTCAATAGATGCAGAGACAGCATTTGACAAGATACAGCATCCATTCATGATAAAAACTCTTGATGAAATGGGGATAGAAGGAAAGCACCTCAACATAATAAAGGTCATATATGACAAACCCACAGCTAATATCATCCTCAATGGTGAAAAACTGAAAGCTATCCCTCTAAGAACAGGAGCCAGACAAGGATGCCCACTGTCACCACTCCTATTTAACATAGTACTGGAAGTCCTAGCCAGAGCAATCAGACAAGAGAAAGAAATAAAAGGGATCCAAATTGGAAAGTAAGAAGTGAAACTGTCACTATTTGCAGATGACATGATTTTTATATACAGAAAACCCTAAAGAATCCACCAAAAAACTTTTAGAAGTAATAAACGAATACGATAAATTTGCGGGATACAAAATCAACATACAAAAATCAGTTGCATTTCTATACACTAAGAACGAACTAGCAGAAAGAAAAATTAAGAATACAATCCCATTTACAATTGCAACAAAAACAATAAAATATCCAGGAATAAACTTAAACAAAGATGTGAAAGATCTGTACACCGAAAACTATAAAACATTTCTGAAAGAAATTGGAGAAGACACAAAGAAATGGAAAGATATTCCGTGCTCTTGGATTGGAAGAATTAACAGAGTTAAGATGTCCATACTTCCTAAAGCAATCTATAGATTCAATGCAATCCCTATCAAAGATCCAACAACATTTTTCACAGAAATAGGACAAAGAATCCTAAAATTTATATGGAACAACAAAAGACCTGGAATAAGTAATGGAATCCTGAGAAAAAAGAACAAAGATGGAGGTATCACACACCCTGATTTCAAAACATACTACAAAGCTATAGTAACCAAAACAGCATGGTACTGGCACAAAAACAGACACACAGATCAATGGAATAGAATTGAAAGCCCAGAAATAAACCCACACATCTACGGACAGCTAATCTTTGACAACGGAGCCAAGAACATACAAGGGAGAAAAGATAGTCTCTTCAACAAATGGTGTTGGGAAAACTGGACAGCCATATGCAAAAAAATGAAAGTAGACCCTTACCTTACACCATACACAAAAATTAACTCCAAATGGATTAAAGACTTGAATGCAAGACCTGAACCTATGAAACTTCTAGAAGAAAACATAGGCAGTATGCTCTTCAACATTGGTCTTAGCAACATATTTTCAAGCACCATCTCTGACCGGGCAAGAGAAACAACAGAAAAAATAAGCAAATGGGACTACATCAAACTAAAAAGCTTCTGCACAGCAAACGAAACCATCAACAAAACGAAAAGACAACCTAACAATTAGGAGAAGATATTTCCAAACTATACATCTGATAAGGGGTTAAACTCCAAAGTATATAAAGAACTCATTCATCTCAACAACACAAAACTACCAACCCAATTAAAAAATGGGCAAAAGACCTGCACAGACATTTCTCCAAAGAAGATATAGAGATGGCCAACAGGCACATGAAAAATGTTCAAAATCCTTAACTGTCAGGGAAATGCAAATCAAAACTACAATGAGATATCACTTCACGCCTGTCATAATGGCTATAATTAACAAGACAGGAAACAACATGTGTTGGAGAGGATGTGGAGAGAAGGGAACTCGCATACACTGCTGGTGGGAGTGCAAACTGGTGCAGCCACTATGGAAAACAGTATGGAGATTCCTCAAAAAATCAAGGATAGAACTACCATAGGATCCAGCTATTCCACTGCTGGGTATTTATCCAAAGAACTTGAAAACACCAATTTATAAAGGTACATGCACCCCTGTGTTCATTGCACCATTATTCACAATAGCCAAGACTTGGAAGCAACCTAAGTACCCATCAAGGGACGAATGGATAAAGAAGATGTGGTATATATACACAATAGAATACTACTCAGCCGTAAGAAACGATGAAAGCCAGCCATTTGTGACAACACGGATGGACATTGAGGGTATTCTGCAAAGTGAAATAAGTCAGAGGGAGAAGGTCAAATACCATATGATTTCCTTCATTAAGTAGTAGATAATAACAACAATAAACAAACACATAGGGACAGAGATTGGATTGGTGGTTACCAGAGGGGAAAGGGGGAGGGAGAAGGGTGAAAGGGATAATTTGGCACATGTGTGTGGTGATGGGTTGTAATTAGTATTTGGGTGGTGAACATGATGTAATCTATGCAGAAATAGAACTATAATGATGTTCACCTGAAATTTATACAATGTTATAAACCAATGTGTCCGCAATAAACAAAAAGTTAAAAAAAAGCACATCAATTAATAGTAATAGTAATTAATCATAATTAATCATGTATATTTGAGAATCTAAATAGTTTAACATCATCAGTAAATTCTATGGACACCTTGAAAGAGTTCAGTCATGTATTTGGAAGTTATCAGAAACAGTTTAATAAAGAAGTAGAACTTAAATCTGAATAATTGGAAGACTAAAAAAAATATATATACACTGGTGGAGTAATGGTGTTCAATTTTTCTGTACAAAAGTAAAAGTCAGCCTTATTAACAAATAAATTTTAGAAAGTTTCCCAAAATCCTTTATATAGTGAAAGACAAGTTTTAATAGACCTTTAAAATTATTTGGTATGGCACATGGCAGCACAATTTCACTAAATTAATAACTGTGAAGATGCACGGATATTGTAGTCTATATGCTACAGAAATAGAAATAAATTTCAGAGCTATAATACAAGTAAAAATTGAGAAGTTATAGTGCTAATGAAAAAAATGACAACATAGAAATTTGAAGGTGAAAAGTGAGCACAAAGTAGAACTGGGAAATGAAAAAAATAGAATTTCAGGGGCCTGCCTGGCAGTGCAAGTGGTTAAGCGTGCTCGCTCCACTGTGGTGGCCCCGGGTTTCCCAGTTCGGATCCTGGGTGTGCACGGATGCACCGCTTGGCCAGCCATGCTGTGGCAGTGTCCCATATAAAGCGGAAGAAGATGTGCATGGATGTTAGCCCAGAGTCAGTCTTCTTCAACAAAAAAAGAGGAGGATTGGCAGATGTTAGCACAGGGCTGATCTTCCTCATTAAAAAAAAAAAAAATTTGGTGTAGGTAGTAATCATCTTCAGTGCTCTTATCTACATCCCCAATAAAATGTACTTCATTTTGGAAAATATTCTCTATTAAGTGGTTGCTATTATTAAAATGAAACCTCAGAATTAAAATTTTCCAACAATATTCCAATAAAATGAGTTCAACAAACAAGAATAAAATGTAAGAAAAATAAAATTATACTTATTTATTTATTTATCTCTGAGGATGATTCACCCTGAGCTAACATCTGTTGTCTACCCTCCTCTTCTGTGTCTTGAAGAAGATAGCCTTGAGCTAACATCCATGTCCATCTTCTTCCACTTTATATGTGGGTCACTGCCTCAGCATGGCTGACAAGGGATATAGGTCCTTGCCTGGGATCCAAATCCATGAACCCTGGTTGACAAGGTGGAGCATGCCGAACTTAACCACCATGCCAGAGGGCCAACTCCAAATGATACTTATTTTTATAGTATCCTTTATAAGTATTTCCTGTAAAGAAATTATGCATGTACAAATAATCTTTTAACAGTACTGTATAATAAATAAATCCTTTTTTTAGAAAGGGAAATTAATTTTGTATTCACCTTCTTAAAACTCCATTTTGGTATTGTTTTCCCACCTCTTTTCCCATGAAAACTCCGTGGAAAAAAACACAATCCTGATATACTGGTAATGTGAGATCTCAGAATAGTGTTCATTTTAGATGAAAGTTCCAACAAAAAATTATGATTGAGTGTTTGAGTATTCACAAAGAGACAGAAGACTGACATAGTATGTAACCATACATTATATAGTTATGTTATAGTGTTACTCTCTCACCAACATAGTAGTCACAGAGTCATTAAATGAATGAATGTCAATGCATGAAAGCAGGACAGTCTTGGCTAGAAGAAGTAAGAAAGTATAGGGCTATTTTTCTAACCTCTTAGAATCAAATCTTCCTTTGAACATCCCTTCATTTATTCGCTCAACCATGAAATTGAAAGGCCAATACTGAGGAAGTTACAGTAACTTAAAATCAGACTAAAGAGATATTTGTTGAGTACCTTTACCTTGGTGGGGAAAAACGAACAGTAAAGAAACTAATAAATGTACAACAATGACAATGATTGCAAGTACTCTGAAGAAAGGTAAAGCTGCATCAGGAGAAGGAAGCAGTGAGCAGAAAACATTTTTAGGTAAGGAATTCAGAAAAAGTCTCTCTAAGAAGAATATGTGAGTAGAGATATGAGTAAAAGAATATTACAGAGAAAGGCAATAATGAGAACAAAAATTCAGAGTCAGAAAGGAGAGTTGGTATTAAAATATGATTATCAGATAAAAACAAAAATAGTATAATAAAAAAATAGAATATGCAAGAAAAGTTTAAACAACAACAAAAGATGTTATTACTAAAGCTGGCTTTGTGTGTCAGTATGTGTGCAAATTCCCTGTGTTGGGGGTTATAGTTCTGCATTGGGAAGGGGAGATAATTTGCTTGGACAAATATATTAACGATAGATTTTCCAAAGAACTAGCTTCAGTCTCCAGGGAGAATTGTGTTCAATCTCATCAGCCATGGTCTGTAATAAAGGATAGTCATCTTTATCTGAAAATTAGCTTTTAAAGGGCAAATTATACTTCAAGCAGTGCTGAATTGCATGGGAGAAAGATCTTCTATTGTGTCTTTCGCTTTTCGTAGCACTGAAAAGTGCTACGTAGTCTGTGCTTTGTAACCAGAAAAAAAAAACTTGTCTAAATTAATATCTCTGTAATTCCAACACGTTTCCCAGCTGTTTTCTTCCAGAAGTTCACTTTATTTAGGCAATAGTTGACTCCCTCACGGTCATTTTAATAATCTTCAAAACAATAAACGTGTGCACATTGGAGAAAAATTATGAATATGAAGTTCAAATTGTTGAGTTTGAAGCATGTATTACCATTGGTTACATCTTCTTGATTTGTGTGCATAGAGCTGAGAAACTAGTAAATATAATTCCTCAAGGGCATATGCATCCCTGCAGAAGAAAACACTCTCTAAGCTGGGCATCTCATATACACAAATGCACACTAGAATAACTGCTGGAAGTTTATTTGAAAATTTTTTATGCAGTACAGAGTTAACAATAAGGACACATAAACTCCTCCTCCATTTTCCTCTTAGTGTCCAACATAACACTGATCAATAAAACCAAGTGTAATTAAGAAGTTTTCAAAACAGCAGAGGTATTTATTCCCCAAATTATCAAATGGAAAAGGAACTAAGTTAAAATTTTAGTCAAGTAAATGTAGTTCTTTGCTTTGAATGTGAATAAGTAAGCCATTGTAATTTTAAAGGCACTAAAAATTTAAAGAGAAATTAATTAACATGAGATGTAGATCAGTCAAGATGGCCATGAGGGCTTCAAGAATGAGCAGTCAATCAGCTCAGAAAAATGAAAAGTCTTTTATGAACAAAGGACAACACTTAGCACATGACTCCCTATCTTGGGTGGTTTGCCTGCCACTCTACTCACTGAAGCCCTCAGTCACAATCTGCCAACGTCAATAAGATAAGACAGAAAGCTGTAGGTAAAACCCCTGAGGCCCCCCTTCCAACTGTAAGAGATACTCAGGCCTGAGGCCCAGTCAATGTAACATTTGTAGGCAGGAGGGACACTGGAAATGAGAATGTCCCAAGCTTCTTCAGCCAGAAGTAAAAGAGGCTTGCTGCAAAGCCTCCCAAGAGAGTCAGCAGCTCACAGATAATAATCAGGAATTATGGGACCTGGAGGTTCCATCGACATTTCCCACAAGGAACTCTGGGTAACAATAGCAGTGTGAAAGAAACTTACAGATTTTCTAATTGACACTGAAGCTACTTATTCTGTGCTAAACACCAGACTGGACCCCTTCTCCTCCAAGACCATATCCATTATTGGTATCTCTGTGGAAGTCTCTCATAAGCCTTTCCTACAACCCCTCACATGTCACATCGGGAAAACATATCTAAAGCACAGCTTTCTATACATGCCAGAGTGCCCCATATTCTTGCTGAGATGAGATCTACTAAAAAAATTAAATTCTCAAGTGACTTTTCCACCAGAAAAAGTAGACATTAAAGTCCTAGCAGATCAAGGCTGTGCCTTCCAAAGAACACAATCACAATTGGGAGAAGGACCTCAAGCAGAAGTCCTTGTTGAAATTCTGAAAAAGGTAAGAGTGGATGTTTGGGCTGGTGGGAGGCCAGGAAGAGCCAAGATCATTTATCCAATAGTAGATAAACACTGTTCAAATACAAAGGCTCCAAATTTGAAGCAATACTCTTTACAAAGACATGCAAAATAGGATATAAAGCCTCTGATGGCCACGTTTCTGCGATGCCAATTAATCTGACCTTATAACACTTCTATCACGCCAGTACAAAAACCTGGGACTGGAACCTATCATTTTATACAGGATTTTAGAGTCATTAACTAAATTGGAGAGGATACACATCCTGTGGTACCAAATCCTTATGCTTTGCTTACAACTTTATCTGGAGACTTCTGCTGGTTTACAGTTCTGGACATAAAGAATGCTTTTTACCACATACCGCTGAGTCCTGTATACCAGGAACTGTTTACCTTTGAATGGGATGACCCCGAGACTAACATAAAACAACAACACTGTTGGGTGGTACTTCTATAAGGATTTAAGAATTCCCCAGCATCTTTGGGGAGGCCTTAGCCAAGGCCTTAAGGGATCTCCAGTTAAGTGAGGGACCCTTGTTCCAATATGTGGATGACATACTGATTGCTAGTAAAAGGAAGGAAGATTCGGATAAAAATACAATTCTTACTTTAAACTTTCTGGCAGAAAGGAGATATAGAGTCTCTAAGAGAAAAGTACAAATTTCTCAACCAACTGTATATTACCCAGGATTTGAGTTATTAAAAGGGCAAGGAAAGTTATTGACAGATTGAAGGAAGGCGTTAGCAAGGGTGGCTGTGCCCACCACCAGAAAATAATTGCAAGGATTCTTGGACATGACAGGATTCTACCATAACTGGATCCCAAAATTTGGACTGATAGCCAACCTCCTCTATGAGGCTCTCAAAGGTGGAGACAATGGATCCCTGAGTTGGACTAGAAAATGCCATAAAGCCTTCCAAACAACTAAAGAAAAGCTGCTCACTGCACCTGTTCTAGGCCTCCTAGATATTAGATAGCTATTTGCCCTGTGAGTTCATGAGAGGCAAGGAATTAGCCTTAGGGTACTAACCCAGAATCTGGGTATCATGAGATGGCCTATTGCCTATTTCTCAAAACAGTTGGATATGTTGACTAATATATGATCTGTCTGCCTGAGTGTGGTAGCAGCCACCTGTAACTTGTTATAGGAGGCATAAAAGTTTACTTAAAACATAAATTTTACATAAAAAGTTTACAGCCCACCACTGTGCACACTCCTTTCTGTGTACTTCCACTTTTGGAACAAAAAGGAGTATACTGGCCCACTTCTGGAATGCTAGGCAAACATCAGGCCATAGTACTGGACCAGCCGAATGTAAAATTAAAAGCTGTGTCCACCCTAAATCCAGCTATTTTGCTTCCCATTACAACAGGAGAACTTGTCCATATTGTATACAAATAATTAGAGAAGCTTATTCTAGCAGGTCCGATGTGACTGAGCAGCCTTTGGAGAATCCAGATGTGGAAATATTTACTGATGGGAGCAGCTTCATGGACCATGGACTTTGAAAGGCCAGGTATGCATTTATAACCCATCAGGAAGTCCTAGAAGCAGAAGCCCTCCCTCCAGGCATGTCTACCCAGAAGGCAGAACTCATAGCCATCATGAAAGCCCTGCATCTTGGAGCTAAGAGAAAGATAACAATTTGAATTGATTCTAAATATGACTTCTCTGTCATTCATGTACATGGGTCTACACTGAAAGAGAGAGGTCTGCTAACTTCAAGAAGAAAAGAGGTTAAATGCAGGGAAGAGATACTGCCTTTATTAGATTCTGTTATGTTGCCAGAAAAAATGGCCCAGTACATTGCCCAGGCCACCAAGAGACTGACAGTTGTACAGGTATAGGAGATAATTTGGCTGAGTAGGCTGCTAAACAGGCAGTCAGAACAAAAAACCCAAATCCTAAGGCTCTATCCATATTCATCTCAAGTATTGATCTGTCCCTGTTTAACCCTTAGTATTCAGGAAGGGATCTAGAGAGAGTAGATGTATGGAGATTTCATTCAGGTTCTCAAGGCTCAGAAGGGGATCTGTACCAAACAACTAATGAAGGCTGAATTTATGGTGAACAGGGACTAGTGCTTATACTGGAGCACTTAAGGGAAAAAATCATCACTCACCTACAATGAGAGATTCAACCTATCATTGGCCATAAAATTTTACTGTTGGTCCACAGATGCAAATCACTACCCAAAAGGTAATACGAAATTGCTTGATTTGTGCCAGAGACAATCCTAAAACTGGGCCATCACCAAACATCAGAGGGGTGAAAATTCAAGGGACAGGACCAGGAGATGACTGGCTAATAGGCTTTACTGTTATGCCAAGAGCCATGGGAAATTACAGATATTTGCTGGGTTTTATGGACACCTTTACAGGATGGGTCAAAGCCTTTCCATGCAGAACAGAAAAGGCTTCTGAAGTAGCAAAGCCTTACTAAAAGAAATTATCCCATGTTCTGACTGCCGCTTTAAATTCAAAGTGACAACAAGGAGCTTTCATAACCAAAATAATACAAGAGGTGTCTGAAGCCCTCAGAATATAAAGGAAATTATATGCTTCATAGAGACCTCAGTCTACAGGAAAGAATTAAAATATTAATCATACCTTAAAGAAAACAATTTCAAACATACGTCAGGAAACCAACTTAACATAGGATAAGGTCTTGTCAGTTGCCCTGCTTAGGGCAAGACTAGCCCCTAGAAGTAGGCTTCAAATAAGCCCTTATGATATGTTATATGGGAGCGCTTTCATTAAGATTTTGCAATCCTGAAAATGGTTATGTTGTAAAAGAATCAGATGCTATAAAATGTGTACAGTCTCTAGGTGCCACTTTATCTGTTATACATAAATATGGTTCTAGCCAATTAATGTTTCCTATGGATATTCCCTTGCTTTGCATAAGCCCAGGGATTGAATCCTCCTCAAAACTGGAAAATTCAACACACTGAGGAATAACTGCAACCTAAGTGGGATGGATCCTATGAAGTTCTTCTGGTTACACATTCTTCAGTAAAGTTAAATGGAGTCAAACCTTGGATACACCACTCATGAGTAAAAACAGTACCCATTTCCAGCCAAGACCTCCCTTGTCTCCTTTATAATTATCAAACAGTTAATGCTCTTCACAGACAACCGGATACACAGACAAAGTCTGAATCACCTGAATATTGACTGAGCATGGAGGCCAATGGCCAATAGTTCTACCCATGTGTTATCCTGTGAACATTTGACTGAACTTAAGTTACTTCTCAGAAAAAGCATCAAAAACTGAGGAAACTTTTGGTTCTCTAGGTACCAGGCTGAGTGGGTTTCAACTCCCTTTCTGACACCTGACTTCGACTGACCAATACAAATATCTCCAAACAAGGATGAGAAGAAGATGACACCTGTTGCAGACAGCTGTTCCACGACTCCAGACCAGGCCTGTATTCTTAACCTTACATGTACTCATTTAAATCATCATAACATTTAAACTCTATATAATTGCTATAAAAATTAATCTATAATTTGCCTTACATTTTTACCTACCCCAATACCTTACTTCCCCAAGTAAGGTACATTAAAACCTGGTTATAAAACTATTTTGATTAATCACAAAAATGTAATTTAAGATTTTCCTGATACCTTGTCTGTTTTCCCAATCCACATCGGAATGGGCCTGTAATGGCATTTTATTTTTTTTTTACAGTGGGCGTATTCCTTTGCCATAGACAAAAATCAGTCCAATTGTTGGATCTTTGGCCAACTTCTCCTTTCTAGTATGTCTGGATTACTTCAGTGGATTTCTCCCTTACAAATTATGTATTGGAAAGCTATAAAGCAATTTATTATGATGGAAAGATCTAATATTCATAGTGCAGCCAATACTACTGGTTATGATACTGAAACATGGCCAATAGTCCATACTGTTTATGATACAGGGCGTAGCTACTCTTTCTTTCTCACTTGGACCATGCAACTATCCCAACAACTTGCAAAGAAACAAAGGAAGGTAGATAATACTGTGAGAACTATAGGAGATTTTACACAAATCTGGGAAAGATATGTTTGGCTGACTCCTAGTTATGGATTTTTAAATGTACCAGGACTTTTGTATTGGGAACAAAGAAATCATTCCAAATAAAATTTTCCAAATTGCACACAAAATATCTGATGTATTATATCCTGCAAGTCATTTCAAAAGCATCATACTTAAATAAAGTGATTGATTTGGGACAGTGGTCTTGAGGGCCAGGCATTTACTCCTAAAGGAACTCAGTTATGTGGAACAAACCTCTGGCCTTGGCTACCACCCAGATCGGCTAGGACACTGAACCCTGGGTTTCTCTTGTATGCAGGGAAGGGTTTACCCTAAGCTAACATCTTTTGGCAATCTTCCTCTCCTTAAGGCAAAATGGGCTTGTTCAGTGTTCCTTTGGTATGACCACCTAGCAGCTATGTCTGTTCCTTCTTTGGGGCTATAAGATGTCATAACACACATAGAGGCTTTAACTAGATTTACGTGACAAGCCCTTAATGACAGTCAAGGAGGAATAGGCTTGTTAGGTACTGAAGTGTCTTCAACGAGGTAGGCTGTCCTTCAAAATAGAATGGCCTTAGATATTCTAACAGCCTCCTAAGGTTGTACATGTGCAATTATTCAAACTGAATGCGGTATCTGTATACCTGATGAATCTTCCAAAATGCTATCTCTATTAAAGCATATGAGAAAACAAGTGAATTTCTTGAGCAACCCCAGACCCAATCTTGATTTATTTTGTTAGTTTCCCTGAGGTATTGGTTCCTTCTTCTGATCTGGATTATAATTCCTATTTCTATTTCTCTGGAATTCTTGTACTAGTCAAAGTATTGAAACTAACAACTGTTTTCTTTACTCACAGTTGTAAGACTGGTATGTAAGCTAAAGTAATGGTGTCTCAACAACTTGAGAAGGTTGATGTAATTTACAACTCTGGATGAATTTCTCTTTCTGATAAAGACTATTTCTAATAAAACTTAAGAATTTATTTTAAAACTAGTCTTTTCTATAATTTTGAACAATGGAAGCATAAAGAGTCATAAAAAGCACATGTACAATATTTGAGCAACAGTGTAAAATTAATTGAAAAACATACAAAAATCTTCCTCTGTTAATACATACGTATCTATTCTTGCCCACTATTTCCCTCCAGTGTGGATAATTGGTCAAATCAACAGGATAAAGGTCTAGCATTGAGGGATTTGATGAACTCAGGGCAGGCAGTAACCACCCTGGCGCTAAGGGATGATATTTTGATTATCACTGCTTTCTACAGAAAGATTATCAAACAACAACAACAAACAAACAGGGGAAAATGATAAATAAATGGAAGACAATAGGATATATTGAAATATATGAGGGAGCAGTCTGGTTTAAAAATTAACTTGGGCCGGCCCCGTGGCTTAGTGGTTAAGTGCGTGCGCTCCGCTACTGGCGGCCCAGGTTCGGATCCCGGGTGTGCACCAATGCACCGCTTGTCCAGCCATGCTGAGGCCGCGTCCCACATACAGCTACTAAAAGGATGTGCAACTATGACATACAACTATCTACTGGGGCTTTGGGGAAAAAAAAGGAGGAGGATTGGCAATAGATGTTAGCTCAGAGCTGGTCTTCCTCAGCAAAAGGAGGAGGATTAGCACAGATGTTATCTCAGGGCTGATCTTCCTCACACACACACAAAAAATTAACTTGGCCTAACCTTGCTTTTACAAAAAGGTCTGACATGACTAGTTTGGCATTCATTGCACCTTTGTTTTAAACATTTTCAATGCCCTAATGCCAAGATAGGGATGTTGCCTTCCCTCTCGCCCCAGTATCTCTTTATACATAAAAATTTCTTCCCATTGAGGTATGACTGTACCTACTAATAGGTCCTTTGGTGGTGGTCTTGTTTCACTTTCTGTTCAGCCCCAAGATTCTTAATTCTCTTGTCAAGTCTATTCCCAAAGACCCAAGGAAATAAATCCCTCTGAGAATAATGCTCTAGAACTTGTGTGTAGTTACAATTAAAAGCTGGTCATCCCTCAAGTCTTTATTAGGCATATGCCCTTTACCAGCAGGAAGCAGTTAGAGTGGTTGTGTCCCTCAAGATTGAGGAAAAAACAAAAAAAAAGGGGTCATTTATAACCATGGGCCATTTAGAGAAATTCAAACAGACTGCATCTCTTATCAACAAAGCAATTAAGGATTGTCTTTCAGAAAAACTTCAAAATCACATAGACAGAGCATGTTCAAAAGAGGAAATTGTGACCTTAAATGACCATGGAACCAAAGATCCTCCTTCCAATGGAACCCAAGGACCAGGGCATGACCAGAACTTGAAAGTTGGACTCTCATAAGAAACGAGGCTTACCTCATTCAGGATGATCTGGTGTTAAAATTCCTTCCCCAATTTATCAAAAAATGTTAAGAACCCTATCATAAAAGTTTAGACCCTCATCATAAATATATAGAACCCTATAATAAGTGTTTAAATCTTTATAATAAATGTTAATACCCCACCAATAAAAGTCTGTCCCACCAGAATTTCTGTGTGCCGATCTGTTCTCCCTAACCTTTTAATTTTGCCCCAAATCCTTAATTGGGGAGATAGATCTGAGAGGACATGGCCCCACTTCCCCCTGCATATTGATCACGCATAACAAAGCTGATCTCTTTTCCCAAAGGCTGATGCCATAATTGATTGCCTGTTTATGGGCATCTGGCAGGTGAACTCCGATTTTGTGTGGTAACACCTTCACGTCCCCACTTCTGACTCACACTCTGTCCTAAGCCCTCCACAGGGGAGAAGAAGACCTAGGATGAGAAAGGACATCATTTGTTTATTTCCTGGTTATCAAAATAGCTTGAATTGTAATGATTTGGTTTGGAGGCCACTTCAACTTCAATAGGTATCTGAGTCACAAGAGCTCTAACCACATAGACAGGTCAAAACTGTTTAATTAAAATAATCTCTTCAAGACACATGTGCCCAGGGGCCTGACCCAGTGGTCTACTGGTTAAGCTCATGAACTCTGCTTTGGTGGCCCAGGGTTTGCAGGTTCAGATCCCAGGCATGGTCCTATGCATCACTTATCAAGCCGCGCTGTGGCAGGCATCCCACATATAAAGTAGAGGAAGATGGGCACAGATGTTAGCCCAGGGCCAATCTTCCTTAGCAAAAAGAGGAGGATTGGCAATGAATGTTAGCTCAGGGCTAAACTTCCTTACCAAACAAACAAACAAACAAACAAAGAACAAAACAACGTGCCCATATATGCTATCCAAAGTGAAACCCAAGAACTTGTTTGGGTGTGGCATTCCAAGCAGCTGTGGATTCAGCCCGCCAATAATTGGCCTCAGAACATCCTCCTTCAGAACATTGATGATTGCTTTACAACTCTCCCTGTGCATATATACTTGAAGATTCAGTCCCCTTAACAACCTAGAATTTCTGCTTGTTTGTTTATGACTGTTCTCAAGCACAGAAACATTGACAGACGGTACAGAGTCTATCTCTCCTTGTAGAATCCATGTATTTTCAGAACATGGACTTGGTCACTCTTTCTTTTCCATCCATCCTCCCAAAGCTTACTATAATGCTCTGCATGAGGGACTTTTTTAGCTTAAGACAGTTTCTTCCAGAAAGATTAGAAGGGTTTTTGCAGAATGTCTAGAAAAAGAACATGGAAAGATAAGCACCCTTGAAATTATAGCATAAGCTGGATACAAGTCTCCTTCTCTCATACAAGTGTGAGTCATGATGGAAAATCATTAAGAATTTTGATAAAAAGAGTAGATTATTTAATCTATTCCTAAGTCTTTAGTTTCTACCTGTGCACCAGTGACTCCAATTTTTATTTTCAGTCCAGAATGTTATTCATAACTCCTATCTACTATCTGGATGTCTCACAGCCCTTTACACTCCAAAAGCTGAACTCATATATCCCCTAAATATTAGCTCTTATAAAATCTGAGACATTATTTTGTTCACTGTTTGATCCCTAGCACTGAGAACAATGTCTGGCAAATAATGGGTGCTCAACAAAGATCTGTTGCATAAATGAATTAATGTATGAATGACTGAATGAGTGAATGACGAGACCACTCTGGGAGGAAGAGTCTTCCATTTATGGTACACATGTTACAAGAGGGTTCTGCAGCACTTGACAGTTAAGATGGAACCCTATAGCTCTTCCCATTATCTCATCCCTCCAGTCTCCCCTCTCTTCTAGCAAATTGCCCTCTCTGCTGCCTCATTCCCATCTGCCTCTAAACATGCTCAAAACCTACTATCGTAAAACAAAAATTTTCTTCATTTTACAAGCCTATTTATAAATCTGTTCACAATCTCACTTCTCCAGACCTATCTCACACTGTGTACTCCTGTAATCTGGAATACCCTAGATCTCCCAACTTCCACTCCACTCCTTCCCTCTTGGTGCTTTTCTTAGGGGAGGAATGCTTTGCTTGGAATGCCCCCTTACTCCCTTGGAGAAACTCTTTTCCCTAGCTATCTCATCCTTCTCCTTGAATCACTGCTGCAGGTGTTACCCCCTTATGAAGCTTTCGCCAGTAACCCCTCCTCCAAGGCAACCACGCAAATTGTCTTTTCTCTGTGGTCTCCTAATACTCAAGACCAGGACTTCCCAAACTTTTTCATATCTTGGTACACATAGAAAATGGTTGAGGGTAAGTAGATAAGGCAGTGCGTGTCCATAAGCAACTGGCCTGGGTCTCAGGCCACCACAGTCTGTGGAGCAACATCTGGGTACACTTGTAACCCAGTCGTGGCATCCTAGTATGGCATGTCACACTGGTTAATAGCTCTGCTCTCAGCATGTTGCAATCACTACATTCACCCCACTGTACTATAATTATTTGTGTTCTGTTTGTTTTGTCAGCTCTTAAGTAGTTTTAAGATTAAAAATTGTTTTTTTCTTCTAGACAATTGATTTCAGAGAACAATTTTCAGAAACAGGATATCTCTTTTACTTCTTTCACCAATTTCTAAGACAGTTTCACAAAGAAATATTGTTGGCCTTACAGCATCAGGGGAAACTTTTATTTTGGGAGAATATTAAGAACAATTATATATTTCATTTTACCTTAAAATATGTAGCCATTTTTAATTCTGGGTACATTTTAAGGTGTTTCATTTATTTTTTATTGTTTTTTTATTTTATTTTTATTTATTTTTTAATAGTTTATAGGATTCTTAAATTTCAGTTGTACATTATTATTTGTTAGTCACCATATATATATGCCACTTTACCCCTATGCCCATCTCCAATCCCTTTACTCTCTGGTAACCATTAATCTGTTCTCTTTGTCCATATATTTGTTTATCTTCCACATATGAGTGAAATAATGCAGTATTTGTCTTTCTCTGTCTAGCTTATCTCGCTTAACATAATACCCTCAATTTCCATCCATGTTTTTGCAAATGGGACAATTTTGTCTTTTTTTATGGTTGAGTAGTATTCCATTGTATATATATGCCACATCTTCTTTGTCCATTCATCAGTCAATGGGCACTTGGGTTGCTTCCGTTTCTTGGCTATTGTGAATAATGCTGCAATGAACATAGGGGTGCATAAGTCTCATTGAATTGTTGATTTCAAGTTCTATGGATGAATACCCTGTAGTGGAATAGCTGGTTCATATGGTATTTCAATTTCTAATTTTTTGAGAAGTCTCCTACTGTTTGCCATAGTGGCTGCACCAATTTTCATTCCCGCCAACGGTATATGAGGCTTCCTTTTCACCATATCCTCTTCAGCATTTGCTGTTGTTTTGTGTTGGTAATCATAACCTTTCTAACAGGTGTAAGGTGATATCTCATAGTTTTGATTTGAATTTCCCTGATAATTAGTGATATTGAACATCTTTTCATATGCCTGTTGGCCATCCATATATCCTTTTTGGAAAAATATCTGTTCATATCCTCTGCCCACTTTTTTGGACAGGTTGTTTTTTGGTCCTTAAGTTGTATGAGTTCTTTATATATTTTGGAGATTAACCTTTTGTCAGATATAGGATTTTCAAATATTTTCTCCCAATTGGTAGGTTGTCTTTTCATTTTATTTGTAATTTCCTTTGCCTTGCAGAAGCTCTTTAATCTGATGAAGTCCCATTTGTTTATTTTTTCTATGGTTTCTCTCTTCCGAGTAGACATGTTATTCGAAAAGATTTTTCTAAGATTTACATCAAACAGTGTACTGCCTATATTTTCTTCTGGAAGTTTTATGGTTTCAGGTCTTATCTTCAAGTTTTTAATCCATTTTGAGTTAATATTTGTGCATGGTGAAAGATAATGGTCTACCTTCATTCTTTTGCATGTGGCTGTCCAGTTTTCCCAACACTATTCATTGAAGAGACGTTTCTTTCTCCGTTACATGTTTTTAGCTCCTTTGTTGAATATTAGCTGTCCATAGATATGTGGTTTTATTTCTGGGCTTTCAATTCTGTTCCATTGATCGCTATATCTGTTTTTGTACCAGTACCATGATGTTTTGATTACTATTGCTTTGTAATATATTTTGAAGTCAGATATTGTGCTACCTACAGCTTTGTCCTATTTTTCTCAGGATTGCTTTGGCTATTCAGAGACTTTTGTTGCCCCATATGAATTTCCAGATTCTTTTTTCTGTTTCAGTGATGAATGTCCTTTGGATTCTGATTGGGATTGCATTGAATCTGTAGATTGCTTTAGGTAATGTGGACATTTTAACCATGTTTATTCTTCCAAACCTTGTGCATAGAATATCTTTCCACTTTATGTCATCATCAATTTATTTCAATAATGTCTTATAGTTTTCATTGCATAGGTCTTTCACTGCCTTGGTTTAATTTATTCCTTGATATTTTGTTATTTTTGTTGCAGTTGGAAATGGGGTGGTATTCTTGAGATCTGTTTCTATTAGTTCATTGTTAGGGTGTAGAAACGTAACTGATTTTTGTAAGTTGGTTTTGTGGCCTGCAACTTTGCTATATTTGTTGATTATTTCTACTAGTTTTCTGATGGAATCTTTAGAGTTTTCTATATATAAAATCATATTTTCTGCAAACAGTGGGAGTTTCACTTCCTTCTTGCCAATTTGGATACCTTTTATTTCTTTTTCTTGCCTAATTGATCTGGCCAAAACCACCAGAACTATGTTGAATAAAAGTGGTGATAATGGGCACCCTTGTCTTGATCCTGTTCTCAGATGCATGGCTTTTAGTTTTTCCCCATTGAGTATGATGTTGGTTTGTCAAATATGGCCTTTATCATGTTGAAGTACTTTACTTCTATACACATTTTGTTGAGAGTTTTGATCATAAATGGATGTTGAATCTTGTTAAATGCTTTCTCAGCATCTATTTAGATGATCATGTGGTTTTTATTCCTCATTTTGTTAATGTGGAGTATCATGTTGATTGATTTGCTGATGTTGAACCATCCCTGTGTCCCTGGAATAAATCCCACTTGGTCACGTTGTATGATCCTTATGATGTATTGCTGTACTCAGTTTGTCAATATTTTGTTGAGGATTTTTACATCTAAGTCCATCAGCAATAAAGGCCTGTAGTTTTCCTTCTGGTGTTGTCCTTGTCTGGCTTTGGGATCAGGTGGATGTTGGCCTTGTAAAATATGTTATGAAGTCTTCCATCTTCTTCAATTTTTTTGAATAATTAGAGGAGGATAGGTATTAAATCTTCTTTGAAGCTTTGGTAAAATTCTCCAGAAGCCATTTTGTCCTGGACTTTTATTTCTTGGGAGGTTTTTGATTACTGTTTCAATCTTTTTACTTGTGATTGGTCTATTCAGATTCTCTATTTCTTCTTGGTTCAGTTTTGGGAAGTTGTATGAGTCTAAGAATTTATACATTATTTCTAGATTGTCCAACTTTGGGGGTATAGTATTTCATAGTGTTCTCTTATAATCTTTTGTATTTCTGTAGTAACCATTGTAATTTGTCCTCTTTCATTTCTAATTTTATTTATTTGAGCTTTCTTTATTTTTTTCTTAGTGAGTCAGGCTAGAGGTTTGTCACTTTTGTTTTTCTTCTCAAAGAACCAGCTCTCAGATTCATTGATCCTTTCTACCATATTTTTGTTGTTACAATTTAATTTATTTCTGCTTTAATTTTTGTTATTTCCCTCCTTCTGCTAACTTTGTGTTTTGTTTGTTCTTCTTTTTCTGGTTCTGTTAGGTATAGTCTAAGATTGCTTATTAGAGATTTTTCATATTTTTAAGGTGGTCCTGTATTGCTAAAACTTTCCTTCTTAGGATCCCTTTTGCTGCGTCCCATATTATATGGTATGGTGTATTTTCATTTTCATTTGTCTCTAGATGTTCTTTGGTTTCTCCTTTAATTTCTTCAGTTGTTCAATAGCATATTGTTTAGTCCCCATGTTTGTCATTTTCCCAGGTTTTTTCATATAGTTGATTTCTAGATTCGTAGCACCATGGTTAGAAGAGATGCTTGTTATCATTTAAGTCTTCCTAAATTTATCAAGGCTTGCCTTATTTCCCAAGGTCTGTCTTTGAGAATGTTCCACGTGTACTTGAGAAGAATGTGTACTCTGCTGATTTTGGATGGAGTCTTCTATATATATCTATTAACTCCATGAGGTCTAGTTTTCTGTTTACTTCCACTATTTCCTTGTTGACATTCTGTCTGCTTGATCTATCCATTGATGACAGTCGGGTATTAAACTCCTCTACTATTATTATGTTGCTGTTAATGTCTCCTTTTAGGTCAATTAATGGTTGTTTTATATACTTTGGTGCTCCTATGTTAGGTGCATATATATATATATGCAAAAGATTATAAGAGAATACTATGAAATACTATACTCCCAAAGTTGGACAATACATATATATATGTATGTGTGTTGTGTCCTCTTGGTGGAATGTCCCTTTTATCATTATATACTGCCCCTCTTCCTCTCTCATTGTCTTTTTTATCTTGAAGTCTACTTTCTCTAGTGTTCCGTATAAGTATGCCAACATCTGCTTTCTCTGGTTTGCAATTAGCTTGGAGTATTGTCTTCCACCCTTTCACCCTAAGCCTGTGTTTGTCTTTAGATCTGAGATGTGTTCTTGGAGGCAGCAAATTGTTGGGAGTTGTTTTTTAATCCATCCAGCCACTCCATGTCTTTTGATTATGGAATTCAATCCATTTACATTTAGAGTTATTATTGATGTATGAAGACTTATTGCTGCCATTTTAATGCTTGTTTTTCAGTTGTTGTGTATTCCCCTTGTTTCTCATCCCATGTATTCCAGATTGCCTGTTCAGTTTGGGGGTGTCTCACTATGATGGTTTTCTCTTTATTTATCATTTGTGTCTTAGTTCTGATTTTTTGTTTAGTGGTTACCATGAGGTTTGTATAAAAGATCTTGTAGATGAGATAGTCTATTCTCTTATTCCTTTAGTCTAAGCAGGATTCATCCCTCTCCTCTTCCCCTTCTAAGTTGTTGTTGACACAACTTATTCCATTATGTTTTATGAATTTCTGGTTAAATGAAGTGATTATCTTTATTTTTAATGTTTTCCTTCCCTTTACCTTTAGAGTTATAATTAAGAACACTTAATTTTCTGTTAGTCTGTTCTGTTAGAGATGCAATTTTCTGAATTTGCCTATTTGTCTCCTTGCTCAAGGCTTTGTAAACTTTTTCTTCCTCTTTTTTTTGTGCAAGTATGAGGGCCTTCTTGATCAAATCTTGTAGAGGGATCTTGTGGCAATGAACTCCCTCAGTTTTTTTTATCTGGGAAAGGTTTTATTTTTCCACCAAATCTGAAGGATATTTTCACTGAACAGAGTATTCTTGGCTGAAACTTTCTGTCTTTCAGAATTTTAAATATATCATTCCACTCTCTCATAGCCTGTAAGTTTTCTGTTGAGATATCTGCTGAAAGCTTGATGGGGGTTCCTTTGTAGGTTATTTTCTTCTGCCTTGTTTCCCTTAATATTTTTTCTTTGTCATTGAATTTTTCCAGCTTTACTAATATATGCCTTGGAGAAGATATTTTTACATTGATGCAGTTAGGGGTTCTATTGGCTTCATTTACATGTAATTCCAGCTCCATCTCCAGGTTTGAGAAGTTCTCAGGTATTATTTCTTTGAACAAGCTCTGTGTTCCTTCCTCTCGCTCTTCTCCAACTTGAATACCTATAATCTTTATGTTGCATTTCCTAATTGAATCAGATATTTCTCAGATAATTTCTTCATTTCTTTTTAGTCTTAGTTTTCTTTCCTCCTCCATCTGAAGCATTTCTATATTCCTATCCTTCAGATTGCTAATTCTATCCTCCATATTGTCAGCTGTGTTGTTTAAAGACTCCAGAGTTTTCTTTATCTATTCTATTGTGTTTTTAATCTCTAACAAATCTATTTGGTTTTTCTTTATAGTTTTGATCTCTTTTGTGAAGAATTCCCTCTGTTCATTAATTTGGTTCCTGATTTCATTAAACCATCTTTCTGAATTCTCATATAACAAGTTTTTTATGATGGCTGTTTTGAATTATCTGTCATTTAGATTGTAGATTTCTGTGCCTTCCAGATTGATTTCTGGATTATTAATATATTTCTTTATACCATTTTATGGAGTGGATTTGTGTCAGTGCATAGTGATAGTATCTGGTCACCGGTTCCACCTGCCATCACTGCAGAGCAGGGCAGGAGCTGTGTAATCCAAGCCTGCTGTTGTGATCCTGTCAGCTGTGCCTATCCAAGCTTGGGCCACTCCTTAGGATCACAGCAGCCCTAGGGATTTCCCACCCAATGGGATTTCAGTCATGTGGGTGCTCAGAAATGCTGCCACATGCTCCCACGGCCCTGCCGAGACACACTCCCACTTTCAGGGCCACAGCACTATTATGAGTGTTCGCAGAATCTAGGAGCTCCTTTGGTTCACTCAGATTTGCAGCTCAGCTGCCATCTGGTCCTAGGTCACATCAGCTGTTGTGCTTGGTGGGTAGGAGCTCCCCACTGGGTCCAAACCTGAACTACTCCCTGGGACTATGGACTTTCCCACCAAAGGAAAGAGTGATCATTTAGGGGCTCAGGGCTGCTACCACCTGCTCCCACTGTCCTGCTGAGTCTCACTCCCCTCTTTGGGGCCACAGAGATACTATTGGAATTTGCAGTAGCTGGGAGCTTGTTCACCCAGGCTGCAGCTCTGCTACCATCTGTTCCTAGGTCTGATTCTAGGTCATACCAGCTGTTGTGCCTGAAGGGTGGGCCATCCCCACTAGATCTGAGCCTGAGACCCTCCTTGGACTGTTTGGCCTTGAGGACTCTCCCACTGGATGGGGATGTGATTACACGAGGGCTCAGGGTTGCCATCACCTGTTTCCACAGTCATGCTGAGGCACACTGCCACCCTAGGGGCCACAGCAGTGCTATGAGTGCTCCAGCCAGGATTGCAGTCACATGCATACACTGTGCTGCCTGGGGGCCAGAGAGTGCTCACCTATCTCCACCACATCCCCAGCGGTAGCCCATTGACCTTCAGATATATAGCTGTGGGGATGTCTCAGGATCGTGTTGTGCCATGTGGGTATCCTCTGCTGACCAGTGAATGTCCATTTAGTTGTAGTTCAAAGAGAGGGACAAAGGGACCAACACACTCTGCCAAGTTGCTGATCTCTCTGCATACAATTTTGGTGCTCCTTCTCTTACAAATTTCTGTCATTCTTATGTGTCTAATCCAGTGTTAACAGAGACTGAAGATATACACACTAAAAAAACATTCTTTTATCCTTTTTTAAAAATTTATTTTTATCCTTGCGCCAGAGAAAATAAAATGTCATTAAAAACTTAAATTCATTATAGTTTTCTAAAAGTGAATGGGAAATTTTGCTCCCAAACTCTTTCTCTCAATCTAACTGCTCTAGTAATATTGTTCAAGTTTCAGATAAATCATTAAGTAAATTAACTTTGAAGACAAATGTAATTCAAAACAGTATTTAGCCACAAAAGATTTAAGTTGAATTGTACCTGCAATAAAAAATGAGGAAAGGATTAGAAAAATTTGTTACTGAGAATTCAAATATCAATTCATATTTTCTACGTATCTATAATTAAATGGACATCATTACTCAAAAAAGAGAATCTGTTTCAAAGATGTCTTCTCAAGGGACAAATATCTCTTCAACTGACATTTGATATTAATTAAGGATTGCTCCCAGGGATTTTAACTCCCCTGCATTTCCAGCCAAATATATCTTGACAGTTAGAGGAGAGCCTCTGGAAGGAAGTGATAAGGGCCTGTAGCAAAGCCAGCAGAAATGGTGAGTGCCAAGGAGATGTGAATAGGCACTGTCATGATAGCATCTGCTATAGTGATTTCTATGCACCATTAGCCCCTATAAACTGAGTTAATTTGGCTGTCAAATGCAAGACCAAAAATCATGGCAAGTAAGAATTGGAAAATACTTCAAAGGTAATCATGTCCGACTCTCTTATTTCATAAATAAGGATGTTACGGCACAGAAAGACTTTCCTATCCAAAGGCAAGGAGTCACCTACTGATAGCTCCAAAATGCTGTTTCTATTACGGTCAGGTCACCATTAAACAGTAATGGATTCTTTGCAAAGATTTCTCAAATTTCACAGACCCTGGTGCTACTACTCCATAACCAAGAGTGAAGCAACTCTGATTTGGTTAGAAGTGAGGTGATGGGCAAGGACTAGGGTTATCTAGGCATTAGGTAGACTCAGAAGGGCCTTTTCATCACCAGTTGAACACTCAGCCTGCTGCTTGTGTCTGAGAGGCAGAGTAGGTTGTGAATTAAGAATCAGGCCTCTTGCATGCAGAGATTGCCCTGCCCCAGAGCCCTGTCACCCTGCTTTTTCTGTTCCCTATCCTCAGTGAACAAAGGAGCTGGTCTTCCCCAGTCCATGCCAAGATCCCATATAAGTGATCACACTGTGGGGAGGATGGAGTTTCTCCAGGCAGTGCCAAGCTGGGCTAACCTCTCTACTCTAACATCCAGTATTCCTCCAGAGAGGTCCCACACAAACCTTAAAGGTGGATAGAATTCTTGCTCTGATTTGGGGTAAAAATCAAGTGACATTATGGTGTGATAGCTCTAAATTTCTAAAAATATGTGATCTATAAATGACAACATAAAACTGAGATATTACAGCTCCTGGTACAGGACTCACATATAGTAAATGCTTAATAAATTTTTAATGAACGAGGGATAATGTCTCTAACTGTAACTTTCTGTGCATCCTCACATAAAAAATTCAAATTATACTTCTTTTTGCTTAGTTTGATAAAAACCCTTGATTACGTGATTTGATGATGATGTTCACATTCTACAGCTTGTGATACAGGGTCACTAGTAAATAGCAAGGAGAATCTAGGGAAGAGGATAACAATTATAGGAAGAAATATCCAATGCAGTTAATATATCCCTTGTTAAGTGAATTTACGGAATATATTCTGTAGTTGTAACTAAATGAACCCTCACTCAATGTGCAACTGTCTTAACAATCTCTGTGAAAAGGAATCAATTTTTACAAAATCAACTGTTAAATTAACACTAGTAATGTAAACACAAAGGAAAGCAAGAAAATGGTAGAGTTTGTGTTTCTGCTTCTCCTGGTACAAGACTTTCAACAGCAAGTGATCCTAGGTAAAAACAATAATGATCTAATGCAATAATTTTAAAAGTTTGAGACCATACATTCTATATCATGATACCATATATCAGATATATACGTAGAGAGTGAGGGAGAACTAGATATATAACTAAAATAGGATTTTCAAATAATATTTATTAGTTATGGTGCTGAAATTTTCTTTTCCATTTTATTAAAAATGGTATTAGTGGGGCCAGCCTTGTGGCATAGTGGTTAACTTTGTGTGCTCTGCTTCAGTGGCCTGGGGTTTGCACTTTCAGATCCTGGGCATGGACCTACACACCACTCATGAAGCCGTGCTGTGGTGGCATCCCATGTATAGGGCAGAGTAAGATGGGAACAGATGTTAGCCCAGGGCCAATCTTCCTCAGCAAAAAGAGGATGACTAACAACAGATGTTAGTTTAGGGATAAATCTTCCTCACCAAAAAAAGAAGAAAATGGCATTAGTTATGATTAATCCACTAATGAGTTTGATATGCAGTCTGAAAAACACTGATATAATTATATCTATGGAGAAAGCTACCACAGAAGATCAGTATTAAGACTATCTGAAATATGGATTAACATCCATTGCTGCTAGCCATCCATCTCAACACAAATATGTATTCTCCATCCTTAAAAATTCATCAGTGGTAGCATAAAGTCATCAAAGTTTGAAGAACTAAACAACAAGACCATGAAAGCAAACCAATAAAATATTTTTCAGTCATATTAAAAGACGTTAGAAAATGCTCAAATCATTATTTTACGAAATTTCACTAAACTTGAGACATGTTGAAAGCCTCTATGCTATTCTCTCCCTCTATAAACCTTTTCTACCCAAATTACTTTTTCAAGATTCTATCTGCTCTTCAAGGGCTAAAAATGTACCCCTCCCAATTCAACCTCTACTTATTCTAGTGGAAATGTTTTCTTTCCCAATAAAATGTCCATAGGTCTTCACCTACTTGTAGGTGAGCGTTTCCAGTATTAAGCACTTTCTACTTGCTTTAAGTATTTGTTATACAGAAGATTGACACAGCAAATAACAAACAACTATTCTGCTAGGGATTTAAATATAAGATCCTTATAATACTTCATCTCTCTATTTCAGGTAGCACTTTTTCTCAGATCTTGATATCAATTTTATATTAGAGTTTTTGTTCAACTTGGTACCAAATATATGCACAATAAATACAAGGAAAAATATTATTAAACATCTTGAAGTTGCTTAAGAGTCCCACAGCAGAGGTTAACTGCTTCTTTTTCTTTAACTGAATTCTGTGAATCCAAGAGTCTTAGACTCTTACTATTATGTGATTGGAGAACCTTTTAAATTTTGAATTAAAAAGAACAAACAGGGTAAATGAAGATCAATCAAGCTTCATCACCAATGATAACTAGTAATTTGAACTTTACAGAAAGTCCTTAAAACTCATCCCACTTCACCCACAGCAGTGAAGGGAGCATCTGTTCTTAACTCTGTTTAGGAAAAATCTAAACTGACTTGTAAAACTTTTACCTCTTTCATGAATTCATTTATAATCTGGTTTCAAAAACCTCATACGATGCTTCCAAGTCAAAACAATCTTCTTTAAAACAATTCATCTTTTAAAAAATATCTCTAAAGTGTGATTGGCACAGAGCGCTTGGAGACCTAACACTCAGAGACAGAAGAACACATTATTAGCAGCTAGTCAGGGGCCAACTGGCTATAAGTTGCTAACTCTCTTTCCCAGAAAAATGAAGTATATCTCAGAAAAAGAAACTTGTAGATTTTGAAAACTCCAATAAATGTGTTCTTAACTGTATTTTGTCCTGAGAGGCATCTTTGTTGCCTTAAATTGATAATTTGATTCACGTCAACAAGAATTCTTGAGAGTTCACAATATGCAAGATAAAAGTTAAGAAAAATGAGTAGAAGTGACAGTCCAAATTCTCAAGCATAAAGACCAGAACACACTCAACAGGAGGAATATACCCCCAAAGGAAGAGAAGGACACAGGCAGCGTGAAAACTTCAGAAAACAGAAATAAGATTTTCATTTGAAGTGGCAGCAGCAGCTAGTCTAAACCTTATGGGAAACCACTTAATGTAACTGAAGGGATAAAGGGAGGATGGTATAAAAGATAAACCCCAGAGTAAAATTCTTAAAATATGCAGAAAAAACTATTTCAGTAATGTTTCCCTGTCTCTGAACTTCAATGATATAAGTTAAAATAGTTAAAATAGTTATAAATTAAATAACTATTTACTTTCTAAAACATGAAGAGCCAGGAAGTCAATGTATGGGAAACAGATCTTTCTTATTTTATGAAAAATTTAAAATTATTTTGTCCTAATATGGTCTTATTAAAAAAAAAATCCTAGAGAAAAGGCAATCTTATGTCCAGACTGTGTCTCAAAATGATCACTTCCAAGTTTGAAAGAATAGAGGAGGTATATATTGTAAAATATTATAATTTGAAAACCTGGAATTCCTTTTTAACACCACATAACAAAGCCTCAAACACTGCATAATGCAATGCTTTTTTGCTCTCTCCTTTTTTTTTTAATCTATTATTAGCTATTATCAATTTTATATTAGAGGAAATAAAAATTAATATCCTGGTAAATTTATCCTTGCCTACAAGTGCAGTGTTTCTCATGCACAGTAAATAATTTTTAATTAAATAAATGTCAAGTAACTCACTTCACATGTAATAACCTTAATAAGCCCATGTTTTGTACACAAATGTTGAAGAACGTGATGAGGAAATATTTTCACACACCTTCAACTGTTTATTAAAGCCAAAGACAGGAATAAATTATTTGACATCTACATTCTTAAGGATTTTTATTAGTACAGTATTTGCTTTATTAATAATCTGTATAATAAATATGTATCTTCTTAAACATATATGTTAAACTTACATATATGTAAGTTTACCTGTGTATAGTATACACCTGTGTATAGTAGAGTGGAATCCTGCCAGGTCTCTTTTGTGTCTTCCTCTCATCTTCCAGCACTATCTCAGACTGTACTTCACTCCTATTCATAAGATTTTCATGGCAAAGTTTTTCAGAAGTGGGTGATCATGTCCTTCTTCCTATCTGTCTTAGTCTGAAAGTGTCACTGAAAACTACCCACCATGGATGACCCTGCTGGTATTTGAAATACTGGTGGCATAGCTTTCATTATCACAGCAACATGTAGCCACCACAGAATGACAACGGATAGATGGGTGGTGTGGTTCCTTGACTGAACAATGAGCCTGGGCCATAATAGTAAGAATGCCAAATCTTAACCAATAGATGACCAGGGCTGGCACACTTATCTTAGTCAAGTAGACTACGAAGAAATTCAATTTATATACTGGCAACATTACGTGATTCAATGTGCATGTCATAGGATTTTTTTTTTTCAGTCAGAATAAATTCTTCTCTTCTACAAAGGTTTTCAATAGTAAGCATACTTTTCAGCATACATGGAATATTCTACAGAATGTACTGTGATAAAATGAGGCTCAATAAGTGTGAAAATGATGAAATCATACAAAGTATGTTATCTTACCACAGACTTTGAGAAAGTGCAGCAAGGGCCACTATATTAATGAAGCCTGAAACTTCCTCAAGCTGCCCATAATTAATCCCCAAGTAGAAGGTGTGATTTTGTGGCCCACTTGATAACAGGATGCTATTGTATATGTGTTAGGGTTTTTATACATATTTACATATAAATAACTGTACATAAACTTCATATAATTTTCATTTTAAGGTGTGGGTTTAGACATGTTCAAAAAAATCCTAATTTCATCATAACCAAACTAAAGTAATGTATTTCCCAGAATCCTGTGTTAATAAATTCCACAGTAAAAGTTCAAAAGTTAAAATTCATTTATTAGCTCTGCGTTCTAGAAACCTTACAAAAATAAATGTAGTCTAATTTCTTGAGGGAAATAGCATTAAACTAAAACAAAATAAAAAATGAACTAGAAGTTGATAATATCTCCTTTATTTATTTATTTATTTATTTTTTGTGTGAGGAAGACCAGCCCTGAGCTAAGATCTGATGCCAATCCTCCTCTTTTTTGCTGAGGAAGACTGGCTCTGGGCTAACATCTGTGCCCATCTTCTTCTACTTTATATGGGACACCGCCACAGCATGGCTTAACAAGCAGTGTGTCAGTGCATGCCTGGGATCTGAACTGGCGAACCCCGGGCCGCTTCAGTGGAGCACATGCACTTAACCGTTTACACCACCGGGCCAGCCCCAATAATTTCTCCTTTAGAAATAATCATATCCACTTACTCTCTACTGAAAAAAAAATTATGTCTACCATATGAGACACAATTCCGTAATGAAACTGTGTCACTTTTTAAAATAATACTTATTTAAACAGAATATTATTTTTGAGAGAACCTGGTCAAGGAGTTGTTCAAACAGTGTTCCTAACAGCTTCAGTGAGATTCTACTGAATTTATTCAGGTGCCATGGTGTATGTGACATAAAAGTCAGGGGGCAACAGAGAGAGGGTTCTGCTTTCATTACTTTTGTTTATTCTTTTAGTAGTCATAACTTTAAGGTATAAAAAAAACTTTGGGGAACAGAGCAGTAAAGGAGTTACATAAGTGAAATGAAGGAAGGAACAACTCCAAGGGCCAACCATGTCAGAAAACATCTTAAAAATGGTTGAAACTGATATAATCTGCTTTGTCAGAACTCTGGAAAACAGTCAAAATTTGCAGCAAGCACTGAAGACTGAATCAAGAAGAAGGTAACTTCAATATATTAGAAAAGAATGGTATCATTTTTAACTTAGCATTGCCTCACCCTGCTTCATGGTGTGGTGGCAGTCTTGAAGATAGCAACCTCCATTTCTGATGTTAGTACCAGGTTTTGGAGGCAGTAGAGGGATCCTAGTTCCTAAAGAATTATGTCTGTTTTTACCTGCCTGAGTTTCCCTGAAGGACTGACACTAGGTACTTGCCTTTGCTTCACCTAACTCAGAACTCTGTCATGGCAGAAAAACATCTAAACAGAGGGTGTTCCATGAGAACATCGTAAGCCAAATGAATAAACCATTGCAGACAGGAAAATATTACACTGGGAGCAAATGATAAGCATGCTGGAAGCCTGATAGTAAAAGATTTTGGGAACAAGGACTTCAAAAAGCTCCCAGATACAAAGAGGAGTCTAGATGCCATACACTGCCCAGGGAAAGATACATGCTCAAATATGACCTGAGAAATCCCTAGGCTTTCACCTCCAGTTGAGTTTTGATCTTTCACAAGCACAAAATGAATGTTAAAGCAGAATTTTAAATAAACTACTCAGCATTGAATAAGAGCTTATACAGAAGTAATTTTTAAGAAAGTAAGTGTTTTTTGGTTTTGTTTTGGACTGCAGATTGTTGAAGAAATCTATATCAAACCACTAGGTAACCACTAGGCTAAAGGATAGACACTCAAGACACTAAACATAAAAATAATACAGTCTTTACAAAAATAAGTTAGATAATTCACTGAAGTAACAAACAGATACAACTCAGAGAAAACAACAGCAATAACCCTAAGATGGAAGAAGAATATGACTATCAGAGTTGCCACCTTAAATAATCAAACTGTTCCATTTTCAACCAAAAAATTACAAAGCATGTAAAGAAAGAAGAAAGTATGGTCCATTTACATGGGAAAAAGAATTAATAGAGACTGTCTTTGAGGACTAACAGACATTGGGCTTACTAGACAAAGATTTTATATAAACTATTTTAAATGTGCTCAAAGAGCTGAAGAAACACAGATGTATAACTCTAGGAAACCAGGGAAACATCTCAAAACATAGATAAATTAATTAAGATATAGAAATTACAAGAAAGAAACCTAATAAAAAAATTTGGAGCCCAAAAGTGTAGTAACTGAAATTAAAGAAAAATCACTACAAAGATCCAATAGCAGATTTGATCAAACAAAATGAACACCAAACTTGAAAATATGACAATTTGAAAATTATCCAATCTCCTGGGCAGAAAGAACAAAGAAGAATACACAGAGCCTAAGACAACTGTGGGATAACATGAAACATATCAATATACATATTATGAAATCTCGCAAACAGAGGACAGATTGAAAAGGGCAAAATGAATATTTGAAGAAATAATGTCCAAAAGCTCAAATTTGATAAAGACATAAATCTGTACATTCAAGTAGCTCAGTGATCTACAGGAAGAATAAACACTAAGATATCCACATCAAGACAGAATATAATCAAATTGTTGAAAGTGAATACATAGAATCTTGAAAGCAGCAGGTAAAATTTATCACATAAAATTTTTCAGCAGAAACCATGGAAGCCAGCAGATAGTGGAATGGCATATTTAAAACACTAAAAGAAAGAAAGCTTGTCAACAAAGATTTCCATATTTGAGAAAACTATCCTTCAAAAACGCAAGATAAATTAAGGCATATCAAGATAAACAAAAGATGAGCGATCTTGTTATTTGTAGACTTATGCAAGAAATGACAAAGGGAGTCTTTCTGGCTAAACTTAAAGGATACTACCCAGTAAGTAAAAATCCAAATAAATAAAAAATNGAAATAAATATACATATATACATAGATAAATATAGAAGTCAGTATTTTTCTACTTTTTGTTTGAACCACTTATTTTTTTCTTTTGTGATAAATATATGTTAATGGGTACACAATATAAAAAGATACAATTTGTAACAAATAAAAAAAGAAGATTGAGCTGTATAGAAGTAGTGTTTTAGTAACACTAAGTTGATATCAGTTTAAACTATACTGTTATAAAGCTAGGATGTTAGCTGTAATGCATACATCAAATACTAAGTAAATACCTAAAATATATAAACAAAAGGAAATGACAACAAAATCAAATGGCTTACTACAAAAATTAAACTAAACACAAAGTGAGGAAGTAATGGAAGATATAAGAAACCAAATGGTATAAAACATGCAACAGAACAGAAATATAAAAAGATATAAATCTTCCTTGATTGTAATTACTTAGTGTAAGTGTGGTAAACTCATAATCAAAAGGCAGAAAGTGATAGGATAGGTAAAAATATATAATATAACCATAAATTGTGGAAAAGAGACTCACTTTAAAGATAAAATACATTGAAAGTGAAAGGATGGAAAAACTTTTGGGGGGAATCTCCACATTGTTTTTCATAATAGTTGTACCAATTTTTACATTCTGACCAACAGTGTATACAGATTCCTTTTTCTTCGTGTCCTTGCTAACACTTATCTTTTGACATTTTGATAATGTTATCCTAGCAGGTATAAAATGATATCTACTTGTAGTTTTGATTTGCATTTCCCTGATGATTAGTGATTTTGAGCAACTTTTCATATATACCTGTTGACCAGTTGTGTGACTTCTTTGGAAAAATATTATTCAGTTTCTTTGCAAATTTTGAAAGAACATTTGAGTAATTTGCTATTGAATTATATGAATTCTTTATATTTTTGCATATTAACTTTTTATTAGATATATAGTTTGCAAATCCATAGATTGCCTTTTCATTTTGTTTATTGATTTCTTTCCCGTGCAGGAACTTTTTGGTTTGATGTATTCCCACTTGTTTATTTTTCTCTGTTCCTATGCTTTTGGTGTCAAATCCAAAAAATCATTGCCAAGAAAAATCTCAAGGAGATTACATTTTCTTTTAAGAGACTCAGAGTTTCAAGTCCTACATTTGAGCATTTAATTCATTTTGAGCTGATTTTTGTGTATAGTGTAAGATAAGCTTCCAGTTTTATTCTTTTGCATGTAGACAACCAGTTTACACAGCACCATTTATTAATTAATCCTTCTCCTATTGTGTGTTCTTGGTGAATTTGTTAAATATTAGTTGACCATAAATATGTAGGTTTATTTCTATGTCCTCTATTCTGTTCCATTGGATAAGGTATCTATTTTTATCCCAAGACCACACTGTTTTCACTTCTACACCTTTTGGTATAGTTTGAATTCAGGAACAGTTACGCCTCCAGTTAATGCTTCTTATAAAATTGCATTAGCTATTTTGGGTCTTTAGTAGTTTCATACAAATTTTAGAATTTATTTTCTGTTTCTGTGAGAAATTGAAATTTTTAATGGAAAATATTGACTCTATAGATCCCTTTAGGTAGTATATACATTTTAACAGTATTAATTCTTAATTAATGATAATATTTTTAATGAACGTGGAATATCACTCCACTTGTTTTTCTTCATATTTTTCTCAATGTTGTATAGATATTAGTTCATATTTCTTTCACCTCCTTAGTTAAATTTATTCCTTAGTATTTTCTTATTTTTGATGGTAGTTTAAGGAAATTTTTTTCTTAACTTATTTTTCCTATTGTTCATTGTTAGGGCAATGATATTGAAACATAACTGATGTTTATATGTTAAGTTTGTACCCTGCAATATTGCTAAATATTTTTAATACATTCTAACAGTTTTTTTTGTGTGTGTGGAGTCTTTAAAGTTTTCTCTGTATAAGATCATGTCATCTGCAACCAGATAATTTTACTTCTCCTTTTCTCATTTGTATGCCTTTTATTTATTTTTTATTGCCTTATATGACTGGCTAGGACTTCTAGTACAATTTTGAATGCAAGTGGTGAGAGAGGGCATCCTTGTCTTGTTGCTGATCTTGCAATATGATAGATATAGGCATCTCATATATGATCTTCTTCATGTTGAGATCCATTCCTCTATACATAACGTGTTGAAATTTTATCATGAAATGGTTTTGAATTTGGGCAAGTGTTTTTTTTTCCTGCATAGATTGACAAGCCCGTATAATTTTTATCTTTCATTCTGTTGATACAAGGTATCACATTTATTGATTTGTGTATGGTGAACCATTCTTGCATCCTACAGATAAATGCAACTTGATTATGGTGTATGATCCTCTTAATGTGTGGTTGAATGCAGTATGCTAATAAGTTCTTGAGGATTTTTGCATCTATATTGATCAGAGATGTTGGCCTGTAATTTTTTTCTTGCTCTTTGTCAGGATTTGCAATGAATGTAATGACCTTGTACGATGAGTTTGGATATATTCTCTTATCTTCAATTTTTTGGAAAAGTTTGAGAATGAGTGGTATTCTTCTTTAAATGTTTGGTAGAATTTACCTCTGAAGGCATTTGGTCCTGAGCTCTGCTTGGTTGGGAAACTTTTTATTACTGATTCAGTCTTTTGATAGACTAGTTATAGGTCTATTCAGATTTTCTATCTCTTCATGATTCAGTCTTGCTAGGTTGTATGTTTCTGAGAATTTATCTGTTTATTCTAGATTATCCAATTAATTTGCATATAGTTGATTTCTGTGGCATCAGTTGTAATGTCTCTGTTTCATTTCTGAATTTATTTATCTGAGTCTTCTCTCATTTTTTCTTAGTCTACTAAATGTTTGTCTATTATCTTTTAAAAAATGAACTCTTACTTTTATTGATTTTTTCTATTGTTTTTCTAGACTTGACTTAATTTGTTTCTGCTCTAATCTTTCTTTTTCCTTCCTTCTGATAACTTTGGGCTTTGTTATTCTTCTTGTTCTAGTTCCTTAAGGTATAAAGTTAGCTTTTATAAGATCTTTCTTTTTTCTTAATGTACACATTTATTGCTATAAACTTTCCTCTGAGATCTGCTCTTGCTTTATCCCATAAGATTTTTCATGTTGTGTTTCCATTTTCATTTGTCTCAAGATTCTTTTTTGATTTATCCATTGGTCTCTTCTTTTACCATTGATTACTCAGGAGTGTGTTGTTTAATTTGCACATATTTGCAAATTTTCCAATTGTCTTCCTGTTATTGATTTCTAGTTTCATACTATTTTGTTTCGAAAAGATATGTGCCATTATTTCAATCTTCTAAATTTGTTAAGACTTCTTTTGTGACCTTACAGATGTTCTCTCCTGGAGAATGGTCCATGTGTGTCGAGAAGACTGTGTATTCTACTGCTATTGGTTGGAATGTTTTCTATATGTCTGTTATTTCCATTTGTTCTAAACTGTTATTCAAGTACGCTGTTTTCTTATTGATTTTCTGTCTGGATGATCTATATATTGTTGAAAGTGCAGTATTGAAGTCCCATACTATGATTATATTGCTATCTGCCTTCAGATCTCTTAATATTTGTTCAAAATATTTTTTAGCTCTGATGGTGAGCACATATAGATTCATAATAATTGTATCTTATTTATGCATTGAGTCATTTATCATTATATAATGACTTTCTTTGTCTCTTGTGATTGACTTTGACTTAAAGTCTATTTCGTCTGATATAAGTGTAGGTAACTCTACTCTATTTTGGTTTCCATTTGCATGGAATATCTTTTTCCATACTTTAACTTTCAGCCTATGTGTCCTTAAAGCCAAAGTGAATCTCTTCTAACTTCATATATTTAGATCTTACTTTTTCGCCATCAGCCACTCTGTCTTTTGATTAGAGAATTTAATCCATTCACATTTAAACTAATTATTACTAGGTAAGGTTTACTATTACCACCTTAATTTTTTTTTTTTTTTTTTTTTGTAATTCCTTTGTGCCTTGCTTTCTTTCTTACTGTCTTCCTTTTTGATTTGATGATTTGCTGTAGTGGTTTGCTTTGGTTATTATATCTCATATATCTACTGCAGATATTTGCCTATCTTACATAAAACATTATATTGATCTAACACTCTATTTTAAACCAAGAATAATATAACTTCAATCACATGCAAAAACTTTACTCTTTTACTGTCACCTCCCCACATTTTATGTTTTTGATGTTACAATTTACTGTCTTTTACAATATGTATCTATTAAGTTACTGTTTTTATAATAAAGTGATTTAGTCACCACCATATTACAATATTAGAGTATTCTGCATTTGACTATATACATACCTTAACCAGTGAGTTTTATACTTTTGTGTTACTAATGAGAGCCCTTTTATTTCAACTTAAAGAAATCCTTTTATTATTTCTTGTAAGGAATTCTAATGGTGATGAACTATTTCAGATTTGTTTGCCTGGGGGAGTTCTTTATCTCTTTTATTTTTGAATGACAGATTTTTCTGGGTAAAGTATAACTGGTTGGCATTTTTTTTTCTTTCAGCACTTTGAATATATCATCCCATTTCCTCCTAGCAACGATGATTTCTGCTGAAAAATCTACTAATCACCCTATAAGCATTCCCTTGTATGAGATGAGTGTTTGCTCTTGCTGCTTTAAAATTTTTCTCCTTGCCTTTTGTTTTTGATAGGTTGATTATAATATGTCTCATAAAGTCTTCTTTGGGTTGAATCTTTATGGGGACCTAAGAACTTCATGAATCTGGATGCCTATAGCCACACAAGTCTCCACAAATTTGGCAAATTTTCTATTGTTTCCTTAAATAAGGTTTCCACCCCTTTCTCCCTTTCTTCTCCTTCTGAAACTCCCTTAATGAGACATTATTTCTCTTGTTGGTGTCCCATAGTTCATGAAGGATTTCTTCATTATTTTCATTCATTTTGTCTCCTTTGATTGGATAATTAAAATGACCTGTCTTTGAGGTCACAGATCCTTTCTTCTGCTTGTTCATGTCTGTTCTTGATGCTCTTTATTGAATTTCATTTATTGGATTCTTCAGCTTCAGGGTTTCTTTTTTTTTTTTTTAATGTTTTCTTTTTGGTACACTCCTTGTTTTGTTCACGTTTTGTTTTCCTGATTTTGTTGAGATGTCTGTGTTCTGTTGTAGCTTGCTGAGCTTCCTTAAAATAATTATTTTGAATTTTTTATCAGATCTCCATTTCTTTATGATAAGTTACTGGAAAATTATTGTGTTCTTTTAGTGGTGTTCTATTTCTCGATTTTTTGTGTGTGTGTTTCTTATGACAGTGAAAGCTGCCAGTAGCCTTGCATTGTTCTGCACATTTTTGGAGCAGTCCCCTCTTATTGACTTTATGAACCAGCTTTTGTGGGGAAAGACCTGCACCTGTGGGTAAAAGCAAGGACTGTGGCTGGATGAGTTGTGTCAGTTCTGGCTCTGGGGAAGGCCCAGTAATATAATCTCTGTTCATCTTCGTCTGTTCAAGTCAGTGTCAATGAAAATCCAGCAGTTTCTCAGCAGCTGAGGCTGCGCTGTCTGCAATGACAACAAGAATTTGATGCCTTCAGTTGAAAAGAATTCTGGGGAATTTCTCTCATTTTTCTGTTATAGGGGATGTTTTGGCTGAGGGCACCCCTCTGGTGCTGGGTCTGGCTTGCAGGCATCCTTGTGGTGGTGATGGCACTGGCGTCTGTCACATGGGTGCCTGTGGAGCAGCCGTGGAGCAGCCATGGAGCCATAGGTCTGAAGTGAGGCACTCACAAGTGACCACAGCTTCAGGGTTAGAGTCTGTGGATAGGCACATGTGGAGCACCTGTAGAGCCAGGGTCTGGAATGCAGGCATTGACAGGACAGCCCTGGCTGTGTGGTCTGGAGCATATACTGGGCTGGTAGGGGAGGGGTAGCAGCCCTAGTTCTGGGGTGGCCCAAAAACATCTCCTGCTGGACAGCAGGGGGCTTATCATCATCTCTTTCTGTGAGATGTGAGGGTGAATGCTATTGGTTACTTAGCAGTGAAAGCTGCCAGGGTTCTCTGAAGAACAAGTTGCTGGGGTTTGTACAAACAAATAATATGGATTCCTCCACAGCTGTCACATGGGCTGTTGAGGTCCTCACCAGCAATGGCTGCCGGTGTCCTCCATAATGCAGGCCACTGGGGACTGCAATAGAACCTGCTGCATGGCTAATACCGATAGCCTCACTCTTTTTCTCTGTTCCTAGTTAACTCCAGATATCTCAGTGAAGCTGATCTTCACAACGATCTTTTCTGTGTGGTTATTCTCCCTTTTTGTTTTGTTTTTTTGTTCCACTGCATTGCTGTAGGACTTATTGGACTCTTGAGCCCTCCCAGAGCAATTTTTAATTTATAGATAGCGATCTAATTATTATTTTTTTTGTGGGGGGTCAGAAAGGTTAGTATCTCCCACTGCACCATCTTGATGGTGTCATCCTTGACTTTATCCTACCTCTTAGTTTCATTAATTTTTTTCTATTGTTTTATTGTATGTGATGTCACTTTTATCTTGCTACTTTCAAGATTCTCCCTTTGTCTTTGACTTTCAACAGTTTAGTTATAATGCGTCTCTGTGTAAATCTCTTTGGGTAATATTTACTGAGGTTCTTTGAGCTGCTTAGAATTGTATATCCATTTCTTTCCTCAAATTTGGAAAACTTTTGGCCATTATTTCTTCAAATATGCTTTCTACCCTTTTCTTTCTCTTTTCTCTTTCTGTGATTTCCGTGATTTGTATATTGGTCCACTTGATGGTATTCCATGAATCTTTAATCCCTGTTTACTTTTCTTAATTCCTTTTTTTTTTGTTTCTAAGACTCAATAATTTCAGTTTACATGTCTTCAAGTTTGTTGATTCTTTTTGTCTGCCTGTTTGAATCTGTTGTTAAAACCTTTAGTGAATTTTTCAATTCAGTTATAATATTTTTCAACTCCGGAATTTCTATTTTGTTATTTTATAATTTGTATCTGTTTGTTGATATTCTCATTTTGTTTATGTATCTTTTTTAAGATTTCTTTTAATTCTGTATCCAAATTCTCCTCAGTTCACTCACCTTATTTAAACAGTTGTATAAAATCTTTTTCAAGTACATCAGTGGCCTGCATTTTTTTGTTTGTTTGTTTTTTATTTGTTTTTTTTAGTATTCAATTCTGAGTACTTATATTATAGTTTAGAATAGATAATGTCTCTTTGTATGCTTTCTACTCTTTCACTGAAAATTAGGCATTTAAAAAAAATAGTCACCTTTCTCCATGTCTACACAGTGGCTTTGTGCAGGGGAAATCCTTCACTAACTAGCCCACCTGAAGGTTCAGAATTCTATCAAAGCTTTTAGAGGGTACATTTCCCCAGGCCCTATGTGTTTGCTTTCTTTCAATTTCTCTGGTTACATGGCTTATTTTAATTGTCTTAATTTCTCTAAGAATGTTGCCTTTGTTTTTTAGAGCTTTAACTGTTCTTTTGTATTTCTCTGCCCACAATCTTGCCCCAGACACCCTAAGCCTGAAATGCCCATGTAGCTTTCATGCATTGAGGCACCTGCCACTGCTTTAACCAGCCTCCAACTTAGTATTAAAACTATATCAGAGCTTTGAGTCAGGCAAGAGAGAAACAAGTCCATTTGGAAGTCTCCAGATAAGCTATAAGGTTGCAAGCAACTTCCACTCTTTTCTTTCTATCCCAAGGAAGGAACCAGGAATTGGGTAATGTTCTCCCAACCACACTGCACTTGACAGGGAAGGATATGGGGCAAGGAGGAGCAAGAATGCCATGAAATTCCCTACTTTGATTATAGTGTATTCTTGGTTAAGCATTCACTTGCTTTCTGCAAGTCCTTTTCTGATTTCTAGAATTCTTACAAAGCTACTTTGTTTTATTGTTATATGATATCTTCATAAGGACAGGTGCTTTGAGCTTGTTAATCTGCCAGCTTGTTGATATCACTCTCAAAAGCATTTTTTTAGATCTGGTATGCAACAATACTCATAACTGCTTATAACCCATTTCTCAAGAATTAATGACTAAATCTGTATTAAATTTATTTCCACTTCTTCATCATGTGAAGTTACCTCTTTATGCTTTCAAATTGTTGACTGAGGTCCTTATGGTCAATGTATCTTTCACAAAGTGCACATTGTTGTTCAAAGTTAAGTTAGTGAGAGAAGAATGTAAAATATTAATATGATCTTTATATTTGGAGAAATAATTGTGAGGAAAATCTTGACATATTTGTGCATATACACATTTTAGAATAAAAAACTGCAGTAAGTTTGGGGATGAGGAAGTAGATTAAATCTTTATTTATCATAGCAAAAATTTAATGAAAATGTCTAGTATGGGTAAATCAAAAAGATATGACATAAAACACATTATCTAGAAACATCGTTGCACCTATTAGATGATCAAAAACTGCTTGTAGTTTCAATTGGTGACTTCAGAGGTACTGGACTAGGATAGAATAAGAATGAGCCAACAAGATGTTGCTATTTACTGCAAAAGCACTTAAACTATAATGTATTATAATAAAAACTTTAAAAGTTAAAATGTAATATTCTAATTGTTCAAATTAGATATGATAAATCATGACAGTAGTAATGAGGATGAAAGTAAGATGCAGATTTTAGAGCCCTTTGGAAGTAGGATTGATTTGACTTTATGTCTGGATTATGCAGTTGAAAGGTAAGAATGCAGTATGACTTCTAGTTCCCCAGCTTTGGAGACTGAATAAATGTGGTGCCAAGTTAAAACTGCATGAACAGGGAAATGAATGCCAATGGGATTCATTGTGAACACACATACTTTTTGTATTTATGGCATTTTGGTGTACAGATGAGTCTGGAGTACAAAAGAAAGGCTCTTAGGAGAGATACACATGTAAAAGTCACTCTTTCAGATTTCCTAGAGTAGCCATATAGGCAGAGATTGGCTTTGATTTTTGATTAGCATCTTCAAAGGGATAAGAGATGAGGGCAAGCCTGACATTCACCTTACCTATGGCCTCCATGATGCTTTGATTTCAGCCCTCAGCCATGAAGAATCTCCAGTCTTTTAGGAGATTCTGCCAACCCTGTTGGCTTCTCAGCCTAAGGCTTGGCTCCTGGGGTGGAAAAGAGGTCAAATATTTTCTTTTATGTGACCCTATCTCTTTCCCCTCTTGTATTCTGCCATTTTCTACTGCTTTCTAAGGCAGTTTTGGCTGAGCAGAGAGTCCATTGCAGCCTCCTTAGACTTCCTCTTCCCACGGAACTCTTCTTTCTACAGTACTTTCTGGGATGATCTACATCTCTCACTGGTGACAAGACATCATCTTGCTATCTGACATACGGCCTGGTTATGACTGTGTTACACTTTAGAAGATGGAATTAAACTCTGAAATGACCTAAATACTTGGGTGGGGGTGGGGAGACAGACACAAATGAAACCAGCAATAATAAAATGGGAATGGGTAAGGACTTGGCTGTGTCCTATGAGGCTGAAAACAACTGGCCACAACTCAGGTATATGGACACCTTGAGATCAGCTCCAAGCAGACAGCTGTGTAAAAAAAGAAGCATCCTACATAGGGCAAGATGGGATTTTCTTTCCTCCTCCTCTTTCTCCTCACCTCCATCCTCCCTGGTGCAGAGGTAGCATTTGATAAGAGAGAGTAAATAAATCAGAAAAATTCATGCCCATAAAGTTGAATATTTGCAGGATTCTGCAGAAGGCAGGATGGTGGGGATGGGGACAGTGCGGTAGCTTAATTGATGTTCTAAGGTTGACACTATTGTTAAGTTGTCCCTACTCTACTAGTAAGTTTAGCCTAGGATTAGGACAAATAAGGACATGATGTGTACACGAGTTGAATTCCCTCAGAAGTCAATCTTGGGTCAAGAATGTGAGTAAAAGTCATTTACTTGGGAAAATATCTAGGAAACCCTGGCACAGAGTGAGAAAATGAGACAGGGAAGGGAAAGAAGGCAATGGAATGTATGTTAGCAAGCAAACTAGCACTGTGGGCTACTGGAACTCAATACAGCTGGGAATGGGGGTGACAGAGTAGAACAAGGGTCAGCCAACTTTTCCTATAAATGGTTGGATGGTGAGTATTTTTGGCTTACTAGGCTAAATGATCTCTGTTACAATTACTCAACTCTGCCTCTGTAATTCGAAAGCAGCCACAGACAATACAGAAATGAATAGCTATGACTATATTCCAATAAAACCTTTTATAAAGCCAAATAGTGCACCTAAGTTCTTGGTGTAGAATAAAGTTTCTCAAACTCCTGTGATGAAAAAATAATATTTTAAAATATTCCTATCCATTGCAAAATAAGAATTTTGTAATTACAACAAAAATGAATCACTAGAAAAGTGAAAATTTTAAAAATGCACATGCAAAATACAAGCCTAATTATTATTATTATTAGATTCAAAAGACATGAGATTACTCTGTAAATTTGCTATAGTCTATAAATGCTTACTTTTAATTTCTGCACCTTAACATATTACAGACAGATTGCAGTTCACAGCCTGTTGTCCTGCTTCCTGAATGGGAAAGCTGGGGTATGTATCCACTGACACCCATCAATTATTGTCAAGGGCTGCTCCAGGTTATTGACTCCTGGTCATTCTGTCCTGCCAGGGCACAGGCCATGCACACTTCTGCAGCCTGAGAGGAAAAATGGGCACAAGGACCTCTAATAGGAAGGTGTAGGCATGTATGCCATTGGCAGAGCGTTACTGCTTCACTGTGGTAGAGTGGAAAGACCACACGCTTTACAGGCAAAGAAATTAACATAAAAGTCCGAGCTCTCTTAACCTATCTAACTCTCCACTTCCTTATCCAAGAAATCAGCATACATTGTAAGGACTGGGTTGAGATTTCAATGAGCTGATAAAAAGCCCTAGTATGCATAAAACATTTGAACACATTACCAAGAGATCATTAATAATTCTATAATAATTCCTTCTGCATAAACTTCCAAAATGGTATGAAAAGTTAGAGGTAGAAAGAATCTAATGTTTCATCTCCAAGAACCTTTATTTTCTCCCTTATGTTTTATTTTACATCATTTAATTGTACTCAGGATGCTGGCACTAATACCAGTTCACATACATTGAACCCAGCATATATGGGGTTAAAAACCAAAAAACACTCATTCTCCCTTCTCTGATTCTCTAAGGTCTGCCCACATGTATATATTGGCTGTTTTAGCCTTTGTATCCCTGAATTCCACAAGACAAATGGAGGTAATAAATTCTTACACACTGAAGTTATGGCTAATTACTAAGTTCCTGAGGTTTGTTATAGGGAAATTAATATCAAGAAGCTAAAGCTTCTCAGACCTCATCTCCTTGGGTCTTGGTGCTGGAATCCACCATCCGCCACAAAGACAGAGACCTTTGAAGGACACCCAACTTCCATTCCCTTATCTCGCCATCCTCCTCCCTGCCAGCAGCCTCACAAGGACAAAAGCAGGTTGATGGGAAAGTGCTGACCAGCAAGGCCTCAGGCTCCCCCTCCCTATAAGCATCTACATTCCTCACAATCTTTAAAACCTCTTGCCTCTCATCTTTTGGGAAGATGGAACAAAGTTGAGAGCTTTCATCTCCTGGCCAATGTCCCCTGAAATAAACACTCTTGCCTTGTCGTAAGCCTGGCATTCCCGTTTTTTTTGGCCCCTCTTGTGTGGCAGGCAAATAACCTGGGTATGTATCCAGTAATAACTGGCGAGCCAGGCAGGAGACTCTTTGCCCATGGCTCTGTGGCCCCGGGCCAACCGGGATTTCCTGGGAAGCAGTCCAGCAGCTGCCTAGGTGATTTGCCCTGGGGAGTTTTCCCAGTACTTTCCATCTGACCCAGCACTGCTGACCTCAGGTATATTTTCTTATGGCAACAAAACAGGCTCTAGAATATTTTGTCTGTTTGTTTTTGCTTCTGGTGAGTGAATAGACTCAGTCTTAAATTTGGCAAGTCATCTTGGGGATGCCCAAGAACTCCCTTTTCCTCCATCTGGGATCCTTCCACTTATAGCAGGGCCATCTGGGGTCCAATAGGACCTTCTGGGCATGCACTCAGAGTGCAAATATTTGTGGGACTCTACCTGAAATCTGGGAACTTGTTCTCCGGTGTCTGGTTATTTTTCTGGAGTTTGTTTGTGTTTCTGTGTCTGTGTATACACGTGGGATACATCGACTTTGTGTAATAATGGGAAGTTCACCATCGCTTTCCTGAAAAAGTCCTTGGGGCAAAATGAATAATTGCTCTAATTATACTTATAAGCCCATATCCAATAAGAAGATGGTTTCTTTTGTAACATGACATGGCCACATATTCTTTAGACTCTAGGGGGTAAAAAAAGGCCAAACAGTGGATCCTAAGGTTTGAAAAGTTTTAGAGAGTTCTCATCATAAACAACTGTTTTATTAATATCTATGAAAAGGAAATACAACAACTAGTCTTAAGAAATTAATTAAATTTGGGGTTTCAGCTTCCTTTCATGGTCTTACATATGCTATTGAAGGCATTGAGTTAACAGAGGAGTGAAAGGAAGCTGGGAGAGGAAAAAGGGACTCCTCAACAAGGTGGAAATTTTTAGAGGAGTTAACAAATAATGATAATAAGATAAAAAAAAGGCAGTGGGGTAAATAAGACAAATATTAAAATAGGAATCAAAAAGCGAAGAGCCACAGGACTCATCTCAGTAAGACAGAAATCTTCAGCTGGTTATTAAAAAAAAGAAAAATAGGATGAGTGAAACAGGCATGAATGAGGTTAAAACAGAAGTTTGAATAAAATACTATTTAAGATTTGGTGGCCTAAAAGGACCCCTAGTGGCCTCCCTATATTACAAGACCTCATGTCACCTCATGTCACCTAGGTGCCTGGAGAAACTCAAAAGTGGGTTTGGAAGCAATTAACTGCTTCTCCAAGTTATTTCTTTTCCTTTTATGTGTTAAGGAGATGTAACCACCAGCCATCCTGAAACTGACCAATCCTCACCACAAGAGCTATCCCCATGACCTTTGCCTTATTTTTAATACAAAGATGTCTCCCTGAGGTGCTTGGGCCTCATTATGTGGAAGCATGTTCTCCAACTGAGCCTGTGCAAGGGAATACCCGCCTCTCCCTTTTGAATATTCATTCCCCAACCAAATAAAACATCCTGCTTTCCTCTGTTTGGGGATGCCATGACTTTGGAAATGATTGCTCATGGCCTCCTATTTGCTGCAAATACACTTTACTTTGTAAGACAACTTCCACTGGTGTAGAGTCTTATTTAACTCACCAGGAGGTGACCCCACTTGGTTGGGTATCAAATTGGCAACCCAGAGGGGACATACCCCTTTGTGGTGCCTGTACTGCTGGCTTGACGTCGTTGCCCCTAGGCTGTGCCACGGACTAACCCTGGAATCCCAATGATCCTGATGATCAAAAAGCTAGGATATTTTGTGAGTTTGTTTTTGAAAGCCATGAAAATAGTAAGCCAGGCACCATTAGCTGGTTTAAATTAAGGGAGGTCCAACAAGGCCCTGAGGAAAACCCCTCTGCCTTTTTTACAGAGGCTGTAGAACTGCCTCAGGCGATATACAAATTGGGACCCTGAGGCACAGGGCAGTACAGTGGTTCTTAATACCTGTTTCACATCTCAAAGTGCTCCAGACATCTGCAGAAACTCCAAAGGTTGGCTGTAGGTCCTGATACTAATTCTGCACAAGTAGTAGAGGCTTCTTCTAGGGTGTTCAATAACCAGGATGAAGCTGAGGATGAAAAAGAAAACAAGCTGTGCTGTCAGCTGTGGCCCTCCAGTCTACTCAAGGTAACCCAAGGAAGAGAAGGAAGACACCATGGGCAAGTGACCTGGACCCCACTGAGGGACTAAAAAGCCACCAACAAACTTGGGGGCTAATTGGTGACTGTACTGCAAACAAGAAGGGCATTGATTGTCCAAACCATCCCCCTAAATTAAAGGGATTGAACAGGACTGAACCGTGACATCTTACCTTGACTACAGATGAGATGTGATGGGCCTGTAGGGCTCCCCAGTTGGCTCGAGGAGCCCTGGGTGACTTTGGCAGTAGGAAGAGAGTATGTTGAATTTTTGCTCAATGCTGGAGCCATATTCTCAGTGTTGAATGCCCAAAATGGAAACCTTTCAAAAGAAAGTGTGACATAAAAGAGATATCAGGAAAAGGAGAGACCAAAACGTTTCTGGAGCCCCTGACCTGTGTAAAAGGATAAAAAATGCTGAAGCATTCTTTTCTGTATGTAACAGAATGCCCTGTCCCCTTTCTAGGGAGGGACATGCTCTCTAAAGTTAGGGTCCTTCATAAGCTGAGAACAAGATAAAATAGAGATCCAAGTTCCCAAAAGTCAAGGAGTTAAGCTTATGACCCTAGTGTAAGATACATCAACACCTAAGAAGGAAGAGATTCCCCTAAATGTTTTAAGCCAAGCTAACTCAAAATTATGCGCAAAAGGACAGGTGGGGCGGGCAGCTGGTGCCATGCCAGTAAAGGTAAAATTGAAGCAGATGGATCACTGGATCTGGGTAAAATGGTACCCCTTGAAACCAAAAGCTGTAAAGACAAATCTTTCCTGTAATCAATGGGCAAACAGGGAAATATAGATTTGTAAAAGGCTAGGAACAGGAGGATACAAATTTGTTCAAAAACTTAGTGCTGTCAATGCTATACAGTACTGGGTTTACAATAGTAGACATCTCCATTTTGTTTCTAACACAGAGCTCCTAAAACCCTTGTAATTTCCCACATAAGAGCCATAGTAGCATCCTTTGTTAGGATAAATACTTTAGTCCTACCTTTGGAAAGCCCCTAAAGGTGGAGGCTGGTTGTCAGGGAAACCAAAGGTGTGATATGGGGGTTGGAACTTTAAGCCCTATCCCCCTCCCCATACCTCTAGGTTGGGGAGAGGAGCTGAAGATTAAGTTCAGTTACCAAAAGTCAATGATCTAATCAACTATGCTTGTGTAATGAAGTTCCCATTAAAGCACAAAAGGATATAGTTGGGAGGGCTTCCAGGTTGAAGAACACATAGAAACTCAAGGAGAGTGGAGCACATCCCTTTTCTACATATTTTGCTCTATGCATCACTTCCATCTGGCTATTAAGTAAAATGTTTTCCTGAATTCCGTGAGCCATTCTATCAAATTAATCAAACCCAAGGTGGGGATTATAGAAAACTCTGGTCTGTGGCTGGTTGGTCAGAAGCACAGATAACAATCTGGACTTGCAATTGGCGTCTAAAATGGGAGGTAAAGTGTAATCCTCTGGGACTGAATCTTTACTCTGTGGGATCTGATGCTATGTCCAGCGTCAGCATTGAGTTAAATATGTTAAACTTCTTAGCCAGTAAGGGGTATAAAGTGTCTAAAAGAAATGCACAAATAACTAATAAGAGACTAAAGTATTTGGGGTTCATGATACACAGAGAATAATAACAGGTGTGTTAACCCAAATGTTGAGACCCCTAAAAAGAGTGGTAGCCCATTTCTCAAAGCAACTAGTCACCATGGTGAAAGGATGGCCCCATGCCTGAGAGCTGTATCTGCCACCTGCCTTTTGGTCAGGAGGGCAGAAGGGCTGACTGTGGGCCAACCTATGACAGTGTGGACCTCCCATCAAGTCTATAGCCAGCTAGAGACTAAAGAACACCCAATGGATATCCCAAATAGAATCAGATTTCCTTAAAGCCCTGTCGTATCTTAAACCCAGCTACCCTGCTCCCTACTCCAAAGGGCCTATTACCCATGTTTGCCCAGAGGTGATTGATCAGGTTTACTCTAGCCACAGAGATTTTCAGAGTGAACCATTGCCTAATGCAGAGGAAGTATGGTTTGTAGATGGGGGCAGTTTCATGAATAATGGACACAGAAGAGCAAGTTGTGCAGTAGTGTCTCTGCATGCAACCATAGAGACCAAGGAGCTGACACTAGACACCTCAGCCCAAAAGACAAAAATAATTGCATTAGCCAGATCTTTAGAATTGGGAAAAGAAAAAGTAATAACCGTATACATGGACTCCAAATATACTTTAATTCAAGCTCATGGAGCCATTTGAAAAGAAAGAAGACTCCTTAACAGCAGCAGTAAAAAAAATTAACACAGGCCAGAGATCCTTAGACTGTTGGAAGCAGTAGAGTGACCCAAAGAAGTAGGTGTGGTCCATTTTACAGGCCATCAAAGTAGGGAATCTGAGGCCATAAAAGGAAATAAGTTGGCTGATACAGCTAATAAAAGGGCCTGCCATTAATTCCTACTTTACACTCCTATGAGTCTGCACCAGTGTATTCCCCTGATGAAGTAAGGAAAGTCACAACACAGGGTTATCAGTGGTCCCCAATAGGTAAGGGCTGGATGATAAACCCATGAGAGGAGATTTGTGTCCCTAAACAAACAAACAGCATGGGGCCTGCTTAAAAGTGCTCATGATTCTACCCATTATGAAGAGTGATCTTATACCTATGGTTGACGAAGGTCATAAGCACCCAAGGTATAAAAACAACTTATTGACGGACCATCCCAGTGGTACAACAGTTAAGTGCACGTACTCCACTTCAGGGTCCTGAGGTGCACAGGTTCGGCTCCCTGGTGCACACCGAGGCACTGCTTGTCAAGCCATGCTGTGGCTGTGTCCTTCCTTCCATAAGAGGAAGATGGGCATGGATGTTAGCCCAGGGCCAATCTTCCTCAGCAAAAAGAGGAAGCTTGTGTTGGGAGAGAGGGAGAATCTCCCTCTGCCCTTTTTTTTTACGGTTTTTATGGCTGCCCAAATAATTAACAAGATAGGTTAGCAGGAGAAAATAATATCAAGTTTAATAACATGTATACATGGGAGAAACACAGAAATGAGCAACTTGTCCCTCTGTATAAGCTGTTTGCTTAAGTATTGTAGCTAAAGGCGAGGAACATGTTGGGGGTGGGTAGTGGTTTGGGACTTCAGAGGGCAGAAAGACAATTCTTTTCAGGGTCATCTATAGATAATGTGGTAAGGGAGAGACAAAGTTTTTGATAAAAGGGGCTTGGTGCCTTTCCTATTGTAACCTCTATCCTACATTATCTTTACAGCCATCATGATAATAACTCCTTCCTGAAACAGATCTTTTGTTTTAAATTCTTTAGGCAGTTTGGGAGGGGAAACTCAAATATTCTTCCTGAGTTCTCTGAATCTTTATTGTCTTCAGCTAGAAATAATCCGCATACCAGAGTGCTGCCTCCTGGGGTAGCTTGCCCTGAGCACCATCACTTGGCATTGGATGTTACCTCCGGGCTCACACACAAAAAAACTTATTGAAAAAAATAACTGGACAATGTGCTATTACCAGAAGAAGAATGTACAATCAAGACCTCCTGTACCTCCCCTGGCCAAAGCAACTCAAATTTGGGGACTTTACCTGGGAAAGACTGACAAGTTGATTTTACTGTTATGCGCACAGCCCCTGAAGGGTACAAATACCTTTTTGTATTTGTCAATACACGTACAGGAGGATTGAAGCCTTTCCTTGTAGGTCGAGAAGGGTGAATAAAGCAACAAAAGTGTTGTTATCCCATTTGGGAGTGGCCTAGATCAAATCAGAGTGACAATGGGCCAGATGTTATATCAATAATAACCTCTGAAGACCATAAAACTCATACTGGGGAGAAACCTCTTCATTGTAATGAGTTTGGAAAAATATTCAGTTACAACTAGTGAGAAAACTTATGCATGTATAGAATGTGGGTTGAGCTGCAGAATTTAGACCTCGTCGAACATCCAAGATCTCACGATACAAGATAACTGCTTCAATAAAATGTTTTTTCATGTGTTCTTGAATTATTACTGACTATAAAATAGAAATCTATTTTTTAAACTACTTTTAAGTGTCATGTAAGCCAGTTGTACTACGAAAAATATTTTGGAGAAGAAATGTAAGCAGATGACCTGTAGCTACCTCACTGTCACTAAAATTTGTTTTTGTAATAGTTTAAAAGCAAATTGTGTACTTGGTGGTGGTTAAAACTTTTGGGTTGTTTCTCCTCTGCTTTTGAGCCATTCACCTGTAAAGAAAATCACTCTATAAACTATGCAGGTATAGGTCTTGTGAGTTTTCTCCCTGACTACTTGTTCATATAAGCAATAACTGGTTATCCACCCCAGGCTCTGCCCTGGATCCTAACCAACCCTATACCGTTTAGGCACAGTACGCTTCCAAGGAGGTTGCATGTTCCTGGACAGCAGGATAAGGTCCATCAGAGAAACGGGCAATACAGTATCTAGACTATAAAAAACTGATGGAATCTAGAGGGTGAAGGGAAAATATGACCAGATCCTAAACACATTGAGGCTATAAAATTACAGATGGTTGTTATGAACAACTCGGGGCTATGCTTCTGGTGACTTAGAAACCTATTTGAGGTTAGCTGGAAATTCTGCTCCTCTACTGGTCCCTGTGACAACGCCCATGCTCAGCAGGAAGCAGTTACAGAAGATGGACCTTCGACCTGTGCCTCTCGAGGATGATGAGCAAGATAAAACTAAAGGGGGGATTTGTCCCTAGCTAGGGGCCTTGAGATACTCAAAGATGATTTTGGAAGCAATTAATTGTTTTTCCAAGTTGTTTCTTTTCCTTTTGTGTGTTAAGAGGATATAACCACCAGCCATCCTGAAACTGACCAAGTCTCACAACAAGAGCTATGCCCTTGACCATTGCCACATTTTTAATGCAAAAATCTCTCCAGGAGGAGCTTGGGCCTCATTAAGTGGAAGCATGTTCTCCAACTGAGCCTGAGAAAGCAAATACCCACCTCTCCCTTTTGAATATTCATTATCCAACCAAATAAAAGTTCCTGCCTCCCTTTGTTTGGGGATGCCATGACTTTGGAAATGATTCCTCATGGCCTCCTATTTGCTGCAAATACACTTTACTTTGTGAGACAACTTCCACTGATGTAAAGTCTTATTTAACTCACCAGGAGGTGAGCCCACTTGGTTTGGTGTCACTCAGATAGGCCTGTTCTATTCACTCGAGTTTGAAAAATTTTAAAAACCAGAAAGCAGAAATCACAATAAAAAACCTGACCAACAATTGTTTGTGGCAACAGTTAGGCTCCTCAGGTTGATAAGATTATAAAGATTAAAGTGTTTAAGCTAATATTATATGAAAAGTTTATGTCAACTTTCCCTGGATGTTTTTTTGGAGATGAACGTTATGTCTGGCTGGGAATGCTTCCCCTACATGACATTGTAATACTGAAACTTGTTAATAGAATTCTAACAAAGGTTATAATTAGAAGTATAAGTGTTGATAGAATTAAGATGAAGTTTTATAAAAATTGATATATTTAAATGGACTTGATATAAAGTGATTACATCTCTGCCAAATTATATTATAGATTATATTATGGAGATAAACATTGTCTCTCACTGGGAATGTTTTCTCTGCCTGATATTGTAAGAGCATATAAATCCACCCTTCAGACAATGTTAACTAAACATGCTAAAGGAGATCTCACTTTAAAATGGCCAAAATGGGGTAATTTCAGTTTACCCAAACTGGTGTATTTACATATGCAATTTAAAAAGGCCAGCTACAAAGTTAAACAATCAATGGAAAGCCTATTTTAATTTTTTTGAAGCATCTGAATAAAATCAGGAATACTGTACTGCCTTTTTAAAAGAAAATAATTAAATAAACATGCCAGCACCCCAAGCTGAATCTGATGCTCCTCTGTCTTATTGAGCTTCCCCACTTCAACTCCCCCAAAATTCCTGATCTAAAATTAAACAAGTGAAAATAAGTAAACTTTTAAGACCATTTGGAATTGTAATGGCCATTCTGGAGAACTTCTGTTTCAGATGAATTGACTTTAAGGGTCACCCTTAAAGGAGAGGATTCAAAACCTCTCACAATGAGATGTGGTCTTTGATTAATACACAGACACTTCTAAAAGACAGCATTACTTCAAAAACAATTGTAAAAAGGCCTTACAGACTCTTTAGTAAATATTTCTGCCCATCTTAACAGATTTACCTGCTAGAAGAATAGTTTGAATCTAACCGTTCTTTTGAGTTTTGTACTTGATACCTTGCTAAACTTTTCAAAATCTCTGTGTTTCTCTGTCTCTATGTGTGTCTGCTTGCCTCTGGATGGTGCAGTTTCTAAAGGAAACTATTTAATTGTCTTGGAGTAGACACTTTTTTAAGTTATTTATGAATGTAATAGAGCTATCCCAGATGTCTTTCAAGTTAACATGATATAAAATGATCTTTGGTAAAGGAAAGCATGTTTAAGTTTGCTGGTTTGATCAAAGTAAATATGTTTTCAAAGTTACTAACACTGGATATGGTACAAACATGTTATCTTTGTTATGAAATTTGCCAACAAAAGTAATAACTTAGAATAATAACAATAACAATAAATATAATAGTAAAATATAAATATAAATATAAAAAAATAATAATTTTGCTTCATGTCTCACAAGGTTTTTGTAGACAATCTAAAATAACTGTTGAGGATGGGTAAGCTAAATAGATATATAATGGTATATGTACTCACAGCAACTTCCAGATTCTTTTTGGTAACTTAAACCTTTAGAGTTTTGGATATTTAGATCATTTTCAAATAAGATAAGATAGTAGACATTAGTTACTAAATATGTTTATCTACTTTTGGCTTCTTACTACACAAAACTAAAAGGTGTTTTTGCTCTGTTGGGAAATATGTCTTATGTTTTGTTAAAAGATTGTACTATAAAGTAACATGTTTCTAAAATTGTAAAAAAGTGTTTATAAATTTGTCAAGCCACAAAATGTTGGTGTAAAGACAGTTCATATTGGCTTGCTTACTTAATTGTTACTTAAATTGTTACTTAAATATTAAGTTTTCTAATGGTTAAAAATTCTAATATTTGATCAAGGCTATCAAAAAAAAATTAAGGACAATATGCGTGTATTCAAGGAAAGTAAGATATGTTTTAGTAAAGAAGGTATGAAGAATAAAAATATTTTTGTTTATTTGGTTAAGAAAGATAAATTTGTCCTAAAGTACTAGAACAGAAAAAGGAAGACATGAGACAAATTCTAAATTTAAAGGATGAGTGATAGAAGATTTGTGAAAGTAAGACCCTGAGGGGTTTATGCATGCTCAAGTTGGTGAAGATTAAAATTTAAGTAAGCTGGTACAAAGTTAAAATTTGGAGTTCTTTCTCTTAAAAAGATACTTTTCTTAAACTTTTAGTCCATTCTTGGTAAAAAGATTATAAAAGGTTTATTCTTTGAGTAGTCTACCAGAAGGGTAGGAATTTTGTGTTTTATCAAAATAAATTTCCTATGTTTTTTTTATCATGTTTTTAATTATAGGTGCTAAGGTTTTTCATACAGCACTTAATTTTTGGCATTTGCCTGAAAATCTTTAATTTTCACCTTGTTTATAAAATGGATAACTACTCATTGCTTCATGGGAACCTATGTTATTATGTGGGTAAATGTTATAATATAAGTGTTTTATATTATATATCACATATATAATTATATATCACTTACATAATATATGTGATATACGTGTTTTAAAATATAATATAATTTTATATTATATATCATTTATATAATATGAGTGTTTTAAAATTGTATAACATTACCAGAATTCTTATCTGTCCTGGTTATCAGTCATAATTCTAGTTATTATCTTAAAGTATTGTTTGTCACAGAAATTAACCAAATTTCTTTGTCAATTGCCATTTTGGTGTCTTATTTACATGTGGTTATTTTACTCTGTTGCTATTACAAAATATGTTTCATCCTCAGAGAAATTCATGGAAAGGACTCTAACACTCTAGTATACAGTTTTCTGCTACTTTCAGATCATAAAACTAGATCCAGGTAAAGAAGCTGGATGTATATCCTATAACACTCATTCACCTAGGTGAATTGTGATGAAGTTGTCCAAGATGAATCATAAAGGCAATGGGGCTGCAGTGGAAGACTGTGGGACTAAATGAGATTTTAATAAGACAAGGAAAAAGAGACAAACATTTAAATAGTAAATGTTTATTAAGCATCTATTATATCCTAGGCTCCATGGGTTTTACACCTAAAAATAATAAACAGAGCTTACTTTTAAACAATTTATAGTTTAATGATGGTGGATAATAATGAGACGAATAGTAATATTCACTTATTGTGTACTAAGTATCAGGGATGTCACTAGATTCTTTGTGTCCATTAGCTATAATCCAGTTGACAACCTTGGAAGTGATGGGGTCAAAACTTTGTTTATGACTCGTTTTACAATTTCCAATTCTTTCTATGAGACTTCATTCAGTCTTGCATTTCTCAATTGCCTCTGGCTAGGAGCAAAGAAATTTACCTCAGGAGGTGATTAATGACTTTAATATCCTGCCTACATGTTCCTTGAGGCAAACTTTACCTTGGAATGCAAGGACAGATCTCATTCATCCACCCCCGTGCCCTAATCTTTGAGGCTAACCAGAAATCTAATACTTTTGACACTTCTATAGAATAGTAAAATAGCTAAAAATAGTGTATAACGGCCATGCACAGACTCTTGCACTGTAGCTCTTTAATGCCCCTGTGTCCTGTCCCAATGCTGAACACAAAATAAAAGTGCATGAAGGAACCAGTGGCTCCTGTCTGAAAATTTGTTTTTGACTCGTGACTCAGAGGCCCCACATAAGAAGGAACACAATGTTGACCACATTTTAAAGAGGAAACTGATGCTCAAGGAAGATAAGTACTCATTCAAGGCCACACAGCTAGTAAGAAACAGAGCTTTGATTCAAACAAAGGGCTCACACTTTTCATATACCATGCTGCTGAGAAAAGCTTGTGAGACAAGTCACAGATAATTTCACTGTGAGAAGTGCAACTTGGACTAGGAATAGAATATGACAAAGACTCATAAAATGGAAAACAATCAATAGGGAAGATATGAGAGAAATGGCCTAACTATAATGGAAGTTTGCAAAAAGTGGAAGTAGGAAAAGTGGGGTCACATGATGGAGGGCTATGACAGCAAGGCTAAGAGTTTTGAAAGTTTTTGTCCATGTAGTGAAAACTAAACACCCTCAATGGGATTTTCTAGGAGCTAGAAACAAAAAATTAAGACTCACCTGAAAAAAAATCAATTAAAAAAATAAACAAAATTGTAGAGTGACGTCAGCATCATGGCAGAGTGAGCTTTCCCGTGAACTCTTCTCCTGACAAGATACAACAAAAGTAACAGTCACAGACCAACAACAGAATCCCAGACAATGAAAAGCTAGAGTGGAAAGATCCACACTGCCCCACATCTGAGATCGGAAGGTGCTGGGGCCCCGGAGGAATTGGGGAGAGGTAAGGAGAACTCCTCTCCCTCCCCATCAGATCAGCGATCCCTGTCCACGTGGCTCCCAGAGAGGGGGGAGGGGCAGCCCTAGGCGGGGAAAGCATAGCTCCTGGACTCTCTCAGCCACTGGGAAACTCCTGCACAGAGGACTCAGAAGAGCCACAGGGCTACCATCAACATCTGAGCACCCCAGAGAGCGGATAAAGAGGGGCAAAGGAGAAGCCTCCCACATCAGGGACACAGAGGGCAAAAGAGAGAGCTACTCCCTCCCCGCAAATCAGACCCAGCAGCTCAACCAAACAGACCAGACATAGCCATCCTCGGCAGACCAGGCCAAGAGATCTGCGACAGACCAGACCAAGCAATCCACGGCAGACCTGATCAAAGACCGGACCCGTGGATCGCAGCAGGGAAAAAAAAAAAAAACTGTAGATCGCAACAGAAAAACTGGGGCAGAACACAGGGGGCTTAGACTACACAGCCCTTTACCACCAGACAGTGGCGGCAGGTGGAAATTACAACCAGAGATATGCAGGATGAGGAAAAACAAAACCAATACAGGAACCACAATGCAAAAATATATGAAATCGCCAGACCAGAAACAAAATGACAAGCACCCAGAAATCAACCCCAAAGACACAGAAATCCATAATCTAAATGACAGAGATTTCAAAATAGCTATCATAAAAACACTCAATGAAATACAAGACAACACAAACCAACAATTCAATGAGATTAGGAGTTTCTTCACAAAAGAGATTGAAAACATAAAGAAGAACCAATCAGTGCTGATGGAGATGAAGAACACAATGGAGGAGATAAAGGAGAATCTGGAATCTTTAAAGAACAGAGCTGACAATATGGAGGAAAGAATTAGCACTTCAGAGGATAAGAATACAGATGTACTCCAGATGGAAGAGGAGAGAGAACTAAGACTAAAAAGAAATGAAGAACGACTCTGAGAAATATCTGACTCTATAGAAAATGTAACATAAGAATTATAGGTATTCCTGAAGGAGAAGAGAGGGAAAGAGGAACAGAGAGCCTATTCAAGGAAATAATAGCTGAGAATTTCCCAAATCTGGAAAAGGAGCAGGAAATACCAGTAAGTGAAGCCAACAGGACACCTATATATATTAACAGACAAATGTCTTCACCACGACACCTAGTGGTAAGGCTAGCCAGGGTCAATGACAAAGAAACAATATTAAGGGCAGCTAGACAAAAACAAAAAATAACGTACAAAGGAACTCCCATCAGGCTCTCAGTGGATTTCTCAACAGAAACTTTACAGGCTAGAAGAGACTGGAATGATATATTCAAAATACTGAAAGACAAAAACTTTCAGCCAAGAATACTCTATCCAGCAAAAATATCCTTCAAATATGATGGAGAAATAGTAACTCTCCCAGATAAACAAAAGCTAAGGGAGTTCATGGCCACAAGACCCCCACTACAAGAAATACTCAAGAAGCCCCTCAGGCCTGAAAAAAAAGAAGAGAAAGGGAACACAAAGCTTGGAGCAAGGAGAAAAGTAGGTAGACAAACTCAGAAAAATAGTAGATCTTTACCGGAATAGGTTAGCAACCACTTAAATCCTAAATTCAAAGATCAAAGGAAGAAACTCACCAAAAGTAAATTTAGCCTCATAACTATAAACACACAGCCACAACACAAGATAGAATAAGGTATAACAAGAACAACTTAGAAGGGGAAGAGGAAAGTGATTGAATTGACTTAGTATAAGGAAATAGGAGGCCATCAGATAATGGACTATCTCATACACAAGATTTGTTACCCAAACCTCAAGGTAACCACTAAACAAATAATCAAAACAAAACCACATATTATAAACAAAGAGAAAACTAGAAGAGTCATAAGACGGAACAACCAAACTGAATTGGCAGTCCAAAACAAATGGGACGAGAAACAAAGGAAATGCAAAAGAACCAGAAAATAAGAGACAAAACAGCAACATTAAGCCCTCATATATCAATAATTACCCTAAATGTAAATGGAGTGAACTCTCCAATCAAAAGATACAGAGTGGCAGGATGGATTAAACAGCAAGACCCAACAATATGCTGCCTTCAGGAAACACATCTTAGCAGTAAAGACAAGCACAGGCTCAGAGTGAAAGGATGGAAGACAATACTCCAAGCTAATGGCAAACAAAAGAAAGCAGGTGTTGCCATACTCATATCAGACAAAGTAGACTTCAAGATAAAACAGGTGAAGAAAGACAAAGAAGGGAAATATATAATGATAACAGGGACACTCCATCAAGAAGACATATCACTTATGCACCCAACATAGGAGCACCAATGTACCTATAGCAACTATTAACAAACCTAAAGGGAGACATCAGGAACAACACAATAATAATAGGTGTTCTTAACACCCCACTTACAACAATGGATAGATCATCCAGACAAAAAGTCAATAAAGAAATAGTAGACTTAAATGAAAAACTGGACGAGATGAACCTAGTAGACATATACAGAGCACTCCATCCAAAAACAGCTGACTACACGTTCTTCTCAAGCACGCCTGGAACATTCTCTAGGATAGACAATATGTTGGGAAACAAAGCAAGCCTCAATAAATTTAAGAAGATTGAAATCATAACATCTCAATTTCATTTATTTCTGCTCTGATTTTTATTATTTCTCTCATTCTGCTGGCTTTGGGCTTTGTTTGTTTTTCTTTTTCTAGTTCTGTTAGGTGTACTTTAAGGTTGCCTATTTGGGCTTTTTCTTGTTTGTTAAGGTGGGCTTGTATCGCTATGCGTTTCCCTCTCAGGACGGCTTTTGCTGCATCCCATATGATTTGATATGACATACTATCATTTTCGTTTGTTTCCAGATAGTTTTTGATGTCTCCTTTAATTTCATCAATGATCCATTGGTTGTTCAGTAGCATGTTGTTTAACCTCCACATTTTTGTCACTTTCCCAGTTTTTTTTTCATGGTTCATTTCCAGTTTCATAGCCTTATGGTCTGAAAAGATGCTAAAAAACAGTAGAAAGGATTAATGAAACAAAGAGTTGGTTCTTCAAGAAGATAAACAAAATCAACAAACCCTTAGCCAGGTTTACTAAGAAAAAAAGAGAAAATGTTCAAGTAAATAAAATTAGAAAAGAAAGAGGAGAAATTACAACGGATACCATGGAAATACAGAGGATTATAAGAGAATACTATGAGAAATTATATACCAACAAATTGGACAATCTAGAAGAAATGGATAAATTCTTAGACTTATACAACCTCCCAAAATTGAACCCAGAAGAAATGGAGAATCTGAATAGACCAATAACAAGTAAAAGAGATTGAAATAGTAATCAAAAACCTCCCAAAAAATAAAAGCCCAGGACCAGATGGCTTCTCCAGTGAATTTTACCAAACATTCAAGGAAGATTTAATACCCATCCTTCTCAAACTATTCCAAAAAATAGAGGAATATGGAACACTTTCTAATTCATTCTACAAGGCCAACATCACCCTGATACAAAAACCAAAGAATACAAAGAAAGAAAATTACAGGCCAATATCGCTGATGAACATTGATGTAAAAATCCTCAACAAAATATTGGCAAACCGAATACAACAATACATTAAAAATTCATACACCATGATCAAGTGGGATTTATACCAGGGACGCAGGGATGGTTCAACATCTGCAAATCAGTCAACGTGATACATCACATCAACAAAACAAAGAATAAAAACCACATGATCATCTCAATAGATGCAGAGAAGGCATTTGACAAGATACACTATCCATTTATGATAAAAACTCTCAACAAAATGAGAATAGAAAGAAAGTACCTCAACATAATAAAGGCCATATATGACAAACCCACAGCCAACATCATATTCAATGGGGAAAGACTGAAAGCCATTCCTCTGAGAACAGGAACGAGGCAGGGCTGCCCACTCTCACCACTCCTGTTCTACATAGTACTGGAGGTTTTGGCCACAGCAATTAGGCAAGAAAAAGGAATAAAAGGAATCCAAATAGGTAACAAAGAAGTGAAACTCTCACTATTTGCAGATGACATGATTGTATATATAGAAAACCCTAAAGAATCTGTTGGAAAACTATTAGACACAATCAACAACTACAGCAAATTTGCAAGGTACAAAATCAATCTACAAAAATCAGTTGCATTTCTGTATGCTAATAATGAACTAACAGAAAGAGAGCTCAAAAAGATAATACCATTTACAATTGCATCAAAAAGAATAAAATACCTAGGAATAAATCTTACCAAGGAGGTGAATGACCTATACAATGAGAACTACAAGACATTATTGAAAGAAATCCATGATGACATAAAGAAATAGAAAGATATCCCATGCACGTGGATTGGAAGAATAAACATAGTTAAAAAGTCCATATTACCTAAAGCAATCTACAGATTCAATGCAATCCCAATCAGAATCCCAATGACATTCTTCCCAGAAATAGAAAAAAGAATACTAAAATTTATATGGGGCAACAAAAGACCCCGAATAGCTAAAGAAATCCTAAGAAAAAAGAACAAAGAAGGAAGCATCACAATCCCTGAATTCAAAACATACTACAAAGTAATAGTAATCAAAAAAACATGGTACTGGTACAAAAACAGACACAAAGATCAATGGAAAAGAATTGAAAGCCCAGAAATAAAACCACACATATACGGACAGCTAATTTTCTACAAAGGTGCTAAGAACATGCAATGGAGAAAGGAAAGTCTCTTCAATAAATGGTTTTGGGAAAACTGGACAGCCACATGCAAAAGAATGAAAGTGGACCATCCGCTATAGCCATTCACAAAAATTAACTCAAAATGGATCAAAGACCAGAAGGTGAGACCTGAAACTATAAAACTTATAGAAGAAAATATAGGCAACACACTATTTGACATTGGTTTTAAAGGAATCTTTTCGGATGACATGCCTACCCAGACTAGGGAAACTAAAGAAAAAATAAACAAGTCGGACTTTATCAGATTAAAGAGCTTTTATAAGACAAATGAAACCAGAATCAAGACGAACAGACAACACACCAGCTGGGAGAGAATATTTGCAAAACATACACCTGACAAGGGGTTGATCTCCATAATATATAAAGAACTCACACAAATGAACAACAAAAAAACAAACAACCCAATCAAAAAATGGACAGAGGAAATGAACAGACACTTCTCCAAGGAAGATATACAGATGGCCAATAGGCACATGAAAAGATGCTCAACATCACTAATCATCAGGGAAATGCAAATCAAAGCAACACTAAGATACCACCTCACGCCCATTAGAATGGCTATAATCACCAAGACAAAAAACAACAAATGTTGGAGAGGATGTGGAGAAACAGGAACCCTCATACACAGGTGGTGGGAATGCAAATTGGTGCAGCCTCTATGGAAAACGGTATGGAGATTCCTCAAAGAATTAAAAATAGAGATGCCCTATGATCCAGCCATCCCACTACTGGGAATCTATCCAACGCACCTGAAATCAACAATCCAAAGAGGCTTATGCACCCCTATGTTCATTGCAGCATTATTCACCATAGCAAAGAAGTGGAAGCAACCTAAGTGTCCCTTGATTGGATTAAGAAAACGTGGTATATATATACAATGGAATACTACTCAGCCATAAAAAAAGACAAAATCGTCCCATTTGCAACAACATGGATGGGCCTGGAGCATATTATGTTAAGTGAAATAAGCCAGAAAGAGAAAGACAAACACTGTATGATCTCACTCATATGTGGAATATAAACCAACACATGGACAGAGAAAACTGGACTGTGGTTACGAGGGGCAGTGGGGGTGGGGGGTGGAAACAAGGGGTGAAGGGTGTCATACATAATGGTGATGGACAAACAAAAATGTACAACCCAAAATTTCACAATGTTAGAAACCATTAAAACATCAATATGATGTAATCTATGCAGAAATAGAAGTACAATGATGTACACCTGAAATTTTTACAATGTTATAAACCAATGTTACTGCAATACACCAAAAATTAAAAAAAGTAAATAAAAAAATAAATAAATAAAAAATCAATAAAAAATTAAAAAAAAATAAAGGATATGAAAAGACTTTATAAAATAAGTATTAAGAAAATTTTAATTTTCTTAAAATTAAAGTAAACCAGTAAACCTGCCTTACCAGGATGTTAAAAGAAAATTTTCAGAGAAGAAAAATGATATAGGTAAGAAACTTGGATCTTCATATTGAAAATAAGAAAGTTAGATAAATCATACTTGAAAATAAAAGCTTTGATTTTTCTTATTCTTAATTTATATAACAAATAACAACTGATTAAAAATAATAATAGCAATAATGTATTGGATGATTGTGCATAAGCTTATGGATAAGGTGTGAATGGTGATAAAGAGGATAGGTCAGTTTTCAGGAAACTAGAAAGAAATGAGCTCTGGGTCATTAAAGTTTTATAGAACTAAGGAAATTTTGGTAAACACCTTTTTTTTTTTTTTACATTTTTTGCTTATTGCAGTAATATTGGTTTATAACATTTTATAAATTTCAGGTGTACATCATTGTACTTCTATTTCTGCATAGATTACATCATGTTCAACACCAAAATACTAATTACAACCCATCACCACACACATGTACCGAATTATCCCTTTCACCCTCCTCCCTCCCCCTTTCCCCTCTGGTAACCACCAATCCAATCTCTGTCCCTATGTGTTTGTTTATTGTTGTTATTATCTACTACTTAATGAAGGAAATCATGCGGTATTTGACCTTCTCCCTCTGACTTATTTCACTTTGCATTATACCCTTAATGTCCATCCATGATGTCACAAATGGCTGGATTTCATCGTTTCTTATGGCTGAATAGTTTTCCATTGTGTATATATACCACAGCTTCTTTATCCATTCGTCCCTTGATGGGCACTTAGGTTGCTTCCAAGTCTTGGCTATTGTGAATAACGCTGCAATGAACACAGGGGTGCATGTACCTTTACAAATTGGTGTTTTCAATTTCTTTGGATAAATACCCAGCAGTGGGATGGCTGGATCATACGGTAGTTCTATCCTTGATTTTTTGAGGAATCTCCATACTGTTTTCCATAGTGGCTGCACCAGTTTGCACTTCCACCAGCAGTGTATGAGAGTTCCCTTCTCTCCACATCCTCTCCAACACATGTTGTTTCCTGTCTTGTTAATTATAGCCATTCAGACGGGCGTCAGGTGATATCTCATTGTAGTTTTGTTTTGCATTTCCCTGATAGTTAGTGATTTTGAACATCTTTTCATGTGTCTGTTGGCCATCTGTATATCTTCTTTGGAGAAATATCTGTTCAGGTTCTTTGCCCATTTTTTAATTGGGTTTGTACTTTTTTTGTTGGTAAGATACATGAGTTCTTTATATATTTTGGAGATTAAGCCCTTATCAGAAGTATGGTTTGCAAATATCTTCTCCCAATTTTTAGGTTGTCTTTTCGTTTTGTTGATGGTTTCCTTTGCTGTGCAGAAGCTTTTTAGTTTGATGTAGTCCCATTTGTTTATTTTTTCTATTGTTTCTCCTGCCCGGTCAGACGTGGTGTTTGAGAAGATGTTGCTAAGACTGATGTCGAAGAGCATACTGCCTATGTTTTCTTCTAGAAGTTTCACAGTTTCACGTCTTACATTCAAGTCTTTAATCCATTTGGAGTTAATTTTTGTGTATGGTGTAAGGTAAGGGTCTACTTTCATTTTTTTGCATATGGCTATCCAGTTTTCCCAACACCATTTGTTGAAGAGACTTTCTTTTCCCCATTGTATGTTCTTGGCTCCTTTGTCAAAGATTAGCTGTCCATAGATGTGTGGGTTTATTTCTGGGCTTTCCATTCTTTTCTATTGATCTGTGTGTCTGTTTTTGTGCCAGTACCATGCTGTTTTGGTTACTACAGCTTTGTAGTATATTTTGAAATCAGGGAGTGTGATACCTCCAGCTTTGTTCTTTTTTCTCAGGATTCCTTTAGCTATTCGGGTCTTTTGTTGTTCCATATAAATTTTAGAATTCTTTGTTCTATTTCTGTGAAAAATGTTGTTGGAACTTTGATAGGGATTGCACTGAATCTATAGATGGCTTTAGGAAGTATGGACATCTTAACTATGTTAATTCTTCCAATCCAAGAGCACGGGATATCTTTCCATTTCTCTGTGTCTTCTTCAATTTCTTTCAGAAATGTTTTATAGTTTTCGGTGTACAGATCTTTCACCTCTTCGGTTAAGTTTATTCCTAGGTATTTTATTCTTTTTGTTGCAATTGTAAATGGGATAGTATTCTTAATTTCTCTTTCTGCTACTTCGTTGTTAGTGTACAGAAATTCAACTGATTTTTGTATGTTGATTTTGTATCCTGCAACTTTACCGTATTCGTTTATTACTTCTAAAAGTTTTCTGGTGGATTCTTTGGGGTTTTCTATATATAAAATCATGTCATCTGCAAATAGTGACAGTTTCACTTCTTCCTTTCCAATTTGGATCCCTTTTATTTCTATCTCTTGCCTGATTGCTCTGTCTAGGACTTCCAGTACTATGTTAAATAAGAGTGGTGACAGTGGGCATCCTTGTCTGGCTCCTGTTCTTAGAGGGATAGCTTTCAGTTTTTCACCATTGAGGATGATATTAGCTGTGGGTTTCTCATATATGGTCTTTATTATGTTGAGGTACTTTCCTTCTGTACCCATTTTATTCAGAGTTTTTATCATGAATGGATGCTGTATCTTGTCAAATGCTTTCTCTGCATCTATTGAGATGATCATGTGATTTTTATTCTTCATTTTATTAATGTGGTGTATTACGTTGATTGATTTGCGAATGTTAAACCATCCCTGCATCCCTGGAATAAATACCACTTGATCATGGTGTATAATCTTTTTAACGTATTGTTGTCTGCGATTTGCTAGTATTTTATTGAGGATTTTCACATCGATGTTCATCAGTGATCTTGGCCTGTAATTTTCTTTTTTTGTGTTGTCCTTGTCTGGTTTTGGTATCAGGGTAATGTCAGCTTCGTAGAATGAGTTAGGGAGCTTCCCCCCCTCCTCAATTTTTTGGAAGAGTTTGAGAAGGATAGGTATTAAGTCTTCTTTGAATGTTTGGTAGAATTCACCAGGGAAGCCGTCTGGTCCTGGACTTTTATTTTTGGGGAGGTTTGTGATTACTGTTTCGATCTCCTTACTGGTGATTGGTCTATTCAAATTCTCTACTTCTTCTTGATCCAGTTTTGGAAGGTTGTATGATTCTAAGAATTTATCCATTTCTTCCAGATTGTCGAATTGGTTGGCATATAGCTTTTCATAGTATTCTCTTATAATCTTTTGTATTTCTGTGGTGTCTGTTGTAACCTCTCCTCTTTCATTTCTGATTTTACTTATTTGTGCCTTCTCTCTTTTTTTCTTGGTGAGTCTAGCTAAAGGTTTGTCAGTTTTGTTTATCTTTTCAAAGAACCAGCTCTTGGTTTTATTATTTTTTTCTATTGTTTTTTGGGTCTCTATTTCATTTATTTCTGCTCTGAGTTTTATGATTTCCCTTCTTCTACTGATTTTGGGCTTTGTTTGTTCTTCTTTTTCCAGTTCCTTTAGGTGCATTGTTAGATTGTTTATTTGAGGTTTTTCTTGTTTGTTGAGATAGGCCTGTATCGCTAGAAACTTCCCTCTTAGAACTGCTTTTGCTGTATCCCATAAATTCTGGCATGTTTTATTTTCATTTTCATTTGTCTCCAGGTATTTTTTGATTTCTTCTTTGATTTCTTTGTTAACCCAGTGGTTGTTCAGTAGCATTTTGTTTAATCTCCATGTATTTGTGGCTTTTCTTATTTTCTTCCTATAGTTCATTTCTAGTGTCATGCTGTTGTGGTCAGAAAAGATGCTTGGTATTATTTCAATCTTCTTAAATTTATGGAGACTTGTTTTGTGGCCTAATATGTGATCAATCCTGGAGAATTTTCCATGTGCCTTTGAAAGGAACGTGTATTCTTCGGTTTTTGGATGGAATGCTCTGTATATATCTACTAGGTCCATCTGTTGTAGTGTGTCATTTAAGGCCAATGTTTCCTTATTGATCTTCTGTTTGGAAGATCTATCCATTGGTGTAAGTGGAGTGTTAAAGTCCCCTACTATTATTGTGTTACTGTCTATTTCTGTTTTTATGTCTGTTAATAATTGCTTTATATATTTAGGTGCACCTACATTGGGTGCGTAGATATTTACAAGTGTTATATCCTCTTGTTGGATTGTTCCCTTGATCATTATGTAATGACCTTCTTTGTCTCTTTGTACAGTTTTTGTTTTAAAGTCTATTTTTTCTGATATGAGTACTGCTACCTCAGCTTTCTTTTCATTGCCATTTGCGTAGAGTATCTTTTTCCATCCCTTCACTTTCAGTTTGTGAGTGTCTTTAGGTGTGAAGTGTGTCTCTTGTATGCAGCATATATATGGGTCTTGTTTTTTTATCCAGTCAGCCACCCTATGCCTTTTAATTGGAGCATTTAGTCCATTGACGTTTAAAGTAGCTATTGATAAGTATGTACTTACTGGCATTTTTTAACTTTTTTTTTTTTCTCTCAGTGTTTTAGTAGTCCTTCTCTGTTCCTTTCTTCTTCTACACAGAATTGATGGTCACTTTAGTTTGACCTCTTTCTGAAAGTTGTACTCTTTAACTCCCCTCCTCCCTCATGTTTTTGATATCATATCTAACCTCTTTTTGTGCATTTGTATCCATTATGTTCTTATTGCGGAAATAGATAACTTTTCCTATTTGAGCTCTTCTCTTTTCCCCTTAAATCAGTCCCTTTAACATTCTTGTAGCACTGGTTTCTTGGTGACAAACTCCTTTAATTTTTTCTTATCTGGGAAAATTTTGATCTCTCCTTCCATTTTGAATGATAACGTTGCTGGGTAGAGTATTCTTGGCTGTAAGTTTTTTCCTTTCAGCACTTTAAATATATCATGCCATTCTCTTCTAGTCTGTAAGGTTTCTTCTGAGAAGCCAGCTAATAGTCTTATGGCGTTTCCTTTGTATGTAACTTGACATTCTCTTGCGGCTTTTAGGATTCTCTCTTTATCTTTAATTCTGGACATTTTGATTATGATGTGTCTTGGTGTGGGCCTCTTTGAGTTTATCTTGTTTGGGGCTCTCTGTGATTCCTGTACCTGGATGTCTGTTTCCTTCCTTAGGTCAGGGAAGTTTTCATCTATTATTTCTTGAAATAGATTCTCTGACCCCTTGTCTCGCTCTTCTCCTTCCGGGACACCTATAACACGGATGTTAGTGCTCTTGATGTTGTCCCAGAGGTCCCTTAGACTGTCCTCAGTCTTTTAAATTCTTTTCTCTTTTACCTGTTCACCTCGGGTAATTTCTTCTAGTCTTTCGTCCAGCTCACAGATCCGTTCTTCTGTATCCTCTACTCTGCTTTTGAGACCCTCTAATGAATTTTTCATTTCCAGTGTTGTATTCTTCATTTCTGATTGGTTCTTTTTTATATCTTCCATTTCTTTGTTGACATTCTCACTGAGTTCATCTATTCTTCTCCCCAGATCAGTGAGCATCCTTAACACTCTTAGTTTGAACTCTCTGTCGGGTAGGTTGCTCATTTCTGTTTCACTTAGTTCCTTTTCTGGGGTTTTGTCCTGTTCCCTTACTTGGAATGTATTCTTTTGCCTCTTCATTTTGCCTCTTTCCCTGTGCTTGTGTCTACGTATTAAGTAGGTCAGCTATGTCTCCTGCTCTTGGATAGGTGACCTTATGTAAGTGATGGCTTAGGAGGCTTCCAGTGTGCTTCCCTCAGTTCTCAATGTTCCAGGGGTGACCCCTATGTGGGCTACGTGTATCCTTCTGCTGTGGCCTGTTTGCTCTCCCTGTAGGCGCCCAGGGAGGCTGAGTTATGCTCCTGGCCAGCTGTTGTAATGCTCAGCTGCTTGTAGTTGTTGTGGGCCCTTCAGTCTCTTTATCAGGTGTGGGGAGCCCCAGCACAGTTGGGTGCAAGTTCTAATACCACATTGTGTTGCAGTATTTCTTTTAAGTGAGTAGGCCCCCACCGTGGCAGGTTGTTAGGCTCAGGGCCTTACAATTGCTGTAAGCCTCTAGCCTATTAGGTCTCTTGTCAGCTCTCTGAGGATTGCAGCTGGGTGGGGCTGGCCTCAGGCACAGGAGCACCCAATTGTTTCAGGTTTTGGAAGGTGGAGCAAACCTCCTATGTGGGTCTTTGAGAAGTACAAGTGTTCTGCGTCTGAGAAGCCCTGCCGCCCACAGGTCCACACACACAGTCAACACAGTCCTGTCCCGTGTGAGTTCCCCGACCTCCCCAAGCGGACCCAGTCTCTCCACGGCGGGAGCCCCACACACTCTGCCACCGCCCCACACTCTCCACCCGCTCCTTGTGCCCACCCTGCCCTGCTCAAGTCGGCTCAGTTGCCAGGCTGCAGAGAATCCAGTCACCAATCTATGTAGGGCCACAAGTTGCCTGAGGGCTTGTTGTTGGGTGGGGCCAGTCTCTAGGGTGGGCTGCCTGCCCTGGTTGAGCTGGATTAAATCGGTGCTCTAGCCAGTGGGGCAGACCCTGGGCTAGCAGGCCTCAGGGAGAACTCCAATGGTGTCTGTGTCAGCACACCCACACCAGGTCACAACAATGGCCGCTGCCAATGTCCCAGTCCCTGGAGAGGTCTCACCCCTCACCGAGATGCACTCAGGGCCTATTAGGTGAGTCTCTTGTCACCAAAGCACTGTACACCTTTCTTCTGGTGATTTTAGGGTGCTTCCTGAAACGGGTGAGTTTGTGCGCGGGCCCTTTAAGAGCCAGTTTTAGTTTCTTTGTGAACCAGGTTTTCTGGGGGTGCTCCCCAGTGTTTTAGTAGCAGGCACAGTCAGATATTATGCCGCTGGTGTCGATTGTGCTGGGTCCACAGAATGCCCACAGCGGGGGCGCTCCCCGGCTCAGGGCCCTGCTCCTCCAGGGAGGGTGCGTACCTGTGAGCTGCTCCCGGAGGCCGTGACGCTGGCGGCTTGTGAAGGCGGCATTTTTCGTCTCCAGAAGGGAGTTTCTGCCTCTTCCACCTCAGTTAAGATTGTCCGTTGTTGCAGGAGTTCCTCTCATCCAGTTTTCAGTTCTATCTCAGGGGTAATTTTTCCACGAGTAGCTGTAAATTGGCTGTGTCCACGGGAGGAGGTGAGTTCAGAGTCTGCTTACGCAGCCATGTTGACTTCTCTCTATCAGGTAAACACCTTCTATTAAACATTTGGAAATTCCCTTCTAAAGGGAAAGAAGCACCTAAGTAGGAAATGTGGTTGTAAGTCACCCAAATTCAACTGTCATGTGAAACTGTTGCATGAGATGATGCCCAGCAGTATTTCTTTACTGACAGACTACAGTCCAAAAGCAGTGGGGGAGTGTAGTCAAAACACAGAGCCCATCTCCAACCCTCAGTGGACACTGGATACCTTGAGGTATGGAGTAAGGCATGTGAACATACACACAAGTCCACAGTAAGTCTCACAGGCCTATAGCCTATGTTGAAACCATTACAGAGATAGAGAAGCCAACAAAGAGAGGAAGGTTGAGGAGGGATGGTTGCTAAACAAATGGAAAACCAGGAGGCAAAAATGTTGAAGAGAAGGAAAAGTAATTGTGACTAATACAAAGCACAGCATGTGAGAACATATTAGAGCTTTCGGATAAAGGTTTTATTGGAGGTGCGGGTAGAATAAAGCCAGAAGGTAAAGAGTTAAGAGAGAAGACAGATGAATGGAGATAATGAGAATAGACCACTCTTTCACAGAGAAAGGAATGAGAGAGATAGAGTAGCAATTTATAGAGATAAAGACTTTAGCTTGGGAGTTGTTTTATTCAAAGAACAGATTTGTGTATGCTTGTTCTTGGAGAGAAAAAAGTGGTGATGCAGCAGACCATTCAAGACAACTTTTCTTGAATGTCACAGGTGGCTGGGCTTTCATGAACTTTCTCATTCAATAAAAGCTACCCAATTAAGCAGGTTTTTTTCCTTTTTACAGAGGCAGAGGCAAGAAGCTCAGAGAGCACCTCCCAAGTCACACAGTCAGTGACAGAGCTAAATTTAAACCTACATCTACTATTTTTCTCAGGCCTTTTTCTCTTCACAGCAATGTCTTTGGAAAGACAAGGATAGCTGTTCAAATCAAAACCACATTCTCTACACTGGAATCTTCACTTGGTGAAATCTTTTAGAGTCATTTGAAAGTGAATGACAGCGTACTTAGGGAAAAACAAACACCTGTATGGGCACTTTGCAATTCTTTCTGTCCTCAAACCTCTTGGATCCCTAATATCAGATGAAAATCTTCAAAACCGGGGTTCAACAATTTGATTGCCAAAATCTGCCAGTTGAACTGCAGGCTATCTAACTAACTTATTAGTGTGTTTGTGTCACTCATTAATCAGAAGAAAAAATTGGACGAAAGCACTCTTTTTACACTGAGCTTGTTCATATGGATTGAGCAAAATCAATAGAGAATATAATCAAAGTTTATTCTTTATACACCATCTATTTACAAAGGTTAGCACAAAGAATAAAAAGAAGAGATTAAAAACACAATAATGTAGTACATATTTTCCAATTTTTAACAAAGTTACACATTTTTAATAAACCAAGTGTTTAAAATTAAACAGTACATATTACACCTACACACATAAAAAATACAAAACATCCATATATGTGAACAATAAATAAATAAATGGGAAAATAGACCTATAATATAAAGTGAGAATGTATGTTAGTAATTTTAATTTACCACACTAAATACAAATGGATACATTCAATGCTACATGAGGAATCTAAGCAGTCTGTGCTACAGAAGGTAGATAAACCTCCATCACTGAGAGCTAAATAGGGCCCAATAAACATAACACATAACACCTTTTCTGACTCAAAAATATCTACTTATCTGACTCTACTCCAGCTAGGTTATGTATGCAAGGCATGATATGAGGAAAATTATTATGACTGGAAAAAAGACCTATTTGGAAACAAAATTTAACAAAATCCTCATCAGGCACTTTGGTGTTTTTCAAGGAAAAAGAGTCATCACCCTAAATTATGTCAATAAAATACTGATCTCAGTGTTGAGGCAGCGCATTCTCGCACTATATCCAACCCAGATACCTAAATAGTTATTGAACATTTTGAAAAAGGAACACTATTTTGAAATTTGCAAAGTACTTCTAAGATCCTCAGATTTTACTTTCTAAATCCACCTTTAAGAGCATCTGACTTTTACTACTAAATCTGAAATGTTTTCCTCGGAGAATAAGGCTATATGCTATATTCCAGAGTCAGAAAAGGATATCTGTCACTGGTATTCACTTCAAAAATGCATGAATAATTACAAGCACAGGAGAGAGATCTGAATGATTAGCCAAAATCCATTGCAATAAGTAACTGGGAAAAACTACTTAGGAATAAATTTAATAAGACAAATATAATGCCTAATTGAGGGAGAAGAATCCTAAAAGTTCAACTGAAGGATACGAAACAAAACTTAAACACAATGAAATAGCAAAGTAAGTCTTAGTTAGAAAGGCATGTCATAAGCACATTCCTCCCCCAAAATCAATATATACATTTAGGCAACTTCAATTGGAATCTCAATGATGTTTGGGAAGACAAAGGGATGTAATAATTTTAAAGTTCATAACTAAGAAAAAGTGTCCTGTGTTAGATTAAAAAATCATAAAAAATATTAAAAAGGCCTTTACTCACCAGATATTGTAGTTAATAGAAGCCAACGTATTCAAAACAGTGTTCAACCTGTGAAAAGGCAAACATATGAGGGGCCTTAAAGAGTCATGTGAATTTAATGTGATGAAGGAGATATTTTATTTCAAAAGGGAATGATCATGTGGTTTTTAATAAATAGTGCCAACTAACAAAATTGACTTCCTATAACAATAAAAACAAATTAGACACTATCTCACACATACTGAAATAAACTCCAAAAGAATTATCTATTTGGATACTTTAAACTTTAAAATAAAGTTTAGCCTAAAAGAGCCCAGTATCTAGAAAGGTTAAAATTGTAAGATGTGATTTGCCACAGCCTTTTGAGAAAGAAAACTGCCAGTGTTGTAATAATTAAAGACATACTATCTTTATCCCAAAAATCACACCCACATTGGGCAACCTGCTGCCTTCTAAGAGGAAAATGAATAAATTAAGTATGGGCAAATTTTCTGTAAAAAGACAGATAGCAAATAATTTTGGCTTTGCTGATTGTATGGTCTATTTTTAAATCATTCCACTGTTGCATGGCAAACAGCCACAGATAACAAAAATAAATGGTTGTGTTTCCATAAAATTTTGTTTACAAAAATAGGCAGCAGAAACTATAAAATTCTGATGAACAAAATCAAAGAAGATCTTAATCCATGGAGAAGTATCCCATGTTCATGGATAAAAAGACGCAATATTGTCAAGATGTCACTCCTCCCCAACTCGATCTATAGATTCAAAACAATTTCAAAAAAAATTTCAGAAATTTATTTTGTTGATATTAAGAAACTTATTCTAAAGTTTATGTAGAGAGATAAAAGACTCAGAATAAAAAACACAATATTGAAGGAGAACATAGCTGAAGGACTGATGCTATCTGACTTCTAGACTTACTATAAAGCTACAATGCCTGAAAGAGAGTGATATGGGTGAAAGAATAAACAAGTAGATAGATGGAACAGAAATAGATCCCTATAAATATAGTCAACAAATCTTTGACAGAGGAGAAAAGGCAATACAATGGAGAAACAGTCTTTTCAACAAATGATGTTGGAACAATTGGATATTATTATGCAAAAACAAAAAAAGAGAATCTAGATACAACCTTCACAAAAATTAACTTAAAATGGATCCTAGAGCTAAATATGAAACGCAAAACTATAAAACTCTTAGAAGACAACATAGAAGAAAAACTGGATGACCTTAGGTATGGTGATGACTTTTTAGATACAACAGTAAAGGCGTAATTCATGAAAGACATAATTAATAAACTACACTTTATTAAAATTAAAAACTTATGGTCTGCAAAAGACCCTATCAAAAGAACGAAAAGACAAGCCACAGACTAGGAGAAAATATTTGAAAAAGACACATCTGAAAAATGACTATTATCCAAAATATTCAAAAATGTCTAAAAACTCGACAATAAAGAAAAAAAACAATTAAAAGTTGGCTAAAGACTTTAACAGATATCTTACAAAAAAAGATATATAAATGGCAAACAAGCGCATAAAAAAAATGCTGTGCATCACATGTATCAGGAAAATGCAAATTAAAACAGCAATGAGACACCACTAAACAACTATTAGAATGGCCAAAATCTGGAACACTGACAACACTCTCCGCGGGCAACAAACTAGAGAGCTATAGGAACTCTCATTCATTGCTGGTAGTAGCCAAAATGGCACAGCGCTATGGAAGACAATTTGACAACTTTTTACAATACTGATCATACTCTTACTGTAAAATCCAGCAATCATGTTCTTTGGTATTTATCCAAAGGAGATAAAACTTACATTCACACAAAAACCTGCTCAAAGATGTTTATAGCAACTTTACTTATAATTACTAAAATTTGGAAGCAATGAAGATGTCCTTCAGAAGGTGAATAAATAAATAAACAGTGGACTTTGAGGACATTATGCTAAGTGACGTAAGCAAGGGAAAGACAAATACCATAAGATCTCTTATATGAGAAATCTAAACAAAACAAAACAAAAAAAAATGATTTCATGTATATAAAGAACAGATTGATGGTTGCAAGATACAGGGGGGTGGGGGAGAGGGAGAAATGGGTGAACTATTTTTTTAATTTAAATAAATTGAATAGAAATTGGAATATTCTATTCTATTGGAATATTCTACAGCACTAAAAAGAAACGAAATATCAAACCAGGAAAAGATATAGAGAAAACTAAATGCATATTAGCCACTGAATGAAAGCATATTACCTACTGAATAAAGCCAATGTAAAAATTCTTGATTCCAACTATATGACTTTTTGATAAAGAAAAAATTATGGAAAAAAAGATCAGTGGCTGCTAGGGGTAGCAGAGAGAAAGGAATAAATACATAGAACACAGAAGAGTTTTAGGACAGTAGAAATACTCTGTATGATACCATAATAATAGATAGATGTCATTACACATTTGCAAAAACCCATAAAATCTACAACACCAAGAACAAACCTTACTGTAAACTATAGACTTCAAGTGATAATGATGTGTCAACGTAGGTTCATCAATGTAGTAAGTGTACCACTCTGGTAGGAGATGTTTATAGTTGTGGAATCCTGGGGGGAATGTGAAGGAGAAGAGGGTATACAGACTCTCTATACTCCTGCTCAAATTTCCTATAAGTCTGAAACTGCCCTAAAAAATATTATTTAAAAAAAACAGAGAGCAGAAAGAATTTGGCTAATGGGCTGTAGTTTTCCAGAGGATATGATAGACTAAATCACAAGACAGCCATATCATGGTATATTATTATTCAAAAAGTAGAGATCCAAAAGCAGATGTGGTATATATATAAAATGGAATATGACTTAGTCATAAAAAGATAAAATCGTCCCATTTGCAACAACATGGATGGACCTGGAGGGGATTATGTTAAGTGAAATAATCCAGACAGAGAAAGACAAACACTGTATGACCTCTCACATATGTGGAATATAAACTAACACATGGACAGGAGAGCAATTTAGTAGTTACCAGGGGGAAGGGATTTGTGGGGTGGGCACAAGAGGTAAAGGGGCACATTTATACGGTGACTGAAAAATAATAATGTACAACTGGAATCTTGCAATGTTATAAACTATTATGACATCAATATAAAAGTAAATTCCAAAAAAAAAAAGTAGAGATCCATACATTGCCTTTAGAGTTTTCATTGCCCTATGAAGTAAAAAAATTGGTAATAAACATAATGTAAATCTATTTTGATAAAACCGATACCTTACACATTAAAAACACAAAACAACAATAAAAAACTTCTGTGTTTCTAATTATATGATTGTGGAGAAAGATATGCGAAACTATACACCAGGCTGTTAACATTAGTTATTGGGAGCGAGAGTGGAAAAAGGGAAGGAGATTTTAAAAACAAAGACTAAAGTAAAATAGAAAAGATAAGGAATACATAATGCTAATTAACATAGAAAATATCACTCTATCTTGTATTATAAATACATAAAAATTAAATATACACGTAAATGAAGACTAGAAAGTGACAAAAACAAGTCCAAGTTTTTATAATTTTATTTTATTTCAGGAAGGGTCTATGGGCAATTTTGTGAGGATTTCCATTATTTTTATGTGGTATCTTCAATACAATTATTACAAAAGAAAAATATATTCACAGTTGTGGATTATCTCTAAAAATGATCAGGTCAAGCTTGCACTCAAGTCTCAGCTTCATAAATTTAGGGAAATGATAAAATCTCTAGACCCAAGTTTTCTCACTTATAAAATAAAACCAGTGGATATGAATAATCTTCAAAGTTTTTTCCAATCTGACAGTCTTTCTTAACTCTCTATTCCCTGAGCTTACATGCTAAATGCTGAAAGTAGAGAAAATGGGTCCCAGTTGAAGATGGAAACATAGAGAGACTATGAACCTATCTCCTTCCACGGACACACTAATTCTACATCTATATATGGAAAAATTTCCTCTGTAAAAACCAAAAATAAAAACCAAAAGCTATCTGAGCAACTCATACACGTTGGGTAAATAAAAGAAATCCATTTAAGTGGGTGGGGGTAGCAGAGACACAATATCACCATAAACCCCCTCCATCATTCAGTAATCTACAATTAGGAGGAAACTCAAAACATAGAGCTTCTCATGAGGGGTGAATGGTTTGGCCCTCATATAAGCCATCCCAAATTTCAAGACCGTACATGAGGAATAAGCCCTCAAAGATCTAGCTTTGAATTCCAATAAGATTCATGTCCATAAGGCTCACAATACTAGAGAAAACTGAGAAACTGTTCCTAAAGGACTTATGCATGTGGACTCAACAACTCCAGGGACCAGGGCAGAGGCAAGGGACTGTAAAGTGTCAAGTCTTTCTGAGAAAGAGGTTTGTGCTTATCATAAAGTTTTGGCTTGAAGGGGAGGCATCTGTATCAATATACAACTCAATTCTTACTGAAATACTCTCCCAGGGACAGAGGCTGGCAGGTGCCATCTTTATACTTTCCCTCTCCCTCATTCAAGGTCACTAGTATCTCTGAGAAATGAGCTTGTGCACTCATCTGGAGCCTGAGTTTGGCAACCGCTGCCCAAGAGACACCTGTAAGTTGCCTGGCTCTGGTGGCCAGCAGAACATACACTTGGAGTCCCATAAGTCTGTATATATTTGCATACTTTAAAAGATGCTTCTTGAGGGTCTAGCTTTTAATCAACCAGAATCTTGTTGTGACTGGGGTCTTCCTCTTCAGGATACAGACAGATCTTGGCACACCCTCGACTACCAGGAGCCACTAAAAATAAAGAAGACTGCTTAGAGAATTACAGAGATTTTGAGAGACAATCAAGAGCTAACACAGGATTGAATGATGTTTCATTTTATACATGGGGCCATTCCTTCAATAACAAAAGAAACTGTTATTTTATCTAAAACACAAGCACCAACACAGAAACTCCAGGAAAATGAAGAAATAGAGTAATAACTTCCAAGTGAAAGAACAAATAAAAACACAGGAAAATTCTTAATAAAATGGAGATAAGTGATTTATCTGAAAAAAGATTCAAAATAATTGTCATAAAGATGCTCACTGAGCTCAGGAGAAGAATGAAAGAACACAGTGAGAACTTCAACACAGAGACAGAAAACATAAGAATATACCAAATAGAAGTCACAGTCCAAGAATATAATAATTAAACTAAAAACTGCACTAGAGGAGTTTGACAGTAGATTAGATAAAGTGGAAAAAGGATCAATGAACTTGAAGACAGAGCAGTGGAACTCATAAATAGTGGCAAAAAGAAAGAACAAAAATGAACAAAGATAGTTTAAGGGACTGAAGGAAAAACATAAAACAGACCAACATTCATATTATAGGGATCAGAGAAGGAGAAAAGAGAGAGAATGGAATGGAAACTATTTGAAAGGAATGATAGCTGAAAATCTCCTAACTTAAGGAAGAAAACAACTATCTAGACTCAGAAAGCCCAGAGAGTTCCAAATAAGATAAACCAAAGAGACCCATACTAAGGTGCACAATAACTAAAGTGTCAAAATTTAGACATAAGGAAAGAATTTTAAGCAGCAAGATAAAAATAACTTATGTGCAAGAAAAATTCATAAGAACACGGGTAGATTTTTTAAAGAAACTTTGCAGACCAGAAGAGAGTGGAACAATATATTCAAAGTGCTGGGAAAAAAAAACAATCCATCTAAGAATACACTACCCTATAATGTTGTCATTCATAATTGAGAGATAAAGACTTTTCCAGACAAGCAAAAGCTAAAAGATTTCATTATGACTTGACTTGTCATACAAGAATGTTAAAGAACTCATATAAGCTGATCTGAAAAGGTTTGAATTTTAATGGGAAAATATATCAAACTATAAATCTCACTGTTAAGAAGGTAAATGTATAGTAAAATTCAAAATAATGTAATATCTTAAAGGTGGTGAATTAATCACTTAGAAAGCTTGTATAAAAATTAAAAGACAAAATTGGTAAAAATAACTATAACTACGATAATTTGACAGATACACAGAGTAAAGAGCTATAAACTATGATATCAAAAGCATAAAACATGGGATGGTAGAGAAAACTTTTGAGCTTTAGAAGGTGTTCAAAATTAATTTGTTACTAACTTTAAATAGACTGTTATAAATATAAACATTATATGTAAGCCTCATGGTAACCACAAAGCAAAACCTATAGTAGATAAATAAAGGAACAAGAAAAAGGAATAGAAGGATACCAGTACAAAAAACTATCAAGTTGCAAAGGGAGGGACCAAGAGAAGAAGAAACAAACAGAGGAACCAGAAAATAATTAATAAAATGGCAATTAGTACATACCTATCAATAATTTATTTAAATGTAAATGAACTAAATTCTCCAATCAAAAGATAAAGACTGCCTGATGGACAAAAAAAACAAGACCTATCTATACGCTGCCTACAAGAGACTCACTTGTGATGTAACAATACACAGAGACTGAAAATGAAGGGACGGAAAAAAGATTTTCCATGAAAAAGAAAACTAGAGTAAATGTACTGATATTTGATAGAATTGATTTTAAAACAGAAATGGCAATAAGAGACAAAGAAAGGCATTAGATGTTAATAAAAGAGTAAATTCAATAAGAAGATATAACACTTGCAAATATTTATGCACCCAACATAGGAGCACCTTAGTATACAATGCAAATATTAACAAATATAAAGAAGAAATAGCAATATAATAATAGTAAGGGACATTAGTACCCCACTTTCATCAATGAAGAGATCATCTAGTTAGATAATCAGAAAGGAAACATCACCCTTAACTGATATTTTAGATGTGACGGACTTAAGAGATATATAGAAAACATTCCATTCAATGGCAATGTACAAACATTATTTTCAAGTGCATATGGAACATTCTCAAGGATAGATCATATGTTAAGCCACAAACAGGTCTTAAAATTTAAGAAGATTGAAATCATATCAGGTATCTTTTCTGACCACAATGATAAAAAATTAGAATTCAACTACTTAAATAAAATTTACAAATATATATAGATTAAACAACATCCTACTGAATAACAGAAGTGCCAAATGAAAAATCAAAAGAGAAATAAAAAATTCTTGAGATAAATAAAAATGGAAATACTAATATACCAAAATTATGGGATGCAACAAAAAGCATTTCTAAGAGGAAAGTTCATAGTAATGATTGCCTACTTCAAGAAACAAAAAGAAACTCAAAGAAACTAAGTTTACACCTCAAGGAACAAGAAGAAGAACAGATAAAATCCAAAATGTATTATAAGACAGAAAATAATAAAGATCAGAGAGGAAACAAATAAAATAGAGACTAAAAAGACAATAAAAAAGTTCAATCAAATACCTGGATTTTTGAAAAGATACACAAATTTGACAAGTTTTCAGCTAGACTCACCAAGAAAAAAACAAAAAAAAGAATTCAGAAATAAAAGAGATGTTATAGCTGATATCACAGAAATACAAAGGATCAAAAGAACAAGTATGCCAAGAACAATTATATAGCAAAAAATTGAATAACCTTGAAGAAATGGATTAATTCCTAGAAAAATACAATTAACTAGAACTGAATCATGAAGAAATAAAAATCTGGGGAGAGTTATATCAGTATCATCACAGAGTGAGTTGTTCCCTCTCTCTCTTCCATCTAAGTCACAACAAAACAGACATTCATTGATCAAAAATGATTCCCTATACAACACAAATGGATGCCTAAAAGATCGATGCATCCATACACCTGAAGGTGGTTGCACTAGAAACTTGGGAGGCAGTGGAACCAGGGGAGCAGACCCTGTTCTCTCCCTGCAGCAGTGATACACGGTGCAGATCCTCATGCAGTGGCTCATGTGACTGTAAGTACAGGTGGTGGCAGGAACCCAGGCCGTGAATGACTGCTGCTGGACCAGAGGCTGTGGTGGGTCCCCTAGAGCTTTTGACTTCTGGCAGAGTGGAGTTTGTGATGGGCACCCTAGCCCATTTGACTATGAACAGACGTGGTGGGAGCAGAAAAAGTAGCACTTGCCCCCACCAGTGGTGGCATGTGGAAACTGAGGACAGAGGTATCAAGAACTACAGCTGAACTGGTGACCAGCCCCCAGTGGCAGCAGCCCTGACAGTGGCTCCACCAGCAATGGGGGCAGCATAGAAGTCCCTGGGTTCCCAGGTTCCTGGCAGAAACGGTGACACTCATGAACCCATCACCCCTGGCAGCATGGCAACCACCCTCAGACAACTGGAGAGCAGAAGCACAGGTGGTGCATGAGACAGCAACATCAGAGCCTGCGGAGTGCAGGCAGAGAGCTAACAGAGAAACACAACACCCAGTCAACCATAGAAGCAGCAGAAGTGCTCTCAGCCTGGTGACACCCATGGTAAGACCTGAGACTGCATTGATATTGTAAACAAGAAGGCACAAGCAATCTTAGAGGAACAAGTAGCACAAGGATGACACAGATGATACATTTGGCAGGGCCACTGAAGGGTAGAAAGTGCAACCTCTGAAATACAAGCAGAAACAGCTCAGAAATAAAATAAAGGCATACTCAAATAAGAAGGTGGTTATTACCACAAATGCATCAACAGAGGATCAATTCGTAAATCACCATGAAGTACAGTAACATGGCAGAACAGAAGGAGAAAGACAGCTTTCCAGAAACCAAACTTGAAGTCGCAGAAGATTACATTTTAACTGACAAAGAATTCACAATAGCTGCTGTAAATAAACTCAATGAGTTACAAGAAAACTTGAAAAAAGAGTACAATAAGCTCAGGAATAAAATTAATGAATAGAAGAACTAAAGAGAATGAATGTCAAAAAAAAATAAAGAAAGGGGCCGGCCTGGTGGCACAAGCAGTTAAGTGCATGCGCTCCACTGTGGTGGCCAGGGTTCACCGGTTCGGATCTCAGGTGCACCAACGCACTGCTAGTCAAGCCATGCTGTGGCGGCGTCCCAGACAAAATGGAGGAAGATGGGCACAGATGTTAGCCCAGGGCCAGTCTTCCTTAGCAAAAAATAAAAAAGAAGAAGAAGAAGAAGAGGATGGGCAGATGTTAGCACAGGGCTGATTGCCTCCCAAAACAAAACAAAAAAACAAACAAAACAAAAACTCCAAATTAAAATGTGATGAAAACAAAGATATATCTTTCTCCTTCTCCTCTTCATTTATGTTTTACCAAATTAATATCTTGCAACCCAAAAACCATTTCAGTATCAGCTTCCTTGAAAAACTTATATTTGACAGGATTACTTAAATAAATCATAAAAAGTAGAACCCATAAAAGATAATTATATTTTACTGTGAGAATATTAATGGCTTCTATACGAAAAGACAGCCTACAGAGATTTAAAAAATACCAGTTGAGTGCAATTGTTTGTAAAACATAGTCAACAAGGTATTGAATATAGAAATAACTCTTATGAATCAAAAATAAAAGAAAATTCAATAGAAAAATAATAAAATAACACAATATGTTTATTTTACAAGATAGAGGGAACATTGATAATGATGGAAAGGGGCAGTGAGTATAGAAGCAATGTCTTTGGGAAGGTGAGGAGGGATGGGATCAGAGGTCAACGTTTCTTTTCTTCACCACTATTGATATTTGCATCAGAATATTCGTTGTTTCTTGGGATATGTAGTAGTCCTATGCCCTGTAAAATGTTTAGACAAGCATTCCTGGTCTCTAACCATTAGATGTCAGTGGCATTCTTTCAATGTGCACTGGTTATGTCAACTAAAAATACCTTGAGCTCTTTCCAAATGTCCCAGGAGTGAAATACTACCCCTCTCCCAGTTAAGAACCATTAAATTTGAGTGACACAATCTTTTCCACTAGAGAGTTTGAAAGAAAGAGTACACGGCACAGCTGTGGATGCATGCATAGATTTAGTGATAAGACAATAAGAATAAATTCTTCTGTTCTCAGAAAAGTAGAAAACAAGAATACCCATTGAGAAGAAAAGGGACAGATGAGGAGTAAAGGATTTATCCTGCAAAGCACTTTGACTAATCCTTGTTATGTAATCTTACCTATAAAAGAAGTACAAATATTTCCTTTGACAAAAACTTGAGGGCATTAAACGTATCAGTGATGACGATTCTGGCCAGATCATTTGTGCAGCTCCTCTTCCAAAAGCATGCTTAGCACTACGGTGGTGAGTGCTTTGAGAATGTATTTAATTTTTTGACAAATAATAGCCTAAAGAAAAAGGGAGTAAAGGTGAAAACATATATTTTAAACTACCATAATGTATAAGTCAAAAAAAAAAAAAACCCACAATCATCCACATTTCGTTCTAACATGATATTAAAGTCCCTTTGTAAAAGGGGCTTTCACATATTTTAAGCAATAAAAACATTGGAGAAGATTATATATATACTATATATACATATATTATCTTACATACAAAGAAAAATTACTTCCTCTAGAGGTGGTTATGTTGAAGACTCATGCAGTGACTGGTTTTTGAAAAGAAAAATCAAATTACTTACTCATGATAATTACTTATTAAATTTTTGCTGATTTGAGAGACAGACTAATAAATCTATTTACTTATGCTACATAGATATCAATAAATGTAACTATTTTAACAATTTTTAATATCATTAATATCTTACATTTTAAAGAATACATATGCTCCCTTTCTTGAGAATGTTTCTTCCCAACCCTTTAAAGAAAGTTAGCAATAGTATGATGTGCACTATTGTTTTTATTTTATAATTTGATTATTTAAGTATTATTGAGAGATATTTAAAGAAATTAAATATACTTATAACAATCATAAAAGATTCATGTTGGCCCAATAAGATTTGTGTAAGTGTTTTACGATAGAAAAAAACATTGTATGTATATAGCGAGAGACTATCTATGCCATATGTATATATACACACAAACATATATTTCTTAATGATGGGGGTACATTCTACAAAATGAATCATTAGGCAATTTCAACATTGTGTGAACATCATGGATAGTACTTACACAAATCTAGATAGTATAGCATATTGCACACCTGGGCTATACGCTATAGCATCTTGTTCCTAGGCCACAACCTTGTACAGCATGCTCCTGTACTGAATTCTATAGGCAATTGTAACACAACAGTAAGTATTTGTGAATCTAAACATAGAAAAAGTACAATAAAAATATGATATAAAAGATTTAAAAAATGGTATATCTGTATATGACCCTTATCACGAATGGAGCTTGCAAGAGTGGAAGTTGTTTGAGGTGAGGGAATGTGAATGTCTAGGACATTACTATATCTGACTGTAGACTTTATAAACACTGTAAAGTTAGGTTTACACTAAGGTTTTTTCTATTATTATTCTTTTTTGTTTTTACCTTTTAATCATTTTTTGTTTAAAATGAAAACACAAATACACCATTAGCCTAGGTCTACTCAGGGTCACAGTCATCAATATCAGTGTCTTCCACCTCCCCATCTTGTCCCACTGGAAGTTATTCAGGTGCAATAAAACACATGGAGCTGTTGTCTCCTATGATAATGATGCATTTTTTTGTTAATATCTCCAGAAGGACCTGTCTGAGGGTCTTCTTGAAGAGGTGTCACATTTTTCAAAAATGTTCATGGTGACTCGCTTGGTTTGTTTCTTCTTTCCATCATAGATTTTCTTTTAAGCAGGTAATGGACTATGAACATTATTCTCTATTAATGAAAACATTTTGGCATTGGGGTCCATGTTTTCAAACTTTTTAAGGAGCTTGTTGAGGTCTGCAAAAGCTCCTGCTAAACGCTTCATTGTGAAATTTTCTTAGGGGTTCTTTTTCTTCTCTGGCAGTTTCCTTGCTCTTACCTCTTCTTTAACTATGTGTTCCTGTTCCTGTTCCAACAACTCCTCCTTAGTCAATTCATCAGATGTCACCTCTAGGAGCTCCTCAATGCCATCCTCACCCAAACTCAGGTTAAAGTTGATTACCATCTGCATCCACAGCCTTCTTGATTTTTACCTCCTTGGCAAATCCTTTGAAGTCATGGACAAACCTCTTGAGCGTCTTCTTCTGGATGTCAATCAAACAGTCTCTAATGACAACACCCGAAGTCCAAGCAAGGTTCTTGATGCAGTCATAGGTCTTGTTATCCTTACAGAGTTGCATCAATTAGTCTTTCCTCAGTTTCAGCAACTGGGCAAAAGTCTTCCTCAAGTATTAGGCCTTAAAAGCTGAAGTAACTCCTTAAACCATTAATTATATCAAAGAGGTGGTGTTTGGAAGGAATAATACTGCATGATGTTGTGAAGAAAATCACCAACAAAAGAATATTAGGAAGCATTATCAACAGTAAGCAAAATATTTAAAAATATGTTATTATCCAAATAGTACTTCTCCATTTCATTGGCATTGCAATTCAGGAGGGCATCTTGGAAGACAAGCTTGGTCAGTCATGACTTATTGCTCCTGTGGTACACTGTCAGTATGCTTATTGGTATGCTTGAAGGCACTGAAGTTCTTACTGCACCAGATTACAAAAAGCTACAATTTGTAGACTGTAATGGTGTCCCCAAGTAAGACTATTATCCTGTCCATTAAAACCTTAAAACCCGGCATTGACTTGGCCTCCTTATGGATGAAAGTCTTTTCAAGCATCCATTTCCAGAGTAGGGACGTTTTATCCATCTTGAATATATGCTGTGGCAGATAATTTTCTTCTACAATCAGTTTATCTAGAGTTTCCAAAAATTCTTCAGCTGCCTTCACATCAGCACTCACGGACTCATCACTCACTTCATCTTATGTAAGGAATAACAATTCTTGCATCATTTATACCATCCAGAACTAGCAGTAAATCCAACATTTTGAATTTAGTCGGGTCCAGCCTTTTATTTCAGTATTGCAAACAAATTTTTTGCTTTGGCTGTGATCATCATGGTGCTGAGAGGAATACGCTTCTGTGTCTTATCATCAGTCCAAGTCATTAGCATTTTCTCCATGTCTGATATAAGCCCTTCCTGAATTTTTGTTAGTCTCACTGCCTTCAATAAAGCAGATCCTTTAACAGTTTCCACCACTTTGTTGTTGTTCTTCAAAAATATAGCTATGGTTAGTAGGACATATCTGACTGGTGAGCAATAGCCATCACTGATTTTTCACCTTTATAGCACTTATTCAATTTTATTTTATTTTTTTGAGGTCCATCACTCAGTGTGGCCAGTTAACTGGCAATATTAGGGGATTTTGTATGCTTAGGGTTCATGGTAGACAAAATAAGGTGAGATTAATTCAAGCATAAGAGAAATTGATGAAGTTAAGAGATGTAGCAAACTAAACAGATGTATGAATCTGCTACTGAGTGACACGACATATTCTTTCACAGTAAAATTTTTTATATTGAGTATACTCTAAATAATAATAAAATTTATAGTACAAGTATACCTCAGGATAGCGTGGGTTCAGTTCAAGACCACTGCAATAAAGCAAAGATCACAATAAAGTGATCACACAATTTTTTTTGTTTCCCCAGTGCATATAAAAGTTATATTTATACTATATTTTAGATTGTAGCAAATATATTACCATATATATTTACACTATATATTTACACTATAAGTGTGCAACAGTGTTATGTCTAAATAATGTACATGCCTTAATTAAAAAATACTTTATTGCTAAAAAACGCTAACCATCATCTGAGCCTTCAGCAAATAGTAATATTTTTACTGGTGAAAGATCTTGCTTTGATATTGATGTCAGTTGGATGTCGAAGGCTGGGATGATTATGACAATTTGTTTTTTTTCCCCAAAGATCTAGTACGTACTTAGCGTTGTAAGTCCTTCCAGTTCTTCTATGTGAGCTGCCACCACAGCATGGCTGCTGATAGATGAGTGGTGTGGTTCTGTGCCTGGGAACCAAGCCTGGGCCACTGAAGTGGAGCATGCTGAACTTGAATCACCAGGCCATCAGGGCTGCCTGAGCAATTTCTTAAAATACGACAAACATAAACTTTGATGCATTGATTGAGTCTTCCTTTCACAAAGATTTTTCTGTAGCATGTGATGCTATTTGATAGAATTTCCCAGTAGTAGAACATCTCTCAAAACTAGTCAATCCTTTCAAATCCTCCTACTGCTTTATCAATTATTTATGTAATATTCTAAATCTTTTGATGCTATTTCAACAATCTTCATAGAGTATTCACAAGAGTCAGTTCCATCTCAAGAAACTATTTTCTTTACTCATAGGAAGCAACTTGTCATTCATTAAAATTTTATGCAGCAATTCAGTCAGATCTTCACTGTCCACTTCTAATCTCTACTTTGTGAGAATAAAACAGAATCTTTTCTATTCTATTCATTTCCGAACTGCAGTATATAGCTTTATTTTGTTGATTTTTCCATTTTGATTTTTTTTCTGTTCTTGTCTTCCAGGTTCGGGTAGCATCTTGCTGATAGGTTGAATTGAATAGGATGGGAACTAGGGGTTTAGTTTTATTCTTATTGAGAGAAATCAGGAATAATGTCAGTGGCAATAGAGCCATTAAATTCATCTTCAATTCATATCACTACTATTCCTTCCCTGATGATTTACAACACATGTTCTCTGCTGTCAGAACATAACTATGTAAATTGAGTGGAAAATTAGCTATTTTAGTGAAGTGATTAAGTGATAAAATGGTTTATTAAATTAAGTGATAAATTAAGCAATTAAATTAAGTGATTAACCTAAATTAATTGAAGTAATGAAATAAGTTAAGTTATTGAAATTACTTTAAAGTTTATGGCATCATGAGGCTTGTGCACAGGTTGAGTGAAGAGAACATTTCTTTAGTGCACAGTCTAGAGACTGATTTATCCAACTGCGCATTTATGTTAATGGGATAAACATTTGTAACCCATCTTCCTCTTTGTGAAACCAGTAGCTTACAGAAAAGCAATGCCTTTCCATTGAGACTTTGTAATTTATTTTATTTATCACTTCCCGTCACTGTCCAACAGGATAACTCCAAATTGATGACTCAGCTTTCAAAAAGCTGCTCAGTAGGTCAAAGGTAAAGTTATTTCTCTTCTCTTGCTAGGCCTTCCCTCCTTCCTTGCTTTATCTTCATTGGAACAATATTAAACTGCATCACAACACACACTCAATGACAAAATATGAACAAGGCTTTTGCAAGTTGTCCCTCTGTCTGCCACTACAGAGAGCACCACTTTTTCATTTTTAGCCCAAAGTCAGAAAATTTTGCATCAAGAAATATATACTTCTTTTTTTTCTATTCCTGCATAGCAACAAGATCAACTCTGGTTTCTGAGATCAACTCAGACATTTTGATACCAAACCTCTTAGTCGCAAGTTAATGTGCCCGATGTCCAGCAAGCCAAACACTGAGACATCAGTGGTTGGAGATGTGAAAGGTTTATTTGAATTGGCCAAAATGAATAGGTGTGAGCCTGGGTTCACTCAAATCCACCTCCCTTAGAACAGAAACCATGGGGGTTTTATAGAGCTAAGGGTCTTGGCAGGAGGGGCTTCAGGGAAACAAAGGGGTCACTCCCGATATGTCTCTGGGCAATCTGACTTCTGGGCTTCAACAGCCGCTGAGGGCTGCCCATCCATCTGGTGATCAGCCATCTGGCCATCTAGTGATAATAACAACCTCCTCAAAGGCATTCTATGTCTCCTGCAAAACAGGGTCAGAAATACTCAAGACCCCTGAGTCAACCCTCAGGTTAAACAGGAAAAATACCAAATTGCTTTAATATCTACGGTACCCCTCAGATACCTGACTTGAATTTGAATTCTAGGCCTAAGTCTTAGAAAATATGTTTTGTAATTTCAACAGTCAATATTCCTTCTCCTTTAAGCCCTTTTCCATTGATCATTCACCTACCTTCATGGCATGTTGCATAGTTACTAAGATATGGTGTGCAAACAGTGCCAGTTTCCTGGAAAGACAGCTAATGAATAAGATGTTCAGGTGAGGAGTAACAGGAGCCCATAACTTCAGTGTACACACAACCAGAAATCCTCAAAATCACTTGGGCAACATTAGGAGATGGTGAAGTGGAAGAGACCTTAGATTTGAGTTACTTTATTTGAACATTCAAGGCAACCCAGCAGGTCAGAAGTCTTGAGTACTCCAGGTACAAGAAAACCAAACTATTTAGACCAGAATCCTAGATAAGAAAAGTCTAAGCCCAGTTAAGGGTGACTTTGTATGGCCCCAGCTTCCTGAATGACTAATACAGGATAAGTTATATTTGGTACAACTTCTGGTTGTAAAATTTTGTTATTTTTTTAAAAAAATTTTGTTTATTGCTGTAACTTTCTATAAATTGTATAAATTTCAGGTGTACATCATTATACTTCTATTTCTGCATAGATTACATAGTGTTCACCACCCAAATACTAATTACAACCCATCACCACACACATGTGCTAAATTATCCCTATCACCCCCACCCCCCTCCTGCCTTCCCCTCTGTTAACCACCAATCTAATTTCTGTCCCTATGTGTTTTTTTGTTGTTCTTATTATCTACTACTTAATGAAGGAAATCATATGGTATTTGACTCTGTCCCTCTGATTTATTTCACTTTGAGTAATACCCTCAATGTCCATCCATGTTGTCACAAATGGCTGGATTTCATTGTTTCTTATGGCTGAGTAGTATTCCATTGTGTATATATACAACAGCTTCTTTATCCATTTGTCCCATGATGGGCACTTAGGTTGCTTCCAAGTCTTGGCTATTGCGAATAACGCTGCAATGAACACAGGGGTGCAGGCATCTTTATGCAATGGTGTTTTCAAGTTCTTTGGATAAAAACCCAGCAGTGGAATAGCTGGATCCTATGGTAGTTCTATCCTTGATTTTTTGAGGAATCTCCATACTGTTTTCCATAGTGGCTGCACCAGTTTGCACTCCCACCAGCAGTGTATGAGAGTTCCCTTCTCTCCACATTCTCTCCAACATATGTTGTTTCCTGTCCTGTTAATTATAGCCATTCTGAGGGGTGTGAGGTGATATTTCTTTGTAGTTTTGATTTGCATTTCCCTGATAGTTAATGATTTTGAACATCTTTTCGTGTGCCTATTGGCCATCTGTATATCTTCTTTGGACAATTGTCTGTTCAGGTCTTTTGTCCATTTTTTTAATTGGGTTGGTAGTTTTCTTGCTGTTGAGATTCATGAGATTTTTATATATTTTGGAGATTAAGCCCTTTCAGATGTATGGTTTGCAAATATCTTCTCTCAATTGCTAGGTTGTCTTTTCATTTTGTTGATGGTTTCCTTTGCTGTACAGAAGCTTTTTAGTTTGATGTAGTCCCAATTGTTTATTTTTTCTATTGTATCTCTTGCCCGGTCAGACATGGTGCTTGAAAATATGTTGCTAAGACTGATGTCAAAGAGCGTACTGCCTATGTTTTCTTCTAGAAGTTTCACAGTTTCAGGTCTTACATTCAAGTCTTTAATCCATTTGAAGTTAATTTTTGTGTATGGTGTAAGGTAAGGGTCTACTTTCATTTTTTTGCTTGTGGCTATCCTGTTTTCCCAACATCAATTGTTGAAGAGTATCTCTTTTCTACATTTCGGCTCTGATTTTTATTATTTCCCTTCTTCTACTGATTTTGGGCATTGTTTGTTCTTTTTCAAGTTCCTTTAGGTACATTGTTAGATTGTTTATTTGAGATTTTTCTTGTTTGTTGAGATAGGCCTGTTTTGGTATAAATTTCCCTCTTAGAACTGCTTATGCTGTATCCCATAGATTCTCGCATGTCGTATTTTCATTATCATTTGTTTTGAGGTATTTTTTTATTTCTCCTGGGATTTCGTCATTTACCCAATCATTATTAGGTAGCATTTTGTTTAATCTCCACATATTTGTGGCTTTTTTGATTTTCTCCTTATAGTTGCTTTCTAGTTTCATACCGTTGTGGTCAGAAAAGATGCTTGGTATTATTTCACACTTCTTAAATATACGGAGACTTGTTTTGTGGCCTGATGTGATCAATCCTGGAGAATGTTCCACGTGCATTTGAAAAGAACATGTATTCTTCTGTTTTTGGATGGAATGCTCTGTATATATCTACTAGGTCCATCTGTTTTAGTGTGTCATTTAAGGCCAATGTTTTCTTATTAATTTTCTGTTTGTATGATCTATCCAGTGATGGAAGTGTAGTGTTAAAATCCCCTACTATTTTTGTGTTACTGTCTATTTCTCTTTTTATGTCTGTTAATAATTGCTTTATATATTTAGGTGCACCTACATTGGATGTGTAGATATTTACAAGTGTTATATCCTCTTGTTGGATTGTTCCCTTGATAATTATGTAATGCCCTTCTTTGTCTCTTTTTACAGTTTTTGTCTTAAAGTCTATTTTGTCTGATATGAGTACCCCTACCCCAACTTTCTTTTCATTGCCATTTGTGTGGAGTATCTTTTTCCATCCCTTCACTTTCAGTTTGTGAGTGTCTTTAGATCTGAAGTGTGTCTCTTGTATGCAGCATACATATGGGTCTTGTTTTATCCAATCAGCCACTCTATGCCTTTTAATTGGAGCATTTAGTTCATTGATGTTTAAAGTAGCTATTGATAAACATGTACTTACTGCCATTTTTTACTTTTTTCCCTCAGTGTTTTAGCAGTCCTTCTCTGCTCCTTTCTCCTTTTGTAAAGAATTGATGGTCTCTTTAGTTTGACCTCTGTCTGAAAGCTCTACTCTTTACCTCCCCTCCTTCCTCATTTTATGTTTTTGATATCATATCTAACCTCTGTTTTGTGCATTTGTATCCATTACCCTCCAATCATGAAAATGGACAATTTTTCCTATTTGTGGTCTTCTCTTTTCCCCTTAAATCAGTCCCTTTAGCGTTTCTTGTAGCACTGGTTTCTTGGCGACAAACTACTTTAATTTTTGCTTGTCTGGGAAATTTTTGATCTCTCCTTCCATTTTGTTTTTTTTTTTTTTTTTGAAGTTTTATTTTTATTTTTTTTTTTTTATTGCAGTAACATTGGTTTATAACATTGCAAAAGTTTCAGGTGTACATCATTGTACTTCTATTTCTGCATGGACTACATCATGTTCACCACCAAAATACTAATTACAACCCATCACCACACACATGTACCGAATTATCCCTTTCACCCTCCACCCTCCCCCCTTCCCCTCTGGAAAAGATGTTCAAAATCACTAACTATCAGGGAAATGCAAAACAAAACTACAATGAGATATCACCTCACGCCTGTCAGAATGGCTATAATTAACAAGACAGGAAACAACATGTGTTGGAGAGGATGTGGAGAGAAGGGAACTCTCATACACTGCTGGTGGGAGTGCAAACTGGTGCAGCCACTATGGAAAACAGTATGGAGATTCCTCAAAAAATCAAGGATAGAACTACCATATGATCCAGCTATTCCACTGTTGGGTATTTATCCAAAGAACTTGAAATCTCCTTCCATTTTGAATGATAACTTTGACGAATACAGTATTCTTGGCTGTAAGTTTTTTCCTTTTAGCACTTTAAATATATCATGCCACTCTCTTCTAGCCTGTAAGGTTTCTGCTGAGAAGTCAGCTGATAACCTTATGGGGTTTCCTTTGTATGTAACTTGTCTTTCTCTGGCAGCTTTTAGGATTCTCTCTTTATCTTTAATTCTGGACATTTTGATTATGATGTGTCTTGGTGTGGGCCTCTTTGAGTTTATCTTGTTTGGGGCTCTCTGTGATTCCTGTACCTGGATCTGTTTCCTTCCTTAAGTTAGGGAAGTTTTCATCTATTATTTCTTGAAATAGATTCTCTGCCCATTTGTCTCGCTCTTCTCCTTCCGGGACACCTATAACACGGATGTTAGTGCTCTTGATGTTGTCCCAGAGGTCCCTTAGACTGCCCTCATTCTGTTTAATTCTTTTCTCTTTAACCTGTTCAGCTTGGGTAATTTCTTCTAGTCTTTCGTCCAGCTCGCAGATGCATTCTTCTGTATCCTCTACTCTGTTTTTGAGTCCTTCTCGTGAATTTTTCATTTCCAGTATTGTATTCTTCATTTCTGGTTGGTTCTTTTTTATATCTTCCATTTCTTTATTGACATTCTCACTGAGTTCATCTATTCTTCTCCACAGATCAGTGAGCATCCTTAACACTCTTTATTTGAACTCTTTGTTGAGTAGGTTGCTCATTTCTGTTTCACTTAGTTCCTTTCCTGGGGTTTTGTCCTGTTCCCTTACTTGGAATGTATTCCATTCCCTCCTCATTTTTCCTCTTTCCTGTGCTTGTCTGTATGTATTAGTTAGGTCAGCTATGTCTCCTGCTCTTGGATAGGTGACCTTATATAAGTGATGGCTTAGGAGGCCTGCAGTGTTCTTCCCTCAGTTCTCAATATTCCAGGGCTTACCCTTATGTGGGTTACAAGTGTCCTTCTGTTATGACCTGTTTGCTCTCCCTGTAGGCACCCAAGAAGGCCAAGTTATGTTCCTGGTCAGCTGTTGTAATGTTTAGCTGCTTGTAGTTGTTGTGGTCCCTTCAGTCTCTTTATCAGCTCCTTCTGGCCAGTCTAAGAATCAAATTGAAATGAGATAGAAAAATAAGAGAAAATCAAAGTTTAATAACATGTATACATGGGAGGAACACAAAAAAACTGAGCAACTCGCCAAAATAGCAAAAACCACCATCTTAAATACTGTCTTCACTAAAGACAAAGTAGGATGTTGGGGGTACTGGTTTGGGACTTTAAAGGAGAGAAAGGCAATTTACATGGAGTTGGAAAAGCAAATGTTTGAGAAATGAATGTTTCCTGGGCTGTCTATAGATGATGTGATCTGAGGCAGAACTTTGTAAAAATGGGCTTATTAGTGCTTTCCTGTCTATCAAACTTAGTTTACACTATACTATAGTTATCTTATGGTATTAGCTCCTTCCTGTAACAAGCCTTCTATCTTAAATTCTTTTGGACAGTTAAGGGAAAGGGAAAGGTAAAAATTTCTTTCAGAGTCTTTTGTCCTCAAAAATAATCAAGCCAAAGAGACACATTTTGGAGTGCGCAACTCTAATCCCCCACAACTTCAATATGTGAAAATCTCTTGTCAGTCACAAGGAATGAATAATTTTCTTATAAAATCTTTTTCCAGAAGAATCATTGCACTTTTCTTTGTGTCTTAAAAGTAGACATATTTACAGTTTTTAAAAAAAAATCTTTTAATGAGTTCATATTTATATTTAATGAATTCCATATTTAATGAGCATTTGAAACAATTCATTCATCTTTTCCAATAGTGAGGCAAGCTCCATGTTAATGGAGGGTCAGGACCCCTTGGAAACAGATGAGAATTAACTGGCAAAGATATGCTCCAAATTATAGTATCAACAGAGAAGTTGCTTTGCTCATTGGCTCACCAACATCTGTGAACAAGAATGTATGAATTGTGCCTGGTGTGCATTCATATTAGCCCTACACAAGCTGGCAGAGTTGCATTTTCAATCCTCTGGTTATCATATGGGCTTAGAGAAACAGAATTTATAAGAATCATAAGTTACATTTGCTCAACCACCTTGAGTTATAAGTGATCCTATGAAGTCTGATTTTGTTGACCATCTATCCCAAATTCCAAAATATAATGAAGCATAACCAATGCCATACAGTTGTGACAATTTAAGAAGGGAAGATAGCAAACTCTTACATTCTCCCAAATGTAATTTGTCTTGTGTAGTCAGGTTAGGAACGAGTTGATTTTAAATGCTGTTCTGTGCCGCTACACAGCGCACCTAATTGGCAGCCACTGAAAATACTTAAGAGTATCAGAGTGAAAAGACATAGACAGCAGTGATGGTGATGGGAATTCTGTATCTCATTCTCTTTTCAGAGAACAGATACGTATGTAACAGACATAAATATAACAGACAGAACTCCTTGGGTGCAGTTTGTCCTCCTGTACTTGCAAAAATTTTTACTTCCGAGATCCCAGCATCTGAAGCCCTTTGTGAAGGCATCAAATTCTGTTAATTGGATTTCATGGCGCGCCTTGTCCTAGAAAGTCTACATGAAACACACATTTTAAAAAGGTAGAGCAAATAAACTTTTCCCTAAGAATTTAATAGCGCATCAATGAAATCTTCCAAAATCAAAGTTGGGCAATTCTGATACATACAACACAAGGTAAATGTGTCAAACACTTGTATTTATAAATTCATGGTACTTTTTTAAAAATTTAACAAAAGAAATAGTAAAGGAAAATCACTATTACATTTGTATTGATCAATAAATGACAAGCAGTAAGATATATTGGAGTATATGAAGAAGGCATTTGGTTTAAAACTAATTTGTCTTGACCTTGTTTTTCCAAAAGGACCTGATGTGGCCTCTTAAGCATGCATTGTAAAACTGCTCTAAACATTCACAGTGTTCTGAAGACAAGAATTACGCCCTTATCCCTTAGATAGGGATATATTTTCCCTCAGATTGTCATTCCCTTAAAGGTAAGCACTCTAACCATCCAAATGGCATCCAAGGCCAGAGGTTTGTTCCACATAACCATTGAGTCACATAAGGAGTCATCCAATAGACACCTGGTCTTCAAGACTAGTCTGTTCCAAACCAATCACTTTCTTTAAGTATAATAGTATTCTGACATGACTCAGGGGTTATCCAGCACATCTTTCAAGTGTAATTTGGTATATTTTGTTTGGAATGATTTCGCTGTTCCCAACATAAACGTGCCAATATGTTTAAGCACCCATTGATAGGAGTAAGCCAAATATATCCATCCCAAATTTGTGTGAAACCTTCCATAGTTCTTACTGTAATGTCTAGTTTCTTTTGTTCATCTGCAATTTGTTGGGATAATAGGTTGGTTTGAGTAACAGAAAAAGAATAACCCTGCCCTGTATCATTAACAGGCCTATTGACTATGTTTCAGGATCATAATTAGTGATAGATGAACTGTGAACATTAGAACTAGAACTTTCCATCATAATAAATTGCTTTAGAGCTTTCTAATCCATATCTTGAAAAGGAGAGACCCATCAAGGCAGCCCAGAGGTGCTAGAAAGTAGAAGTTGGCCACATATCCAACAATTGGACTGATTTTTTTGTGTAACAAAGGAACATTCCCATTGCAGAAAAATATTGTCATCAGAAGTCCATTCAGATGTGGATTGGAAAAACAAATATAGTACTAGGAAAATCTTAAATGTCATTTTTGTAATTAATGAAAAGCTTTTGCATTATACCCTCAACGTGGATGGACATTGAGGGTATAATGCAAAGTGAAATAAGTCAGAGGGAGAAGGTCAAATACCATATGATTTCCTTCATTAAGTTGTAGATAATAACAACAATAAACAAACACATAGGGACAGAGATTGGATTGGTGGTTACCAGAGGGGAAGGGGGGAGGGAGGAGGGTGAAAGGGATAATTCGGTACATATGTGTGGTGATGGGTTGTAATTAGTATTTTGGTGGTGAACATGATGTAATCTATGCAGAAATAGAAGTACAACGATGTACACCTGAAATTTTTACAATGTTATAAACCAATGTTACTGCAATAAACAAAAAATTAAAAAAAAAGCTTTTGTAATTATGTTCTAATCTATCTTATAAAATTGGAAGATAAAGTGTTGAGATAGGAAAAAGATAAGGCAATATAGAAATTGATTATTTTAGCAATTACATAAAGTTTAAACATTACAAGGCTTTAAATGAAGAGATATAAGGTTAGGAATACAGGCCTGGTCTGGAGTCTTGGGACAGCTGTCTATAGCAGATGTTGTCTTCTTCCCATCCTGGTTTGGAGATACTCATCTTGGTCAGTTGAAGTCAGGTGTCAGAGACTGGAGTTGGAGCCCATTCAGGTGTAGAAGCCTTTTATAAATGAGAAATGTGAATCCATGAGTCTATACCCTTTAATTTTGCAGCACATGTTTTGGTTAAAACCATCTGATATGGTCCTTTCCAATGAGGCTGCAAAGAGTCCTTGTCAGGTGTCTTTTCCAATAGACAAAATCTCCAGGTCGCAATCCATGATCCTTAAGGTCTTTGTCTCCCAGGAGCTCACTGTGAAAAGAGTTAGCCACCAGTTTCTCATTTCTTTTAAGATCCTCAATGAGACCTTGACAGTAATGTAAAATATCTCCTTTAAGTAAAGTTGATTCATACTTCCTTCATCTAATTGCATAGGTTGTCCAGTTATTATCTCAAAAAGAGAGAGTCGATGTTTACCAAAGGGTGTAGATCTAAGAATGAGGAGCAGTAGCAGAAGAGCTTTTGGTCATGAGAGATTAAATGCTTCTGAAAGCTTTGCCAATTGAGTTTTGATTATGCTGTTAGTTCTTTCCACCAATCTTGAAGATTGGGGATGGTCAGCACAGTAGAAATGTTGCATTATTGGCCAAATATTACAAATAGATTTAATTTTTCTGGTGAAATGAGTTCCCTGGTCACTATGTAACTTGATAGGAATTCCCCAAACATGAATTAGTCTCTCTAATGTTAATTTACCTACTGTTAGAGCCATTGCTCTTCTGCAAGGAAAGACCTCAACCCAATGTGAGAACATACAGATCATTACCAAGGTGTATTTATATACCTGAGATGGTGGCATTTGGACAAAGTTCAATTGCCATACCTCAAAGTTTCCCTTAGGAAAGGGAAAGTGGCCTTGTGACCCATGGGGTTGTTTCCCTGGATTATACATTAGGCATATAACACAGCGAGAATAAGCTTTATGGGCCATTGTGGGAGAAAGTCTCCAAAAATATTGTTTTCCCCATAAAATCATCTTTTCGGGTGCCCCATGGGTTAGTTAGTATATATGCTGGAGCAATGGCAATTGTGCTCCAATAGGTATTATGGGTTTCTTATTGGTGTCAAACCACATCTGTAAAGGGGTATCAAAAATTCCCCCTTTTGACTGTCATGTCTGTTTCTCTTCTTCCATGGCAATTTCTTGAGCGTGTAGAAGGAAATCTTTTACTGGGTTAGCAGAGTTACTAGGAAGCAGCAGGCATTCTCGAGGCTGGGTAGGGCGAGCCTTCAAGGCTGCTTGTTTAGCAGCTGCATCAGCAAGCCTGTTTCTTCTAGCCTCCAACATATCAGATTTGGAATGCCCTAGTATTTTAATAATTGGTAGTTGTCTTGGTAGCTGCATAGAATTTAATAATTCTGCAACCTGTTTCCCATTATTTATAGGCTGACCTGAAGATGTTAAAAAACCTCGTTGTTTCCACAGCAATCCAAAGTCATGTGCTACTCCAAAAAAATAATGGCTGTCAATGTAGATATTTGCTACCTAGTCTCTGGCCAAATGACAAGCTCGAGTTAAAGCAATTAACTCAGCTTGCTGTGCTGATTTTATCTCTGGTAAATAAGAACTCTATTATATCCACTGAGGGCATTATTGCATATCCAGTTCAATAATGTCATTGTTCATCCTTTAAGTCCAATCTGTAACCCAAATTTGATCAGCATTATCAATGGGAGTTTCTGGCAAATCATTTCTTGGAATAAGGAGGTAATCAGTTAGTAAAACACAGTTAGTGCATCTTCTTCCTGTGATGCTGGAAGTAAAGTTGCAGGGTTAAGATTATTACTTCAGGTTAAGCTAATATTGGGAGCAGACAGCAACAGAATTTCATAGGAGGCTAGTTGGCTGACAGAGTAATGCTGAGTGTGATGAGAATTTAGGAGAGATTCGACTGAGTGAGGAACACAGATAGTCAAATGAGACCCCATCACTATTTCTTCAGTGGTCTTGCATAAACAAGCTACTGCTGAAATCACTCTCATACAAGGTGGAAGCACTTTTGCCACTGAGTCTAACTGCTGACTATAATACCCTATAGGTTGATGTTGATCTCCATGTATTTAAGATACCTAAGGCATCTCCTTTATCTTCATGTACGAAGAGGAAAAATGGCAAGCTGTAATTTGGATGTCCTAAGGCCGGTGCTTGAGCCAAAACAGACTTTAAGGTAGTTACTGCACTCTCTGCATCTGATGTCCACTCAATTACATCAGGCTGGTCAGACTTTAGTAAAGTATATAAGGGCTGGGCAAAAAGTGAAAAGTTAGGTACCCAGTACTTGTAATATCCTGTTAGTCTTAGGAATCCTCTTAACCGTTTTTTTGTCTTAGGGGGAGAAAAAACCAAGATTCCTATAACCATTTCAGAATTAATCAATAGCCCATCCTTAGATATTGTGTCCTAGATATTTTACAATAGGTAGGCAAAATTGTATTTTTTCCTTGGACACTTTAAGCCCCTAGATGCTACCTATTGCAACAGATAAATTGTGTCCTTCTGAGAATCCAACTTAGGCTTTGAACACAAGAGAAAATCATCCACATATTGAATTAAAGTGGAGTCATTAGGGAACTCTATATTTGTTAAATCAGCCTTGAGTATCTGGGAAAAGTAAGTTGGTCTTTCTGTATAGCCTGTGGCATAACTGCCAAGGTATACTTGTGATCTTCCCATGTGAAGGAAAAAAGATACTGACTGTTCTTTTCTATGGGAATGCTGAAGAAGGCACTGCATAAATCAGTGACTGAGAAATAGCAGCTGTTGGTTGGAAAGGCCAAGAGCAAAGTGTGTGGATTTTGAACCACAAGATGTCGGGGAATCACGATGTTATTTATAGCTATCTTCTCCAGCCTTTTCTATTAGGCTTTTTTACTGGCAAGATAGGTGTATTACAGGGACTAGTACAAGGAATTATAAGTCCCTTCTCAAGAAATTCCTGAATGATAGGCCTTATCCCATTTAATGTCTCTGGTGTAAATGGATATTGCCAAATATTAGGCAGAGGCTTAGCATTGTCAACAGTCACCTTAATAGGCGTGGCCAAATTAAGTTTCCCAATACCCAAAAAAGATGATGATCATAATTCTCTAGGCACTTATAATAACATGTCATCAGTTTTCTCTTCTAGATGAGTCATTGATTGCATAATCATAAACCTTTCAGTAACTACATTTTGGTGAGCATCCCTGTTTTCTAAATCTAGAAGCATTTCACCCTTTTGTGAAAAGGCAATATGGGCATTGTATGCTTCTAGAAGATCTCATCAATCAAATGAATTGGAGCACATATAACCAGGAAAAATACATGTTTTCATGTGATCATTCCTAATTGAAAAATTATTGGTTCTGATTTAAAAAACTGCATTGGAAAATTTGAAACCCCTACCATTTGAACTGTCTGTTTACTACAAGGGAGAGAGCAATGAATAAGGGTAGCATTGATGACAGATAAGTAAGCCCCAGTATCTACTAAGGCCTTTAAAATTTCCCTTCCAGTAGTTATCTCAATTTCCCCTAAGGCATTTGTGAGGAGGAAGAGAAATGCCCTCTTGTAACACTCGGTGCATCCCTATTCCTGTTTATTGTTGTCCCTAAATCCTATTTTAGTTTATGGCAATCTCATTTGAAATGGCCAGGCTTTTTGCAATAGTAACAGACACGGTAATTTTGTTTTTGGATAGATTTTAAAATGATGGCTTTTATTGGGCCACTAAGCTGTTGTAGCTGTATACACATAACTTCAATGCCTTTTTCTTTTTGCTGGAGGGTTTTAGATAGTTTATTCCTAATAGTGACAAGAACACTAGTCTGCATTAAAGTTCAATCCAGTTCATGTCTCTTAACTAACTTTGCTAATTCCTCATCTAATCCAAGAAAATTGAACTTAAAATTGAATCAATTTGATGATCCTCAAAACTTTCAGGAGCCATCCCAGTGTGCTGTTTTAAGATTTTCTCAAGCCTTTCAACTTAATCAAAGATAGATTCCTTGGGTCTATGCTTATATTGGTGGACCTTAGCCCAACCTATCTTCCTGGGAAAAACTACAGGAATGGCTTTATGTAAGTTTTGAGCAATATCTCTACACTACTTAAGGTCATGAAGCTCATGTTTATGGAAATCCTTCAGGGAGTCTCTCCAGTGTGCCTCTTTTAACCATTCATTTGCTTGGCTCTCAGACACCAGCAAATGCACATGCTGATATAAATCTGTATATTCTGGTGCATATGTTCTAACAATTAAACCAAATTCTTGAGCAAACCTGAAAAGATCTTGCAAAGGTCTGGGAAGTCCTTCTACAAATTCTTAAGTCCATTTCTAGACTAGGAGTATACACAAGAAGAGGTTCACCTCTCCAAGTAACAGGTTTCTCCTTGAATGGATCCACTATAACTTTAGGAATTTCAGTATCTGCTTCCTGAGAGTTACTCCTTGTTTTCTCTAGGGGTGGAGCAGGGGGAGGTGTTGAAGGAGGAGGAAGAGGGGGTAAACTGGATAGGTCAGGATACGGAAGCTCAGAAAGGAAAGAATACAAGGTCACTGGGGGAGAAGAAGGAGATGAGCTCTGAGGTGCTGAAAGAGGCAGTGGAGGAGGTCGAGGAGATAAGGGAGGTGGGACAGCTTCTGACTTCTTATCTCTCTTTAATTCAGAGATAGTCTGTGTCAATTTATGGTTAGCCTCCTGTAAAGAGGTCATTTTATCATTGTTATGCTTTGAAGCCTCTAAATGTCAATCATAATAAGCTTCCCATTATTTTGTTGTAGTTTTTTAACAGGGATTTTCAACATGTGTGTGCAAATAGAGTAGTTTTGAGAGGTCAAATGTCCCTCATTTTGGCCTTTTATGACTTAAGTCATCCTTAGTTGATTTTTACCATTTAGTTAAATACTTGCAAACATTGTTTCCCTATGCATTATATGTGAAACCCACTGGAGTCCCAGTGGGGAGGTCATCCAACTGGGAGCTGGCCAGCTTTTGAAGTGTGGTTTCCCACTTTCTTTTAGTTTTTGTTTGTTAGTATTCATTTGCTTTTTCTAAAGTCTGAACAACTTCTAAGGACAGTGTAGTGGGTCAGAAGTGTGCTGCTTGTGAGTGTTACTACCTAAAAGAAGGTCATAATCACTCAGTTTTTCCTGCCTGCAGCCTACTACTGCCATGGGGGTTCAGAGCATGGGTGACCAACACTCATATGCACGTCCCCAGACACACCTGTAATTAACTAAATTGAATGATAGTGGAGTTCCCTAGGGGACTGCTGCACATCACGAGAATCACCTCTGACATTCTCACTGAGGTTTTTCAGTCACCTGGAAAATGCCTTTCAGACAGGAGAAGCAATGTCCCCTTTCTTCAGAGCTGAACAAGTTCAGACTCTTATTTCTCTATCAAACAGTTTTGTTCAGAACTTAAAAATATAATTCATTCCAATTTTAAAGCCAAATTAAAATGACAAGCAACCCAGTTCACTCAAAGATTCCCCTAAGCTCCTCTGGCCTAGGAAATTGCCCCTAGGTTTTCTCCACATGGGAAATATACTGGTACCCTTAGTCTTAAGACCTTAAAAACAACTCAAATAAACTCTTGGACTGTCAACTTAAAACAAGGAGGTCTAGGTTTCAGGAGAACTAATCAGGGTGACATGAAGAATGCCGTGACCTGGGTGGGCCTCAAATGGGCCCTGCAGTACCAAGCATCAGTTCAGTGTAGATTCCAGGTGGTTTCTGGTGGGTTTCTCTGAAATCCTGCCACAACTATGCCAAGAAATGTCAATGCAAATAATCCATAACCAATCTACAAATCAAAATTGGAGTAAGTTTATTATGAACCAACTTTCAAGGACCATATAGGCCAGGAGAGTCCTTTCACAAAGAAATGGAGCACTCCAAAGAAGTGGGGGGTGCAGAGTGGTTATATACCTTCAAAGAGCATGTAGCACATATGATTGCAATGTTCTTCTTACAATAGTTGTGAGATTGACCTGTTGGCATAACAATTGATGGACACAGCAAGTACCACGTCTGCTGTCTCCATGGGCATGGCTGGTGGCAGGTCTGTTGTCTCAAGTTGGGTGGTCACAGGATGAGTGCAGCAATCAAATCCCAGCTTGGGGGAAATGCTTATCCTTAAGGAAGTGCCAATGTGGGGGAAGTTGCATTCATATCTTAAGGGCATTTGTTCTTGTCTTTGGGACATGTTAATTGCTTAAAGGAGATATACAATGAGTGAACAGAAGCCACAGGCCCTTTTTGGAAAAACAAGTCCACACTGAATTAGTTTTACACCAAATGCCTTCCTCATATGCACTGATATATCCTATTGCTTACCATTTATTTATTAAGGGTCGTTGGGATTCCACCCAGGGTTAGTCCCTGGTACAGCCTGTCCACTGCACCAGCAAATGTTTGATCTTGGGTCATAATCATTATCTGCTTGTTCTTTTGCTTTTAACAGAGCAGATGGATTTTCCTGAGCTGTGAGGGGTGTAGTGAACAGGTTTTGAATATCTGCCCGGCTTGGATTATGAGTGGAGAAGATTCCCTTTGTCAGGTTTATGAATTCCTCTGGGTCAGCCCTCAAACTTTTAGTGTGTGCCTTCCAATACTACAAATCAGAGGTGGAAAAGGAAACATGCACATTAATGTATCCCCTCACCATTAGGCACCTGTCTTAGGGGATGTATCCCAGGTTTGTAACTGTTTCCTAATCTAGTTGTACTATCTGGAAGAGGAGGATGAAGGGTCTTTGGTTGTTGGATAGTCCAATTTCCTGCTTGAGAGGGATATCTTGGGGGAGATAGTAAACATTTGGGCCCTGTTAGAGACTCCAGAGTCTCTTGGGTTCACTAGCTGGTCCAAAGGTAAAGTATCTCAGTGAGGTGGACTCTGAAGTGGGCTTTCCTTAGTCCTGTGTTTCCTGTTTTGGGGGGGCAAGTCATCTCATCAGAAAGATATTGTAAGCATAGTGCCTTGAAGTATGGGACATAAGGGATTTCTTCCCATTTAACATTTAGGGTCCTTTTTTCTGGCCATTTTCCCCCACCTTCCAGTGAATATTGCAGGCAGACTGTGTTACATAAAAAGATCATCAGCTCTTGGGTCAATGGGGGAAAACACAGAGACCTTCCAATTCTGGAGAATGCAGCCCAACAAGCTCTCCTCCTGGATGGAGCTTGCTCCCCTATGTTGTAGCACCTTCTCTTATGGCCCATTTCCAACATTCAGGGAACAACTTGTAATAGTTAGTGGTGATGCATATGCCACAAGGCTGTGCCCTGAGGAGGTTTAGCTCCCTTATAGCCTGACACCAGACCCAGGCCGGGTAACTAATCCTTAAAGGGAAAATAAAATGGGTGGATGTTAGCTGTCACCCAGTGACCACTGATAGGGAAGAAAAGGAAAAAGGAAGACCTAGGTGTCCAGAAAAGCCAGACTGTGGAAAAACAAGATTGATGTTGAGTGTCGTTGACAAAAATACTATGTCAAGCATCCTCGACCAAAACATACAAACAAACAAAGAAACAGGCTCAGCAGCTCCAAAGGGGTTTATCTTCATCCAAGGAGATCCTTCCTCTGATCACAGGCAAAATGCAAAGACAGACTCAGTGATATCAGGGGGCCTCAAACCCCTACCTCATCACTCCAGATGAGATTCAATCTCCAGAGGAAGTTTGACCCTTGACTAGTCACCTATTTCACCTGATTGCTCCTGTTTCACCAGAGCTGAGTGTGGGCACTTCCAGAGTGGTCAGGTCATGCAATCCTTCCAAACAGAGGGAACTATCACTCCCTGAGCCAAGCTACCTCTGAGTGGGAACTTGAACTCTGAAACCATGCCCCAATATACAGGCTTTGTGAGACAACTTAAAGAATAACTCATATAGTTCTATGTGGTTGGTACCACTCACCTCCATTGAGAGATCCTCTGAGCAAAATGGTCAGTGTGGCCACTGGGTCTCCTGATGGGGCAGCGACATCCAGCTGGCAGCACAGTCACCATGAAGTGGTGTGCCCCATGTTGGACATCATTTCTGGTACCAAACCAAGTGGGCTCGCCTCCTGGTGAGTTAAACAAGACTCTATACCAGTGGAAGTTCTCTCACAAAGTAAAATGTATTGGCAGAAAATAGGAGGCCATGAGGAATCATTTCCAAAGTCATAGCGTCCCTGAACAAAGGGAGGAAGCAGGAAACTTTATTTTGAATGGAGAATGAATATTCAAAAGGGGGGAGGTGGGAGATTTGCTTGTGCCAGCTCAATTGGAAATCATGTTTCCACATACACTGCAGGTTATGACAATGAGGACTAAGCTCCTCCTGGAGAGATCTTAGCATTAAAAATAAGGCAAATGTCGTGGCCCTAGGTTTGTGGTGAAGTTTGGCCAGTTTCAGGGTGGTTGGTGGTTGCATCTCTTAACATAAAAGGAAAAAACAATTAGGGAAAATAGTTAAATTCTTCCAAACCCATCCTTGAGTTCATTTGTGGCATCTAGTCAGTGACAATAGGAGGCCTGTTGAGATCCCTTTTCTAGAAGTCTGCCCATGCTTCCTCTGTTTATGGGTGGGCTGTGGTGTGTGGAGGCCATGGGAGAAATGTGAGCTGGGAACTTATCTATACTTTTCTCTTAAAGCCCCTTAAGTGTGGGGTTCCTTGAAGATTTGCTAGAGTCCTCTTCCTTTCCCAGTTTAAAGCTAGCCACCAATGTTCTGGGAGAAGGAAGGAAATGGCTCTTGGACACAACCCTATGCAGATAGTCTCACGGTGACTTCTCTATACTGTCTTCTACTCCTTGCCTGCCTCTGGCTGTCAGCCTTGGACAAGGGCATCTCTAAGAAGAAGGTGCTCCAGACCTTCAGCTGGAACCTGATCTGATAGATGGCTTCAGGGGTGAGGGGAGGCATCTATAACTTCTGGATCCATTGGTGTTTGGATGGAGAAATACTGATTTGATATTGAGATTAAGATCATTGATAAAAGGAGGATGTCTGGTAGTATTATCAGCAATAAGCCAAATCATATAAGATGTGTTATTCTCCAAACAGTACTTCTCTATTTTACTGGGATAGCAAATCAGGAAGCCATCTTGGAAGAGAAGCTGGGTCGTTCATGACTTTTTATTGCTCCTGTAGTACCCTTGGCGCTGTGGGCTTACAGATACATTTGAAGGCCCAGGGGTTCTCGCTGTGCCAGATAACGAAGATTTTCAATTTGTAGCCTGCAACATTGCTCCCAGTGTTAACAGCAAGGTTGTTATCCTGCCTTTAGAAATCTTCAAACCTGGCATTGACTTGGCCTTCTTATGGATGAAAGCCCTTTCAGGCATTCATTTCCAGAAAAGGGTGTTTTTGTCAATATTGAATATTTGTTACAGTAGGTAATTTTCCTCCCCAATCAGCTTTTCTAGAATTTTCAAACATTCTTCAACTGCCTTCACATCAGCACTCAAAGACTCACTGTTCACTTTCGCATTATGTAGTGAATAATGAATCTTGAATTGTTTAAACCACACACAACTAGCAATAAATTCAACATTATATCAGATACAACCTTTTCTTTCAAAATCACAAACATTTTACTTTGGCTGTGATCATTGTGGTGCTGAGAGGAATACAATTCTGTGTGTGATCTTCAATACAGGTCATTAGATGTTTCTCTACATCTGATATAGGCCCTTCTCAAATTTTTGTTAGTCTTGTTGTTGTCAGTAAAGCTAATCTTTTGACAGTTTCTGTCACTTTGTTCTTGTTCTTCAAGATCACAGCTATGGTAGAATGGAAATGTGCCTGACTGGCAAGCAATAACCATAATTGATTTTCCACCTTCATAGTCCTTGATCAGTTTCAATTTTGTTTCCAGGTGAATCACTCAATGTGGCCTTTTACTAGTAATATTAGCAGTGGATTTTGTATGCTTAGGTGCTGTGATAAAACAACACAAGATTAAATCAAGCACAAGAGAAAATGATGCAATTAAGAGATTCGGTAAAGACAAGATGTGTGAGGCTGCTGCACACATAACACAACATACTGTTTTACAGTACATATTTTTTTTTCAATAGAAAGAGTGCACTCTCAAATAACAACAAAAAGTTAGTATAGTAAATGTATAAACCAGTATCAGTCATTTATTATCATTATCAAGTATTATGTACTATACATAATTATGTGTGCTATACTTTTTTATAACTGACAATGCACTAGGTCTGTTTACACGAGCATCACTACAAACATGTGAGTAATGCATTACACTATGATATTATAATGGCTAAGATGTCACTGGTTGATAAAAATTTTTCAACTCCAATTATAATCTTATGGGACCACCATCATATTTGTAGTCTGTTATTTACGAAGACATCATATGTGGTACACGAGTACGTTCTGTTCAAACTCTTTGGTGAATTTTTTAGTTTAGTTATTGTTTTCTTCATTTCCATGATTTTTGTTTGTTATCTTTTCATATTTTCTATCTCTGTTGAAATCTCACACTGTTCATGCATTCTTTTCTTTACCTCAATGAGCATCTTAAGGACAGTCATTTTAAATTTTCTCTCAGGTAAATGACATAGTTTCATTTGATATAGTTAATTTCTAGGGATTTATGTTGTTCCTTTCCTTGGAACAAGTTTGCATGATTTTTCTCTTTCCTTGGTTCTCTATATTGATATCTACTGTCATAGTCATCACAGGTAGCTCTCATAGTCATTACAGACTTGCTTGCACAGGGATGATGTCCTCCTTCCAACCAAATCAGCCTTAGGAATTGACCAAATTCCAGGGAAGCTCTATCAAGTATTTACCTCCAACAGAGAAGCATGTAGCTTTGGCTTTTGTCTGCTGGCTCTGTGGTGAACCAGGGGAAGAGGGAAATATGGCTTGTCCCAGCCCAAATCACTGCCTCTTTTCTCCCCTGAGCAAATAGGCTGTGCCATACCTGTCAGAGTTTTGATACTAGTGAGACACAAGCTAGTTCTTTAGATAGCTATGGAAATGTTGGGGCAAAAGATGCACAGTTTAATTATTATCCTCATGAAGGGGAAGCTGAGACTTATGATTTTTCATTCACTTATGCTATGCTGTGCAGGAGTGAGAATTAATTAAATCTATCTGTCCAAGCCACAGCATTTATTGTCCCCTGGGCACCTGGACTGTGCCAGACCCATCAAAGCTTTACTACTAATGAAACAGATGCCAACTATTTGTCCAGCCTCACATAACTGCACAGATGCACAAACCAACTCTTTCCCTCACCAGAGCTATCCCTAGAACTGGGATTTTCCACCTCCCCACTCAGTGGTTAGTTAAGGTGAGGTTTAACGATGTCAACAAGACTAAATCACTGCCTCTATTCTCCCCTGAGCAGCTAGACTGTGCTAGAACTCTCAGAATTCCAAGTATTGCACAACAGAAGCAAGTCCTCTGGGGGGGCCGTTTGGAAAAGTTGGGGTGTTATTCATGTAACTCACACATTCCATTCTTCAGTGAAGCTGGGAGCTAGGGTATCTCTTCCTGATTGTATGGCATTGCACTAGGGACAGTTTCTCTGACGACAAACTCTCCCTACCATCTTCTGTGAGTCTTGTTTTGCAGTCACTCAGAGTTCTGGAGCCTTTAAATTAGTTTCTTATTTGTCACAAAGGGAAGTTTTTTCTTGAATTTATGCTGGATTTGTGTGTGTGTGTGTGTGCGTGTGTGTGTGTATGTGCATAGAAAGAGAGTCCAGGGCTTTCTATTCTGCCATCTGGCTGACTACATTCTTCCAAGTGGTTTGTGTCTGTCTCACCTGATTCAGAGCACTAATAGAACAGTGACATAGTTTTTATAGAGGGACAGAAAGCAGTGGCAAGAACTGTAGTGCATGAGAACTGCAGATGTTACAGGCAGAGAAATGTAATAGAATATCTAAGACACTGAGAGCAGAGGTGACAATCTCAGAGAAATGAAGGCATTTAAATGATCTATATAGAAGAGAATCAAAGAAAAATCTAATTCACGGGCCTAGAGCAGACACGTGCTCAAACGAGACCTGAAAAGATCTTAAGTTTTTATGCTAGGCTGGTCTGTGTATGTCATTCCATGCACAGAGCCAGTTTGCAAAGACCAGGAGAGTGGTCTTTTTTTTATCAAATGGCCGGTTTTCAACAAAAGTTCATTAGAATCACAAACAAAAGGAAAAAATTTCCAGTTCAAAGAAACAAAATATATCTCCAGAAACCAACCTTCAGACTTACTTGAAAGGACTTTAAGATGACTGCTTCACTGTGGTAAAAAAAAATTTTAAGGATAACACGAACATAGACTAAAAGTGACTAGAGAAACAGTATATGAACAAAATAAGAATATAAACAAAGAGATATAAAGTATGTGTGTATGTATCTAAACTGAAGTTTTGAAGATGAAAAATATAGTAATAAAAAAAGAATCATTGGGGACAGTGGTGCAAGCAGTTAAGTGCACACGTTCCACTGTGGTGGCCTGAGGTGCGCCAGTTCAGATCCCGGGCACGAACCGAAGCACTGCATAGCAAGCCATGCTGTGGTGGCGTCCCATATAAAGTGGAGGAAGATGGGCACAGATGTTAGCCCAGGACCCGTCTTCTTCAGCAAAAAAAAGGAGAATTGGCAGATGTTAGCACAGGGCTGATCTCCTCACAAAAACAAAAAACAGAATCGTTGAACTTGAAGACAGCCTTTTATGAATTATTTATAAAATGTGACCAAATAGATCAATATACATATTATGGGGGGCCACAAAAAGAAAGAGAGAAGGAAGAGATTATTTCTTAGAAGTTATTAGAGGAAATAATGAATAAAAACTTAACCATATTTGAGGGAAATAAAGTATGTATAAGTACAGGAAGCTCAATTATCTACAAGTAGGATTAACTCAAGAGCCATAAACTGAGACACGTTTAAGGAAACTATTGAAAGTCAAAGATAGTGAGAAGCTTCAAAGCAGCAAGAGAAAAGTGATTCATTTATGAGGAATCCTCGATAAGATTATCAGTGGATTTCTTGGCCGCAACATTGCAGGCTAGAAGACAGGGTAACGATAGGTTTAAAGTGATGAAGATAAAACTGTCAACAAAGAATTCTATATCCACAAAAACTGTCTTTGAAGACAAAGGGAGAATTTAAGATGTGTCTAGATAAATGAAAGCTGAGGTATGTCATTACCACTAGAGCAGTCCTACAATAAATAGTAGAGGAAGTCCTTCAGGTGAAACAAAAGCATGCTAGATAGTAACTCAAAACCATATGAAATTTTAAAGTTGTCCTGTGAATATAAACACATAGATAAATATAAATACCTGCATTATTATAATTTTGGTTTATTTTTATTCTTCATAGGATTTGAAAAACAATAGCAAAAAATAATTATAAATCTATGTTAATGGCATAAGGATGTAATTTGGGACATCAGTAACATATTGTGGGGGTGGAGTTGTAAAGGAGTAGAATTTTTGTGTGCAACTGAAGTTAAGTTGTTATCAGCTTAAAATAGTTTGTAATAATTTTACTATCTTGTGTGTAATACCCATAATAACCCCAAATGTGATATCTATAGAATATACACAAAGGAAATGAGAAAGAAATCAAAACATGTCATTATAAAAAATTAAGTAAACACAAGGGAAAAATGTAAGGAAAGGAAACAGGATAAGAAATGATATAAAGCACACAAAAAATAAGTAATAAAGTGGCAGTAGTCTTACCCTATCAGAAATTATTTTAAATGTTAATGGATTAAATTTATTAATCAAAAAATCTGTGTTCATTATACATTTATTTTTAAGTACAAGATTTCCAGGCATAGAATTCTTGGTAGTCAGATATTTTTCCTTGAACACATTAAATATATTATTTCATCGTCTTTTGGCCAGCGATATTTCTTCTGGGAAATTAACTGATTATCTTATTGAGGATCTTATGTATGTGACAAATCACTTTTTTCTTGCTACTTTCAAGATTATCCCTTTGTCCTTGACTTTCAACAGTTTGCATAAAAATGTCCTTGTGTGGGTCTTTTATATTTTATCCTACTTGTGTTCATTGAATTTATTTGCATATTTTTTTCCTATTCAAATTTAGTATACTTTCTGTCTATATTCCACCAAATATGCAGCTTACCTCTTTCACTTTCTCTTTGTTTTTCAAGTTTATTTTAGTTCATGTCAATGTTATCTTTTGGCTCTTTGAGCATTTATGTCAGTTCTTTTGTGTGTGTGAAGAAGATCAGCCCTGAGCTAATATCTGATGCAAATGTTCCTCTTTTTGCCAAGGAAGCCTGGCCCTGGGCTAACATCTGTGCCCATCTTCCTCTACTTTATATGGGACACCACTACAACATGGCTTGAGAAATGGTGTGTCAGTACATGCCCAGGATCTGAACTTCTGAACCTTGCGCAGCCACAGCGGAGCACACACATTTAACCACTACACCACTGGGCCAGCCCCTATATCAGTTTTTTTAAAGTCCTTGTCAAGTAAGAATAATGTCCGTGTCTTTTACAGTTGGTTTATTTTCTTCCCTCAAATTTGCTATATTTCACTGTTTCTTTATCTACTATTTGAACTTATGTTGAAAATTAGGCATTTTAAAAAAAGTTCACCTCTTCTAGTCTTGGTAGACTGGCTCTGTGCAAGGGAAGACCTTCACCAGTCTTCTGGTCTAAAGTTCACTATCTTCTCAAATATTTTCTGGGAATAATTTTTCCTGGGCCTGTGCATGTGATTTAATTACAGTTTCTCTGCATACATGACTGCTTTTAAATATCTTCATTTCCTCAAGAGACTCACCCCTGATTCTTTTTTGAGCTTAGCTGTTATATTTTATTTCACTGCCCATAATCTGTTGCTTTCAGGATCCCTTAATTCTTCAGACCTCTTGTAAGTCTCATACCTATAACACACATCACCGTTTTCTGCAACCTCCAATATGATATCCAAACTATATGACAGTTCCTTTCAGAGCTCTGAGTCAAACGAAACAGATTTTAGACCTTTGAAGGGTCCCAGACAAGCCAGAATATTGCAATCAAGTTCCACTCTTTTCCCTCCATCCTGAGAGAAAAGCCAGGAATTGGGTGGCTTCCTTCTGACTGTCATATGTTGTACTAGGCAGGATGGGACAGAGCAAGGAAAAATGCCATGAAATTTCCTACCATTTTAAGCATTACTTTTTCTTAGTTAGACATTTGTTTGGTTGCTGTCACTTCTTAATTGGTTTCTAGAGTTCTCAGAAAACTGCTTGTCCTTACCTTTTTATGTATTCAACATTTTGCTGAGTTAATGAGGGTCTAGAGCTTCCTAATCTACTATCTTGATGGTGTCATTATAAAGTTTACTTTTAAAATATTCATTAAATAAGATATTCATTAAATAAGAATGGTGTATGATAAGGAGAAAAACAACACAGTCATGTGATGTTTGGCAATTAGGACATGTTCTGAGAAATGCATTGTTAGGAAAATTTTTTATTGTGTGAACATCATATAGTATACTTACACAAACCTGGATTGTATAGCATCTAGGCTATAAGGTACTAATCTTTTGGGCCCACTGTAGTATCTGTGGTCTGTCATTGACTAAAAAGTCATTGTGCAGTGCATGAGTGTATACCTACTAAGATTCCCTCTAATTATGTATCATTTGTTTCTATGTAATATTTTGGTATGTGGAAAGCATAATTTTTTTCTTCTATTTGGAAAGACTTCTGACAGTTTTAGATCACCGTCGATTAGTGTAATTTATCACTGTACATGAATATACATGTAGCTTTTAACCTCAATGTTACATATTGCTTTAGAAATTAAAAAAAATACTGATGCATACAAATATAATTGGAATAATATTGAGAAATTATTTGTATGAAAATATATGTTTCTTAAACACAATGAAAAATTATAGGTAAATAAAATTTCAGTGTCTTACTTTGAGTTCAACCACAGGGAAAACCTAGGTAAATACAGCTTTTTGGGGAAGTGGTCCTGGGAAAGGATAGTAAAGAATAAGACAGAATGAAACAGGGGAGGATAAAATACCATTATAGGGATGGGTCAGGGAAGTTATGGCTGTGGACAAAGAAACAACCAACATTCCACCAGAACTGCTGCAACATGTATAGAATCTCAGGACATCTACTTGTGTTTCAGTTATCCTTTACTTCATACAATCCCCCAAATCTTAGTGGCACAATTGTGCAAGTTAAGAATTAGATTAGGATTCATTTGGGCAGGTCTACTCCACATGGCGTTGACTGGTCTCACTTGTTTGGCTGCTTTCAGTTGGTGTCTGGGATGCCTGAAAATTTCAAGATGTCTTAATTTACATGTCTGGTGCCCCAGGGTTCCTCCTTGTGGCCCCTCTCTCTCCTAGTGGGTAGCTTGGGCTTCCTCAGTGCCTGGTGATCTCATGGCATTTGTTAAAGTTTAGTCACAGGAGCAACCCATATTCCAGGGCAAGGGAATAGATTCCACCTCTTGATGGGAGAAGTAACAAATAATTTGTGGCCTTCTTTGATCTGATGCAACCTAAAATCTGGGGATCCAGAGAATGTCTCTATTTTCTCTATTTTCTATTCTCCATTGGTTGACATTGCTTCCAGAAATTTAACTACCTCATGTTTCCTACACATTACTGAGTATACATTAGATATGGATAACTATCAGCTCAAGGTCAATTTGAACTTAGAATAGACCAGCATAATTGCAGGTGAACTCAAAAATGTTAGCAGAGAATCATGGGGAGTAGAATTTAGAATCAGTCACCCAGTATCTTAGTTAATCAAAAGCCTAACTGAAAGACAATATGATCATAGATTCTGGAACTGTCTAACCTGGGCCCAAATTCCAGTGAAACTACTTAGCAGATCAGAATTTCAGTTTCTTCATCTTTAAGGGGAATGTAATAGTATTCACTTTGTAGGAGGTTGTAAAATAAAGTCTTCATTGTACTTAAGACTCATGGCAAAGAGAAGTCATGCAGAGGTGTTTATTCTCGTTACTTGATTTACTTTATTCTAAAATGTTATCATTAGGAAAATATATCATAGATTTTGTAATTATTTTCACAGAAAGTAAGGCAAATATTTCAATAAATAGAAATAATGATATATGCAATTTTAGCCTCTTTAAAGTGTACAGAAAATATATAATAGTTTAGGAAACTACATCAAAGTATAGATTTTATTTTATATTTTACTTTAAGATTTATGTTAAATATTTTTTTTGTGAGGAAGATTAGCCCTGAGCTAACATTTGTTGCCAATCCTCCTCTTTTTGCTGAGGAAGATTGGCCCTGGGCTAACATCTGTGCCATTCTTCTTCTACTTTATATGGGTTTCCACCACAGTATGGCTTCACAAGTGGTATGTTTCTCTGGCACCTGGGATCCGAACCTGTGAGCCCCAGGCCATTCAAGCAAAGTGCATGATCCTAACCACCATGCCACCAAGTTGACCCCAATGTTCCATATTTTTAATTTTATCAAAAATTTAATAAGAAGAATGATGTAAACAACATGGCAGAGTGAGCTGTTCCCTTTGTCTCTTCCCCTTTGAACTACAACTAAATGGACATTTATTGATCAACAGAGGATACCCACACAGCACAACAGGATGCCTGAGAGACCCACACACATATATATCCGAAGGCAAATGGACTGGGCCCCTGAGAAGTAGTGGAACTATGTGAGCACTCTCCAACTCTTCCCTAGCAGCCTTTGTGTGTGTGTGTGAATGCTTTTCCACCAAATAGAGCCCATACTACTGCTGTGGTCCTACAAGTGTGAACATGCCTTGGCATGACTATATGAGAGATGGGGGCAGCCCTAAGCTCACATATGAGTGCTTTCCTGGCTGGTAGGAAAGCCTACTCTATGGCTAAAGTCCCAATGATTTTCCCATGCTCAGGCTTCATGTAGAAGCCCCACCAAGCAGAACAGCCAAGGCAATTGCCAGAAGAGGTGATGGCAGATCTATGCACACACATGAATGCTTTCTTAGTCAACAGAAGCACCCACAGGACCACTACAGCCAGACAAGAGGAAATGCACATCAACATGACTATAAAAAGAAGTGGTGGCCTGAGCCTATCCATGGACACTTTCCCAGCATGTGGGACCACTCTCTGAATCTCAAAACTTATAGCAGACAAGGTAGAATCAGGAACACAGCTCCCACTTCCCTCAAGTGGTAGCAGGTGGAATCTGTGACCTGATATTACCACAGATGTACCAGCAAAGAATTAGTTTATAAAAAACCATGAGAAACTACAACAATAATTCAGAGCAGAAGGAAAATGATAATTGCCCAGAATCCAACCCAGAAGTCACAGAAATTTACATTCTAAATTACAGAGGATTCAAAATAACTGTCATACAGAAACTCAAAGAGTTACAAGAAAACTCAGAAAAACAGTGAACTGAGTTAAGAAATAAAATTAATGAGAAGACAGAGTACTTCATCAAAGAGATTGAAACTACAAAAAACACAAGCAGAATTCTATATATAAAGAACACAATTAATGAGATAAAAAATATATAAAATCCTTAAAAAATGGACCTTATGTTTTGGAGGAAAGAATTAGTGATTTAGAGGATACAAATATAGAAATGCTTAAGGTGGAGGAGGAGAAAGAATGAATATTTTAAATAAAAGAAACAATTCTTTGACAAATATTTGACTCAATTAGGAAAAACAACAAAGGATTATAGCTATGACAGAGGGAGAAGAGAGGAAGAAAGCAACAGAGAGCTTGCCCAAAGAAATGATAGCTGAGAGATTCCAAAACCTGGGGAAGGAAAGAGACTTATAAATACATGAAGCCAATAGAACTCCTAATTACATCAATGCTAACAGAACTTCTCCAAGGCATATAATAGTAAAACTGTCAAAAGTCAACGACAAAGAAAAAATATTAAGCACGGCAAGGCAGAAGAAAATGACCTACATAGAAACCCCTAACAGATTTTCAGTGGATTTCTCAGAATAAACCTTATAAGCTAGGAAAGAATGGAATGCTATATTCAAAATACTGAAAAACAAAAAATTTCAGCCGAGAATACTCTATCCAGCAAAGCTATCCTTCAGATATGACGGAGAAATAAAAACTTTCCCAGATAAACATAAGTTGAGGGAGTTCATAGACACTAGATCTTCCATACAAGAAATGATCAGGATGCCCTCACACCTGAAACAAAAGGGTGAAGGTCCACAAAGCTTTGAGCAAGGACATAGGTAGACAGACAAAATAAGAAAATTGCAGATCTCTTTCAGAATAGGGTAGCAAATACATAATTATAAGTTAATAGATAAAAAGAAAGAAAACATCAAAAGTAACTATAAACACTTCAACGTAGTCACAAACTTACAACACAAGACAGGATAATTTGTCACAATAACTAAGAAGGGGAAGAGGACAGAGATGGAACCTGTTTAGGCTAATGGAGATAGGAGGTTATCAGAAAATGGACTCTCTCACCTATGAGATCTTTCATAGAACCTCATGGTAACCACTGAACAAAAAATCAGAGCAGAACCACAATTCATAAAAAAAGAGAAAACTTAAAATAACACCACAGAAAAAACACTAAAATGAAATGGCAGTCAAAAATACAAAGGAAGAGAAACAATGGAAATATAGAACTGGAAAACAAGAGATAAAATGGCAGTATTAAGCCATCATATGTCAATAAACACTCTAAATGTAAATGGATTCAATTCTCAAATCAAAAGACAAAGAGTAGCTGGATGAATTGAAAAAAATATTACCCAAGAATATGCTGCCTTCAGGAAACACATCTCAGATCCAAAGACAAACAGGCTCACAGTGGGGGATGGAAGATGGTTTTCCACACAAATGGCAAAGAAGAGAAAGCAGGTGTTGCCATACTTATATCGAACGTAGTATACTTCAAGATAGAAAAGATAATTGGAGACAAAGAGGGGAGGTACATAATGATAAAGGGGTTTTCCCACCAAAAGGACATAAAACTTGCAAATAAATATGTGCCTAACACAGGAGCAGCAATGTATATAAAGCAACTACTAATAGACCTAAAGGGAGAAATTAACAGTAACACAGTAATAGTAGGGGACATGAATACCCCACTTACATCAATGAACAGATCATCCAGACAGAAAACCAAAAAGGAAATAGAGGATTTAAATGAAACGTATGATCAGATGGACATAATAGATATATAGGAAGCATTTCATCCCTAAACAGCAGAATACGCATTCTTCTCAAGTGCACATGAAACATACTCAAAGGTAAGCCATATTTTGGGAAACAAGGCAAGCATAAGAAAAATAAGAAGATTGAAATCATATCAAGCATCTTTTCTGACCATAGTGCTATGAAACTAGAAATCAACTGCAAGAAGAAAGCTGGTAAAGTCACAAAGATGTGGAGACTAAACAACAAGCTATTGAACAACCATTAGATCAAGAAGAAATTAAAGGAGAAACTAAAAAATACCTGGAGACAAGTGAAATGAAAATACAACTTACCAACTGTTATGGGACACAGCAAAAGCAGTTAAAAGAAGGAAATTCATATCAATACAGGACCACTTCAAGAAACAAGAAAAATCTCAGGTAAGTAATCTTAAATGACACATAACAGAACTAGTAAAAGAAGAACAAACAAAGCCAAAAGTCAGCAGAAGGAGGGAAATGATAAAAATTAGAAAAGAAATACATGAAATAGAAGAAAGCAGTGGAAATGGGTCCAGCCCAGTGGCATAGTGGTTAAGCTTGCATGTTTTGCTTCAACAGCCCAGAGTTTGTGGATTTGGATCCCAGCTATGGACCTACACTCTACTCATCAAGCCATGCTGTGGCAGTGTTCCACATGCAAAACAGAGGAAAGATTGGCACAGATGTTAGCTCAGGGAAAATCACCCTCAACTAAAAAGAGTAAGAGTGGCAACAGATGTTAGCTCAGGGCCAATCTTCCTCACATACACCCAAAAAAAGTAGAAAGGATCGATGAAAGTAAGAGCTGGTTCTTTAAGAAGATAAACATAATTGACAAGCCCTTAGCCAGGCTCAGTCAGAAACAAAGAGAAAGCTCAAATAAAAAAATGTTAGAAATGAAAGAGGATAAATTACAACAGGTATTGCAGAAATATAACGGTTTATATGAGAATACTGTGAAAAACTATATGCCCACAGATTGGATAACCTAGATGAAAGGGAGAAATTCTTAGACTCATACAACCACCTAAAACCGAATCAAGAAGAAATAGAGTATCTGAATAGACAAATTACAAGTAAAGAGATTGAAACAATAATCAAAAATCTCCTCAAAAGCAAAACTCCAGGAACAGATGACTTCTCTGGAGAATTCTACCAAACACTCAAATTTAATACCTATTCTTCTCAAACTATTTCAAAAAACTGAAGAAGGTGGAACACTTCCTAACTCATTCACTGAAGTCAACTTTACCCCGATACTAAAACAAGGCAAGGACAACACAAAGAAGGAAAATTACAGGCCAATATCACTGATGAACATAGATACAATAATCCTCAACAAAATACTGGCAAACCAAATACAGCAATACATTAAAAGTATTATACACCATGATCAAGTGGGATTTATATCAGGGATGCAGGGATGGCACA